>NW_021604597.1:6175642-6190375 GCF_004785775.1 Grammomys surdaster | reverse complement strand
TGTGTGTGTGTGTGTGTGTGTGTGTGTGTGTGTGTGTGTGTGTGTGTACCTGTATATACATACATAGACGATGTGTGTGTGTGTTTGTGTGTGTATGTACCTGTATATACATACATAGACGATATGTGTGTGTGTGTGTATGTGTATGAATGATGAATATATAACAAATTATCTTTTAGTAACCTACTCACATAATATTCCTACCCTGTTTATAAGCTCCCAAAATTATTAGGCTGTAGAGATAGCTCAGTCAGTAAATGTCTTTCTGAGTTCAGATTTCCAGCACTCATTTAGAAGTTACACCTGTAATCCCAGCATTGCAGAAGCAGACACAGGCAGAGTCCTGAAGCTCACTGGCCAGCAGTCAAAGAGAAACTGATTTTCCAAAATAAGGTGGCAAATAATCAAGGACGACATCCACGGCATCCCCAAGTACATGCACACACAATCAGAAGTGATCAACAGAGACTTCCGTGTTGTCCACATGTGTGTTCACATGTGACCACATACCCACATGCATATTTGCAAACAAATGCATAGCTAAGCCACACACATGACACACAGACAGACAGACAGACAGACAGACAGGCAGACAAAGCAGACAGACAGACAGATAAAACAATATTGTTTTGTTCAGCCAGTTCAGCTCTCAGGCTTCCAGTGGATTCCAGTGAAGTTTGGACATGAGAGTTATATATTCACAGTGTCATTAACCACCACACAAGAGAGCTATACCCCAAATTTTCCCTTTAAAAATGTTTAATAAAATTATCATAGTTTAATAAAAAGTGCTACTTAGATTATTGTCTAATAAGTTTCCTTAATTATATTTTCATTTATACATTTAAATTTTTGTTACATTTAGTGTGGGGGGGCGCACAACTGTGTATGCATAAATACAGGTATGTTTACTTGCTATAGCTCATGTGTGGAGCTCAAAGAGAATCAGGTTTCTCCTTTCACTGTGTGAGTCCTGTGATTAATTTTAGGTTCATCAGAGTTAATAGTGAGCAGGTTTAAGTCTGATAAATTATGTCACAGTTTCTTATGTCATCTATCCCAAGGTAATGATACCAGGCACTGTTCATATAGTGCATGTTGTCCACTTTTAATCCTAGAGTTATTGCTGCGTCCATTTCCACTAATCTGAGAGCGCTTAAGTGCTCTATTAAACTTTACCACATTTGGTAAGTAGTTTTGCAGCATTGTATAGTTTATATCATGTCATGCCATTCTTGTTCTGAAGGAGGTGAGTGCATAGTAATACAGATCATTAACAAATAAAAACTGTAGCAAAGGGTTTCAGTGCAGCTGTTACCCTAAGAAAAATTACATATTAATTATACAGTGGAAGGAAATATGAAAAGTTTCAATGAATTATAGGAGTCCTAACTGTAAGGAATTCTTGAGTGAACTCTAAAGACCCTCTAAGGATTTTAGCGCCATAAGGATTTGAATCCAACTTAAAGTGAGTTGTTACAGTCATGATTCATAGAAATACTGTGTACTACCTCTTCGGCAGGGTATTCATTCTTTATAGTACCTTGAACTGGCCTGTACCTCACTATGTGGATGACCCTGACTTGTAGCTCACAGGAGTTGTGGCCACCTCTGTCTCTCTGCAGAGTTGGGATTAAAGTTGTGTTTTTTATTTACTCTCAGTGTATCTCATCTGAAAGTAGAATGGTCTACAAATACTTTGCAAGAGAGGTTAGGCTAGGTGCAGTTAGTAGTAGTGATAGAAGCTTTCCTTCTGTAGGGGCTGCCTTCTGTGCTCTACAGGTTACTTCAAAAGAGCTTGCTATGAAAATAGCCATTTTGTTTCTGCTTTAAAAAAAATGGTTCTCTTTGTGTTTGCTTTGTATCTTTTGCCTTAAAATTTTTTTTGAGATGGAGGTTTAAATTTTAGTCACATAGAAACTATTGTTGATAAACCTGAACTAAAATAAATAGTACTCCTGTATTGCTTAAAATGGAGGAACTGTGTTAGCAAGCCTTTTGTGTACTGCATCAAAATTTAAAATATATTCTTTTAATTCATTTTAATTGCTAGATGATAAACAGTATTCAGGTCCTGTTGTCCCTCTTGTGTTTGGATCCTCAATGAAAAGAAAGAAGGATGTTTCTCTTGGGCAAGTATTAGGAACAAACATCATAGCTAGACCGCAAATATCCAAAACATCTTCACAGTTCTTATGGTAGAGTCACATGATGGTCCCTCTCCAGGGTTCAAGTCATGGTGTGGAAGACCAAAGATAACATCTACAGCTCTCCCTCCCTGAACACTCCAGGGCACCCCTTTTCAAGCTTTCATCAGGCCTTATTATCAGTGGACCTCAGAGGGTTGGCAGTCTGCAAAGGAGCCCAGGGCAGGAAAATTGGAAATGCTCCAGGGAGGGATGTCTACAGACAAGCAAAAGGCAGGTTGCAGACAACCAGGATTCCCACTTCCTGCACCCTGCCTGGCCTCTCACTGCACATGAAGCACTTGCTCAGAAGAAGGAAGTAACTGCCAGTAGTGATTACAGAGCACTTCCTTCAATAAAAATAGATCCTGGGAAACCTAATTAAAAGCAGATTCTGTTTTTAAAGTTTTATATTCAGAACATCAATATAAAACCAAAAGGAAAACCAAAAATATATAAATTCAACCCATTGCCTGATACACTTCATTAAACACTGAAGTATGTTTCTGTATGCTGAAGTCTAGCAGGGTGTAGACCAAAAGCCACCTTGTAGACCTGTGATGTTGGGTCAGCAGGCTAGGGTGCCCTCATAGGACAAAGCTGCAAATTGCTAAACACCACCTAGGAAAAATTGAAATAAATCCATTCCTTCTTCCTTTGTCAATTAATTGCAACATTTATACCTCCCTATGATTAAATCCTGTTTTAAAGCCTGTCTTTCCATTAGGCTTTGAATATGAACAATCTCTGCCATGGATTTTGGTGAAAACTATTTTTCATTTATCTATTTAGTAGAAACAAGTGTTTCAGGAACCAAATAATGTTTTAGTCATAATTGTTGAAGACTTGTAAACCGAGAAATCCTCTTTCAATTTCTTAAATAGGCAGTGTTTTCTTAGTGGGTAAAACATACATGGACTCTGAAGGCTAGCTTGAATCATGTGTTAGTGTAGGTTGTGACTTTGGAGACTGGGAACCTCCTGGGGGTAGAACAGAAGTGGAGAGACAGTGCACTCCATGTTTAGTGGAAATGTCTTGTGTCACTTGATCATTCCTTAAATCCTAAATCCAGACACACAGTTTTGATTATAATGGAGCTGTACTTCCATGATGGGAAGGACCATTTGGATGTAGTTTAGATTTCTTAGTATTATTTTCAGTTTATCTGGAGTCTCAAACAAAAATTTGAATTCTTACCTTAAATAAGTAAACAATCAGCTAGATATAATTTTAAGGAAACAAAAGACAGTGTTATTTCATAATGATTTTGAAGGTTTGTTCTCTGATTTTATTATTAAAACTTCTAGTTGATCTTTTTCAGTTGGAAAATAGACTTTGCAGTGATGGAGTTCCCCCTGCTTTTTAGTAACACTAATGAGTTGAATAATTTATGAGGTTGTCCTATGTAAAAGATTCAGTATGATTTGACACAGTCTCAGTCTCTGGTGTTGGAGTGTGATTAATAAAACCTAGAGGCATTCCTTTTTCTTTTCTTTCTTCTTATTTTTTTTTTAGTGTTTAATGTGCTAATTTTGCATGAACAGAATGTGTGATTTAGGTGAGTTTTAATGGTAAAACCTCTTTCAAGTGAAAATTTGATTATCAGGAGTTTCACAAACTATAGCAGTGGAAATACATAAGAAAAATCTTTTAAAACTCATCTTCACATCTGCATGGTTTATTCTTTGGGAAAATTAGGTAATATGTAAGCAATTGAAATAGTAGGTTTTATGTGTCACATATTGAAGTAAAACCTGGTGTATTCTAGTGTGTGAAGATACTGTCTGACAAAGAATAGGGCAAATAAGCTTGGTCCTCTTTGTTGATTGTCAGTCATCATTTGGGCTTCTGTTTTCCTTCCATAAAATTACAGTGGAGCTACATTTCATCAAAGCCTAAAATCGCAAGTGCTTCGTGTCTTGTGATCAAAGACATCATCTTAAATAGGTCTGATCCGGCACTGCAGAAGAGGGTAGGCTGCCTCAGCCTGAGGGAGGGAGAAAAAAAAACACAGAGCAAAGATGACAAAGTTAATCAGTCATTTCTTTGGCAATAAATAATAAGATATGCTGAGAATTGCAAATGAGAACATTCTTAGATTCCTCAGAGATGTGTCTGCTTAACACCTGATTTATCTAAGCTTGTGAAGCCATCAAGTTATGACCTTGATACACAAAAAGCAGCTCTGTAATGAGCTGGAATTAAATTAGCCTGCTGCTGCATGCATGGCTACTGTAATGTGTTACACATGGTCATCAGGAAATAAAGGCACTGAGAGTAGAAAACCACATTGTGCAGCAATCAGCCATTGAGAAAAACTATGAAATTACCTGTCTTCATTCTTCCAAGAGTTTGCAGTCCTTACAGCATTTTAGAGCCCACTTCTTTACCATGTAGAAACATGAGCAACCTCCTGCTTTAATCAGTGCTTTATTAGTTGGATCTCCGTGTTTAGAATAAAACTTAGTGGTTTGAATTAGGTTTTGGTAACTTCTTGAAAAATTAATGATGCAGTTGTTTTCAGAGAAGGAAAGATTTGGAGGCAGTTGCCTGCCAGCTCTTCGTGATCGCACCTCATAACCTTAGTCTCTTACCCTTGTCTTCCAGGATGGTTTTATGGTCTAGTAAAATAACTTCCGAGATTTCCTAAAATGGGTTCATAAAAGTTACACATATGTGTATAGCACCTCTTCAGACATACATGTTATTTCTCATATCAAAAACTATTCGAACAAGCTACCTGTTTTTATGTTGAAGTGTCAGACACTTAACGCTGTAAGTTGATTCAGAAGTTTAACTTTGAGCTAATTGAAAGGCACTGTTGAAGAGTTTCTGTGTGTCACATATGTTCTAGGCACTGAGTTTTGGAACTAAACATTTCTACACTGCAGGAGGACAGGAGACTGGATGTCCAAAGGTATCATATAATAGCTATGCCTTATAAACTGCCTCAAGAGAAGATTCTGAGTTTACCAGCTGACTAGGGAAGTAAGGGTGGAAAGATTAGAAATCACCAAGATGGGGAAAAATAGAATAGAAGAATAGAATAGAATAGAATAGAATAGAATAGAATAGAATAGAATAGAATCACCAAGACGGGAAGGCTTAAGGACCTAATGTGATAGACTCAGTGATTGTGTTAATGACATAAATTCATGAGATATTACTCAGTAGGAAAGAAACTGACAGCCCTGAGCAAGTCTTTGGGTCAGTCTTTAGCTCTGGATATGAAATTATTTTTATTTTAGATATTTAATGTTCTCAAATAAAATAAAAGCCACTTACAAACCAAACTCAGATTTTTCTATATATCCCATTGGAGCACCCAGGCTTTTGTAGGACTAGGTGATCAATAATAAATCTAGTCACTGTATATATATACAGTCTATACATACACATACATACACATGCACACAGACACACACATATGTATGTATATATGTATGTATGTATATTCGATGAGATCTTTGCATGACGTTTAACTACATCTTTGATGAGTTTTAAAAACCCGATTGAAGGATGAGTTTTCTAAGGACACATCTTCAACTGTTTTAAAGATCTGAAAGGGGTTTTTTGTATTTATACTTTGCTCTACTCAGAGCATCTTGAGATGCAAGAGAAAGCGAGGATAAAAGTTGGCTAATGTACTTGCTGCCAAGTGGCAAGGGGAAACAGTTTTCTTCATAAATTTATCTTATTCCAAATTCTGATTACATCTTCATGTGCAAATCATATGCATAGTATAAATAGATATTTGTCTCTTAGCGTATCCATAGTGCAGTGAGCTCCATGAAGGCCATGTGTCATGAAAACATGAACTGAATTCCTTCAAATCAGTGAGTAGATAGAGTGGGCCAGAAGTACACAGAGTAATGAACCCAAAGTGGAGACCAGTACCACAGGAAGGAACAGAGGCTCATGCTATGGGCAGATGCCATGGAAATGAGTTGAAAGATGTATGTTTGAAAAAGATCAAAGCTCACCCCAGGCACCACCACACACCATGCTCTGTGTTCACGTGGACACTGTGGAATGTTTACCTGATAATATCTGGTAACTCTCGCTGCATGTCACCTATAAAGATGATCTAGTACAGGACAGCTTCCTGTTATTTGTGGGCTGTGTATATTGTGTCACGTATGAAAACATAATATTTTGTGAAAGTTTTTTTTCAATTTATTTTACTTGTTATACTGGCTTTGATTCTATTTATTTTTGTATTCATTTATTTTTTTTAGTTATTTTTTGAGGTACTTGGGTTGGTCCCCGGGTCCATTCATGTTAGAAAGCATTCTGCCACTGAGCTACATCTCCAGACTTCTTACATTTTATAAAGTAGAGGTAAGATAGCCTGCATAGCATCAGCACCATAGCTGGGCTTTGTTTCAGTAATAGAGAGGAAGAAGAAGCTAGGTATCATTCCTTCCCTCCTTCTGAATGGGTTGCTTACCTCCCCAAAGCATCTTCTACCTTTTTTTTGGTTGTGAGCCTAGCCTTTAACGGCTGAGCCATCTCTCCAGCCCCATCTTCTACCTTTTACCCACGTCTTTACCTCTTTTCTTTAGTCTGAGATACTTAGAGCAAGTTTCCCATGCTGTTCTAGGAACTGCTCCACCCTTTCAGTGTGCTCTCACGTCAGCTACTTCCTTTTATTCCTTTACAAGTTTGCTAGGATTCCAGACTGACATTCTGCTCCTGTCTAGCCTTCGGGACATAAGAATTAGCAGGCTTCTTTCCTTTCTGAATCTCATCCCCACCTCATCCCTCTCTTTTCTTGTAGGGGAAAACAATGCTTAAAGAAGGATGAAATGCCACAGTCCTTCCATTTCAGTACACACATCTCCCATCTCTGCTCTCTGCATTGTATCATAGGGCCAGATTCCCGCAGTGACTTCAGACACATAGCTAAGAACACATTGCCCTGATCTGTATGATACTGAGTCCCCCCAAGAGCGATGTTTGTTTTTCCTCAAGTAAAGTGTACCATGTGTCTTTCAACACAACAAAATCCTGTTCTAAATAATTATACATCACCCTAACTGCATGGCTAGTCACAATTCTAATGAAAGCTATCTATCCTAGAATGCATAGAGAGCTGATATAATATGTATTATCAATTTTTCTTTAAAAAGCATAGACTACAGTTTTCTGCATTGACTCTTTTAGATTATTTCGTTAACACTTCCTTGTTATATTGCGCTTAAGTTCACTTAAATACATAACATTTTCTTAAATCTTTTTAATTGCACTTTTCTGTTTAAAATTCTATTTATGAGTATCCCCTTTGTTGGTCTGCTCTAAGAAATATTGCTTACATATGAATATTTTGAATTAGGAATAAATGAAATTCTGTTTTTGCTGTCAGAACCAAATTGTGAAAATGTATTACATGTCTTTGAAAATCAGTATACTCTATTAGCAGGCCTGTCAATATAAAAAGTGCCTCCCATTTCCACCTCCTGCTCTAATAACCTGTGTTACTCTCAGGCAGTTCACATAATCAGAGTATATTGTCAGCTTACTGGGGTTGGGGAAGCATGAAATGAAAATCGCGTTAATATTGATCCAATTCTTTTACTTGCAAGTGTCCTTGGTGTCCTTTTCCTCTGAGCAATAATTGTGGGCGTTAGGTAGCCATTTTCTTCTCTCTTTCTTAAATTCCGGTCAGTCATTACAAACATAACTGATCTGAATAAGGCTTTAACACTTGGAATAATCTGTGAAGACTGAATCTTAATTAATACCCAGATTGCTAATACTGCATGTGTCCTACACGTCAGCAATATTTTCCTTCGGCTGCTCAGAGGGCAGCCTACTTGAAGGCATGCTGGATGTCTGCACATTCTTCCTTGGTAGAAACACAAAGGGTGCACTGCTCCCGTTGTATGCAAGGTGAAGATGTGCCTTCCAGTCTGAGCGCCATTTCCAAATCTTATAATATCTACGTGTGATCACTCACTAAACTCTGTGTCAACAGTAACGAGTTATAGTGAGGGTGTTGTTTAAATACTCTTCGTCTGGATGGAAATACTACAGCTAAAAGGCTGATCAGCTCTTACATATGACTTATCAAACTTACCCAGTGGCTACTCTGTCTTTACATGAAGGCATGTTCTTAACACACAGAAATTTTCTGTTTGGGTGTGAGCAGTTTGTTTCACATGTGGGGTCTTCTTTTCAGTGAGGTTTACACAGACTGATCACATATAAAAGGAGGGGAATATGTTTCAGGGTTTCAGTCTCTTTAATGTGTTGTTGTAAGTTTTCACCATTGGGATTTCCCTGAGTGTTTTTATTCTGTTTGTTCTCCTTCTTCCTTATTTCCTTTAGTGTTCTCTCTCTCTCTCTCTCTCCCCCTCCCTCCCTCCCTCCCTCTCCCTTTTCTCTCTCCCTCCCTCTCTCTCTCCACCTTCATCTCTGTATTCTGTTCAGACAATGGTTCAGTTAAAAAAGACTCTTTCCTTTTATATCTCCATCTTAAGAAGAAAATATGTGTTCTGTGTTTAAAATGAAACTCTAAGATTAGTTCTAAAATTGAAATTACTTAGGGAAATATTTGCTAGCAAGTGACTGGTAAGGCAAATTTTCATATGTGCCTTTAGCTTTCTTCTCACTTGGGCACTAAGCCCACCACCCAGAGTTGGGAGCAGTCAATTTCTCTGTTCACCATCCAGTGTTCAGAACTGTATGGTGCTCAGTAATGGACTGACACATGCATGTCACTGCATGAGATCATGTAACTGCAGCCAGTGTGATTAGGTAAAAGGTTTATGAGGCACACTTATCTTGAACATTTTTTCTTTTGGTGGCAGTTATATTATAGTGTGTAGAGCTAAAACAAAATAAAACACAAAACAAACAAAGAAACAATAAAAGGACCATTCTGTAAAGATATTTGTTTCTCTGACTTGAATTTTAATGAAAAAAAATCTTTCTCTTAACATTTCCCAAAGTATCCATATCATTGGTGCTTTTTTAAAAAAAGATATTTGTTTAAATATTAATTGCAGAATTTTGTATATATGACACATTGAACAAGAAAAAAATATTGTGAAATGATGTATATTTTGAAGATTTCTCTTTTGAAAAGAATGCCCTCTTGTGAAGCTAATTGTCAGATGTCTACAAACATTCACATTTTGCAAGCATACATTTAGGCCAAGTTAGAATTAAGTAAGATTTTCACTCTGCCAACCTCCTTACAACGACCTTCCTCAAAAGATGGGAAAATGCTATGCTAAACTTGTTTTTAAGGCATTCTCCTTCAAATAACCAAGATTTTAAACATTCATACTGTTAACATAGCCAAGTAAAAAAATTCAAAAGCATCAGATATGTTGATGCTGTACTAACTAGCCCGTGATTCCAGCAAGGCTAGAGGCAGTGCTATCACTATTTCAAGGGTGGCCAGGCCTTCCCTGTAACCTGAAGGCTAGCTTGGGCAACTTTGTGAGGTCCTGTATCAAAATCTTTCAAATAGCAAGAAAAGGGGCTAGGAACATAGTTCTTCTAGGTTAAAGCCCTAAACCTCAAAGATGATGATGACAATAAATTTTTGAAAACTGGGTTCTCATGTAACTTGTTTCATAATAATGCATGAATGCAATGAATAAAATGGTATTGGGCAAAGTAATTAAATGCCAGCTGTCTGCACTGTGTTCTGTTTCACAAGAACTTAGCAGCACATGAGCTGCCTATTCTTGTTGTTCAGGAGACATCTATTCTAGTCAAGCTGAGGGTGCACTGGGCTTTGTCATGAGTATGAGCAGACTGCTTACATAGCAAGGTGGAAGAAAATCTCCACAGAGCGCTGTCAGTAGCTGTGAGCAAGCAGCACACTTAGGGTTTCAGGATCAGGCTGCGCTTATTTTAGGTTTAGGAACCTCACTTCTGCTCACTTTTTTTTCTTTCTTCATATAAATCTTGTCCAGCAGTATTGTGAGCGATAAAGCTTTTGTTTAAGTTTAATGAAGTTCAAAATGCATAAGCATCCACTACCTCATTTCAAGTTTGCAGTAATCTGTTGAGACTTAGGTTGGGAAAAATGCTCATTCTTTCTCTCTCACCAATTGGAAACTAAAGTTAAGAAATTTGTGGGGACTTGTTTTAATGTTTATAATGGGTATAACTGGAAAGAATAAAACACGATTAATAATAAAGTACAATTTCCACATTATGGGAAGACTGAAGGACATGAACGGAAAGTAACTTAACCAAAGGTTTATATATATAATTAGTTGGTGAGATATAACAGTATTATTTCTATGTGCTTTCTCAACAAATGTGTGTTCCCACTTTACTCAGTGCCTGAAGGAGAAAATAAGTTCCCGTCAGCAAATGAGGATGTAGATCAGTTGTAGAGCACTTATTGGCCTCTAGCATTCACGGGCCTGGGTTCCATGCCGAGGACTGCACCAGAGCTAAGCAAATGGGAGAAAGATGCCACTAAGAAAATCTCTAAGTAATACATTTCAAAATAAATGATGTCTCAAATGATGTCTCACCCCAGTGACTGCTGCTTTTTTTTTAATATCCACAGTTAACTGTAGAATAATCCATTAAATCAAATTAAACCATGGTACATTTTCCTTTATGGTATTTGTTTATCAATATAAAATAATATAATGATAACAAATAATTTCCAGATCCTGATTTTATTAAAAAGAAATTTGTAGTATCAGCAGAAGCAGGTGTGTATTTTAACTTTTGGGTATTTAAGACAAACTAAAGCAGTAGTAACGAAGCTTTGTGGTGCTGGCATATAGTAGCAATGTGGAGGACATTCCAGTTCACCTATCTCTTCACTTCTAAAATACACTTTGTCAGAGCAGAGGCGTTAGCTGAAGCAATGGAGGGCTTACTAGCATGCATGGCCCCGCATTCAATCCCCTGCATGCCAACAGCAACAAAGTAAATTGATAATTATTTCCCTTAATTAGAATATACTTGGATTCACTAGTTTCCTGGTTATTAAGAGAAACTTATGAAGAAAAAAATGTCTTCAGGGCTACACTGTGTTTCTGTAACTCTATGATTAAGTCTACAGAAAATGCTTTCCTATATGTAAAACATGATAGGAAATGAAACCATAATTTTACATTGCACTTTGTTCATTCGCAAGCCCATGGTAGTTTTTCTTCTAAAACTTTATATTTCTGCACCATTCTCATATTTTCTTAGGAAATAAGCACCCCTGTCTCCTTTGTCTAGTTTTCCTTGTTTTTCGTGTTTCTCATTTCAAGTCTAAGGCACTCTTGTGGTTTGTGGTGTTCGCTCGTTAATTTCTTGATAAATGGCTGAAGAGGCCAAGAAGTGCATTTGGTTCAACATGTCTTCTAAGACAGATGATCTCAAATAAATTCTCCTCTCAATCAGATTTTGATTTGTTAGGTGATAGACCAATTCTTTCTAAGGACAGTGTTTACAAGCCTTGTAATGAGACAGCCCTCTGAGACCTTACCTCCTTTTGCTGTAATGTTGATGGATGAAACTCTAATTCATAAAGGATATTGTGATTGAAAAGCACCTTTAAATCTCATATACTCTAATCTAGACAAATGTTTGTTTCAGTTGCACAAAACTGGTAAGTTCACTGGCTTGCGAGCTGGTAACACTTCAGCAGGGATGGTCAGCTTTGTGTGTAGGTACCAATTCCTGTAGCAAATATCGAAAAGACTCAGATGTTTGCTGCTTCAAAGCTAGAAGAAAACAGATGCTAAGCTTGATACATTTCCAAGCTCACCTTCCTTCTATTGAAGGTTCTTTACAGGTAGATTTTTATTATGATAACATAGAGCCACATAAATCTGCTTTTTTTTTTTTTTAACATGGTAGCGATATAAGGAAAAACTTGCTTATTTGGCTGACTGAAACTTAAAGGTTACTTTAATGCAAAGAACTGGGCTCCATTTCGCACAGATTAACACAAATAAGTGAGATTCTGGAACATTTCAGGAAATTTGTATTTAGAGCTATTCAGAGATGACTCTTGTCTCTTAGTTCACTCAAATTCAGGGTTTATCAGTGTTTGCTCTTTACCAGGTAGTGTGCTCAGTGATAGAAATAGAGACAGATATGGAATTCCAGTCACCAAAGTGCCTCCAGGCATCTGTGGAGATAAACATGCAGGCAGCTGCAGGACCTGGTACCAGGTAGCTGCCCTGGAAGATTCCTGAGGAGTGGGGAGAGCATACGGGAAAGAATTGACAAGTCAGAGAATCATGAGAAGGGACTTGGTTGACACCTAAACTTCAGCAGGTCATGTGCACCTACTGAGTGCCAGACCCTAATGCTGCAGAGATGTCATAGTAACACAGTATAGAGGACAGGCATAGAAGAGATCCCACCTCCAATATGTGGCCAAAGATCTCGTCTATGATGCTTAGGACAGATGTCTGGAGGACGAAAATTGTGAAGGGCAATCAGAAAAAAGCCAAGAAACAAAAAGGAATACCCCTTCCATTGAGCATAACATCAGCACATATCAAGAGGGATATGAGAACATAGCATATTCCAGAAGCTGCTGTGGATCAGTGGGAAGAGGTCATGTAAGGCTGCCAGTGAGAGGCTAAGAGAACTTGATCAGCTGTACCAAGGACATGTAAGTCTTGCTGTGAGTGTTCATTACAGGGGGATAACAAATAAAACAGAAATATTCAACATGCTTGTATTATATGATAACCATTCTGAAAAAGTGTTGAGGGTCATGTGAACCATGCACCTGTGCAAGCCTCCATACCAGGTAATGACTGAAAGTAGTGTAGTGGTCAGCACCACTCAAGATGAATCTTCAGCCTCTGGCCTAAACTGTACTCCAGGAGGAACAAGCTATTTAGTTCAGCTGGAGAGTGCATAGGTAGTGTTATGCTGATGAAAAGATGCCTGCAGTGTTTATCACTGCATTCACATCCTTTATTAAAGCAAGCAAGCTCCAAGTTCCTCTGATTGTTACCTCTCAAAAAACTGTAACTATAGCATCCGCTCCCCCAGACATTCCTGCTGGTCAGGGTCTGTAATTGGGATGAATCTGAAACATCCCAGGCTCTATCCTTCATCTGGCATTGCAGAAATAAGAATCACCCATGAGCCAGTAAAAGAAGTACCTCATGAAACCCATGTAAAGTCCCCACTGAGGCACTGGTTTGTAATAGCAATTTGTCTCAAGTTTTTTTAAGCACACTAAGTCACAATCACTGTTTAGCTGAGGGCACTGAGCACACTAGGTCACAATCACTGTTTAACTGAGGGCACTGTGTTCACCATGCTTTCCAAGGATTGCTGCCTGGGAGGCATTCAGTGGCAGCATGTTGGTCTAGCTTGTGGTACTCTGCAATGGTTCTGGTGTAGCTGTCCTCTTCAGCATGTGTTTTTATATTTTTGTGGCCTTTGAGTCAGTTTGTATTTAGCAAGTAAAACTGGCTCCCTGTCTCTATAAAAAGAAAAGGGAAAAGTCTACATAAGTTAGGAAGAGAAAGTTGAGAGTAGGCTCACATGCTGGTTCCTATGACAACTTTGATAGTGCCTAGATGTACCTTCAGGAAAGCAGCTAAATGACACCCACATTGATGGGCTGTTGGAAGGAGTCTAGGACTATTGATCAATTGAGCCTAGGAGCACTCAGTCGGAGTTGTGATATGTCCTGGGAGCAGCATTGTGACAGAATTGGTCACAAAGCACAGCGGCACCAGCATGCTCATTTTACTAGTTAGTGCTATAAGCCTATACCAGATGCTATGAGTACCGCACAGTATTTTCCTCCAATTTGAACTTAAAGGGAAACAGACAAGATGGTGTATGTTTGGCATGGGATGCCTTAGACTACAATGATATGAAATAGAGCTTTTCCTATGTGGAATAGTGTGTGTGTGTGTGTGTGTGTGTGTGTGTGTGTGCGCGCATGCGCGCGTGTGAGCGTGCACATGTATGTGTCTTGTTTGTTCTCAGTTTTGATAATTTTAGATGGTCATCACCCACAGCAGGTGTTTGAGAGTAAATGTGGAAATGTTTGTCAAGCAGTCGGATCCAAGAGAAACTTAAATATACTAGTTTTTAAGCATTCATCTGTTGCCATGTAATTTCCTAAATTTCCATTTTTCTTCTCATTTTATGTATTTTGCTATGATTTTATTTTGTATACCAAAGAAGGATATAACTTTAGAAAATTTACTTCATTAATTGGTAAAGAAACCACTTGATGTTCAGTACAAGTCTGCTTCTGTTGAGCATTATTCTGTGGCCACCTCCATGTAGCTCCTCACCTCCATGTAGCTCCTCACCTCCATGTCGCTCCTCACCTCCATGTAGCTCCCCACCTCCATGTCGCTCCCCACCTCCATGTCGCTCCCCACCTCCATGTAGCTCCTCACCTCCATGTAGCTCCTCACCTCCATGTAGCTCCTCACCTCCATGTAGCTCCTCACCTCCATGTAGCTCCTCACCTCCATGTAGCTCCCCACCTCCATGTAGCTCCCCACCTCCATGTCGCTCCCCACCTCCATGTCGCTCCCCACCTCCATGTAGCTCCCCACCTCCATGTAGCTCCCCACCT
>NW_021604597.1:6130535-6175542 GCF_004785775.1 Grammomys surdaster | reverse complement strand
GCTCCCCACCTCCATGTAGCTCCCCACCTCCATGTAGCTCCCCACCTCCATGTAGCTCCTCACCTCCATGTAGCTCTCCAGTTGACCAAGTTCTTCACTCAGAAGTGAATGCTTTCCTGTTTTCTTTGTATCTCTCTTATCTGCTTTCAAAAACTATTGATTAATTCACATTAATTCACGTTACATTATAATTATATAAATCAAGTTCTCAACTCGTATGTGTCAGAAAGCTGAATTTGAAGAGGGGTACAGATATTTCGTAGACCGTACATGATTCTAGAGTCACAAGGAATGGTTATAAACTGGGCCCAATAGAGCAAGCCTGTAATCACTGCCACTCCAAGATGCTCAGAAGAATTACAAGTTCAAGGCCAGCCTTGTCAAGTCAGAGAGAACTGGTCTCAAAAAATATAAAGGCTGTGGAAAAACTGGAAAGAGACAGAGCATTGTACAGAAAAATAGAAGGATGCATTGTAGGGCCATTGTGGGCCAGCAGCTTACTGCACCTACTTCCTCATCTATGAAGTAAGGGATAAATCTCCCAACTTTTCTCACAGATGTCCAAGCAAGCAAAATAAAGAAGTATTTTAATGTGCTCTGTAGTTGTAAAGAAATAGCAAACGCAACATATAATAAAATGTTGTCTGTAACACCCACTAAGTGCAGGTCCATCCACAGTAACCTAAACTGCTGTTTTCCTTGAATGTAGGCACTGAAGAAGATGTGATAAAGTCCAAGAAAGCTTTCAGAAGCCAAGCAATTGTGAACCAGAACTCAGAGACTGAGCTTATGTTGGAAGGAGATGATGATGCGGTCAGCCTGCTCCAGGAAAAGGAAATTGACAACCTTGCAGGTACTTGTTAATGTTTCTGCTTGTTGTGAGAAATACATAAAGCTGCAGAACTCAAATTGTGTCACCCGGTGAAAAAATGTATGTCAGTGTCTGTCATCGTGCTCAGTCATATGAGTGCTGATAATTTAGTGTGCCTCAGTCTCTGACATTGAAGCTAGGACTTCAAGCAATGTGCTTTACTGATAGTAAGCAGCAGCACACCTATGCAATGAGGAATGGTGCTTTAGGCAGGAAAATAATTCTAGTACACATCCTCAAATAAAACCACTACTACCATTGGGAGGTGGGCTCGGATGATGAATTCCATGGCTTACGTGTCGTTACCTGCCAACAGCCTTAGAAAATGGGCACTTCAGCAAGGTGAGCATGGGATTTGCTAGCCCCTCCAGGCTGAATTATTTGGAATATCTTGCTCCTGTTTTGCTCTGCCATCACAGTTCTAAACCCCTGTTACAAACAGCTAACCTCCCTTGTTTTACCCTCAACTTCTCATTGTCCTGGAGCTGGTCTAAGATCATTGAAAACAGGATGTGCCATGGCCCAATTGGGTGTGGACATCTTAGAGGCTCAGCCAATAACCTTTGAGGTCTGATAAAAGCAGGTCAGAAAGCAACCAATAGAAATTGGGTACAGGCTTGGAGCATGCCTTGAGCCCAATAAGCAGATTGGGAGGTAATATCCTACCTAGAGCCAGGTTAAAGCTCCTGTGTTATCTGGATATGTTGATACACTGCCATCTCAGCACTTGGCAAGAGGACCTTGAGTTAAAGAGCAGCGTGACCTATGAACTGAAATTGGATTTCAAACAAAGTACCACAGAACCACCCTGCATCATAGTCTCAGATTGCAGTTGAGCTGTAACCTCAGTTGGTTTTCAGCCTGTATAGTATTGGAGGAGAACGGCAGTGAAGTGTGTGCTCCTCTTTGTCTTTCTATCTATAGATAGTAAGACTGTAGTATTACTCTGTTTCCAGGACCTTGCTTATTGAAAATAATCTGCTGTAGCTATATAAAAGCCTGCAGTGATTCATTCCTACAGTGGAGATCTTATTATTCATAGCACAGAGGAGATGAACTCTCATTCTCCCACTTCTGAATGAAGAATATACTAAGCAAGAAGACTCTCCTAGTGCCAGCTTCTGGAGATGCCTGTTACTACATCGCCGTCTCATGAAAGCTGTTTCCTATTTCTAAAATCTACTTCCTGTTTCATTTATCTAATACCAAATGTTTGTCTGGAATTCTGAAGTAAACACTCAGATCTTACTTTTGGAATAGAAGGCAGACCAAGGCTATTGCTTCATTTGTCATCAAGTGTGACTCTTTTCCTGGACTCATTCCTACTTTTGAGATGATAGGAAACTCAGCGTTGTGATGTCTGACCTCACCTTTCTTCATTCCCCTGTACTCACATCCACGATTCACCACTATGTGGTTTAGTTTACATGGGGCTTTGATCCACTGAAAGGAGCTGATTCAAGTCTCCTTGCTCTCTTGAAGCTTATATTAAATCTGCTCAGTGCTAACATTAATTTAACAGTATCACAACCTACCAAGTAATAATAACTCCGTTTCTGCCCTTAAGTGGTAGCTAATTTTTAATTTCTGTTCGTAAGCAAAACAGTAAAATCATTAAGATCAGACACCTTAGAGAAATAAAAGTACCCTTGAAATAAATTATTATTGTATATTATAAATAATGGTGGCATTTCATAAGTCACTTAGAATCAGATTGATAATTTCAGGCCATCTGTCACTCAATCCTTTGGCTCCATCCCTTCAGCAGATTTTCTTTGAATGAGTCTGCACTTGTCCTGGGTCGTAACTTAGCTTCTTCCTGTAGGATCCTTATGTCTATCTGCAAAGCTTAGATTGTTTTCCTAAAATACTGAGGATCTCTTGCATAGTCCACAGTGCTCGTCTTTCAAACAGTAGCGTAGTGCAGAATGTCGCTTGGAGCCTTGAGTAAAGGAGAAAGAGAGTGAGAGGTGAGCGTGCCAGAAAAGGCAAAGAAAGAGACAAAGAAATAGTGTACAGAATTCACCAGAGTTAGTGTGTGTGTGTGTGTGTGTGTGTGTGTGTGTGTGTGTGCGCGCGCGCGCGCGCGCGCGAGACTGTGGGGGGGGGAAGGAAGAGAAGGAGGAAGAGAGGAGGCGGAAGAGGAGGGGGGAGGGAGGGAGGAGGGAGGGAGGGAGGGAGGGAGGGAGGGAGAGAGAGAGAGAGAGAGAGAGAGAGAGAGAGAGAGAGAGAGAGAGAATGAGAATGAATATGAGTGAATTTTGTAAATGTTAAGTCCAATATTGATCTCTGCTGTCATGATCTGAATTCCGAAGTTTAATGAAATCAACTATTAATAATGAGAGAATGGGTAACATTTTTCTAAGAAATAGTTGTCATTATCATAGTTATTGCTGTCTCAGACAGTAAAATTTTAAAACAATAATGTATTTTTTTACTCATAACTTATCCTAAATTTCCTGATACTGCCTAAAAAGAACTCCATCATTACAGGAGATAGCTCAAAATTAAAATATAAATGATCCTAAGATCTGTGTTTGGTATTAATATAATCCCATGTTCATTTGGTGTCTCATAAAGCATTCTGTGAAGTCACCATGATCTACTAACAGCTCAGAAATCAAAATTACAGTGTTTTATTTCTTAATTTAAGAGAAATGTCCACAGCTTATTTATATAAGAAGCATAGCACTGGGGCTGGAGAGATGACTCAGCAGTTAACCAGAGGACCCGGATTCAATACCCAGCATTCTCCTGACAGCTCACAAATATCTCTAACTTTTATTTCCTGGAAAAATCTTAACACCTAATACAGACATATATGCAGGCAAAACACCAATGAAATTAAAATCAATAAATGTTAAAAAATTTTAAAAGAAGTATAGCATTGAAAATACATACATACATACATACATACATACATACATACATAACATACATGCATACATACACACACAAGTAGCTAGTACACCTTCACCTGCTTCTGGACACAGTTCCTTGTCATCTCCTCACAAACCCTCCTTTTGCTGATGGAGCCTCAGTTGAGAGAACAGCATCACAGTCTTCTCATGGAGCTATAGACTCCGTGTTCTCTCCTGTCACCCACCTCACCATGCCCATTTTTAGTTTCCTTTTTTCTCAAGCTGTTCATCTCAAGAGGCAAGTTAAGTGTGTATGGCTACTAATCACGTGGCTTACTGTGTTTCTAGCAAGCAGCTAATAGGATTTTAATATACAAGAATGCCAATCAACTAAATAATTATAATATTATTAACACCTTACCTAATTTACTTTAATCGCTATTTTAGTTTATAGTGACTTACCAAAGTGAATTATCCCTGATTCCATATATGACTAAATACTTCATCTTACTAATTATATTTGTACTTGAAATACTGAAATAAATTAATATAAGCTAACTGAATTTAATCTAAAATGCCAATTATTTTATTTGAGACTTAGCAAGTTGTTTCTTCAAAATTTTCAATTAATGAAATTGAAGAACAACTCAATTGTTTATGTGAGTAGAGACAGGGGGATGATGCACCTAACTGATAAAATGCCAGCCCACTGGTACAATGTAGTTCTTTTTTTTTTTTAACTATGACATGGGACTGTAGAGATGTTTATAATCACTTTCTGCTTTTATAAAGGACCTAAGTTTGATTTTCAGCACCCATATTAAGTGGCTCACAACCATCTGTAACTCCAGTTTTATAAAATCTAAAACTGTCTTGTAGCTCAGGTACCTGCATAACATGAAGCTCATAAACTTATGTGTAGGCACACATTGTCTTAGTTAATGTACTATTGTTGTGAAGATACACTATGACCACAGCAACTTTTAAAAAGAAAAACATTTAATTGGGCTGGCTTATAGTTCAGAGGTGTATACCTCCATTATCACTGTGGAAGGAAACACAGAGGCATGAATGCCGACATGGTGCTGGAGAAAGACCTGAAAGTTTTACATATCAGCAGGCAACGGGAAGAGAGAGAGCACTGGGCCTGTCTGGAGCATCTGAAACCTCAAGTCCCACCCCCAATAGCACAGTTACTCCAACACGTCTCCTAATAGTGCCATTCCCTGAGTCGATGGGTCCCATTTTCATTCAAAGCACCAGATACATATAAGCATAAAATAAAACAAAACAAAATAAAATAGTAAGTCTTTAAAAAAAAGAGGGAGGCAGGAAGGAAGCTTGAGATATGCTCAGAAGTTGAGAGCACTGGCTGTTTTTGCACAGGACCTGAGTTCAGTTCCTGGCACTCACATAGCAGCTCACAACCATCTGTAACTCCAGTTCCAGTGGATCTCTTATGGCACCCAAAGGCACTATATGCATGATGCACAGAGTATGTACACATATACACATAAAATAAAAATAAATCTTTAAAAAAGAGACTCACATGCACTGACAGTAGAAATATTTTACATAGCCAAATTCTGTTATTGTTATTTTCAGAAATTAGTATTACAAAGTTAGGGAATTCTACTGAGTTAATGAGAGTAATGATGTTTTATTATCAGTTCTGTAAGTTGCAATAGTTTTACTTATTGCTTTTTGCATAATAAATTTTTCTTGCCATCCATTTAATATCTAATATCTAAAAACATTGTTCTATAAGCCTAATGTTCAAACATTTTTCACCAGAAATATTTTTTTTCTCTACATTCTATAACCTTTGTGAGAAAACCAAGGTTCTCACTTTACAATAAGAGAACTAAAAATTCACAGTAGTCAAAGTGAGGCAGTTTATTTTTTTGAACTTGCAAAGTTAGGCATCAGTCTACCATGGCAGGCATACTGACTAAATGCAGACAACCGTTTATAAACAAAGCCTAGCACACTCACCTTCCTCCCTCATTTGAATAGTCAGTCAGAAAGACAGTCTTGTCATCTAGTTCTTATTTTTCCCTTCATCACTTAAAGTTTTTTTTTATTCAACAAAAATCACACGTGGGTTCATCTCTACATTTCACATTCTGTTTATTTCAAAGCTTATTAGACTGCAAGCAAGCTAGGGTGTTAAAATTTTCTAGTCCAAACTGAGTTTGGATAAGGGGGTATCGTGGCAGTGTTGGGAGGGTAAAGAATATCTAGACTAGCATACATTCACAATGTCAAGTGTTTTCTGCACATTTGCAGCTGGATTTATATAAGCTGGTTTGATCCACCTTTGAAAATGAACCATCAAAGTCTATTTCATACACTTCTATTTCCTCTTAGATAAAACCCGTCTCAATTTTGGGTCCATTTAAAATACTATTCACTGGCTAAGCTTGTAAGTCCTTGGAAATTTTTGGATAGTTCTTGGGAAATGTTATTTAGATACATCACATACCAGTAAAAAATTGATACAGATGCATTATAAAAATCATGATTTTTGGTATATTCACAATTATACAGCCATAACCACAAGCAGAATATTCCACTGCCTCTAAGTGAAGTTGGTTGTCACGCCCACCCTAGTCCAGCAAGGATGACACAACACAGGAACTCTTCTCCAAGCAGTTTATTCAGGACCTTGAATAAGCTTCTCACTGACCCCGGGGGATGCATCTCCCAGGCTTAAGTACTCTAGGACTAGCCTACCCCAGTCTGCCACGTGGCAACAGCAGATAGGTCCACATACACGGAATCAAGCCAGATCACCAGCCACAGCCAAATAAGGACTTGTTTACTCCTGAGAGCACTTGCCAACAGGTGGCAGAAGGCAGAGACCGGTGCCATCTTAAGGGCGAGGCACTATATGGCTCTCCACAATTGGTGCCCCTTGGCCATCGTCCCTGTTTGTCTGTTCTCTACCTTTCTCTCTTTTCTGCCTCCATGTTTTGTGTGATTGTTCAGTCTATCTGGGGACTTTTTGTGTCTGTCTTCTTTCACTTAGCTCAGGGTTGTTGAGGGTGGCCCATGGTGGAGTGTATCTGTCCCTTCTGTAACTACTGTTCTCTTGTACATAGACTGCATTATTTTGTCTTTTCACTGTTTAGTGGACATTTATGTTCTTTCACCTTTGGACTATTTGTAATGATAATGCTCTGAATAGTTGTGCATTTAAGGTTTCATGTACATGGCATTTTATTTCTGGGGATTTCTGCCTAAGACAGTATCTTAATGTTCAGCCTGCCAGATGCTCACCAAAGCAGCTGTGCATTGATTGTCTTTTCCGGTTTCAGTTTGGCCTTTTCACAATTTGTTGTCTGGAGGCTGCATAAGACCCCAAAATGAACTTGTCCTTCCTTAAAGACTGTGCAGTGTCTTTCTTTGAACCATGAGGAAAATTTCTAACTCTTACTTACAAGGCCCTTACTGAGCCTTTGATAAAGTTTATAGGTAAATAAAGTTTTTGGTAAAGTAAATAGAGCCAAGACCTTTGACAACTCAATTGGATTTGGAGGAGAGGAGGTGAAGGTCTTGGTTAGCTTACCTGTTTCCCGTCCTGCTCAGATAGTATGTTCACAGGGAATGCCTGCTGGTGTTGGAGGCAGGATTCATGAGATGAGTTGGAGTAAGGAAGCTTGGAGGAGATCTTTGTGATCAGTTGGACATGTGGTCAGGGAGAAAGGAACTCCACAAAGGGTGTTCTGCTACAGAGCTGGGGATGAGACTGAGTAATTGCATCAGGAAGAGCAGAAGAGCTAAGATCTTCAGTCAGCCTGCCTGCTTCCCTGGCAAGAACCTGTGAGAGCAAAACTTAAAGCTGATCTCATTTCTCCATTCTGTCTTCTGCTAATTATCTCCTTATTAACTGAATGTCTCTGAAGGTTCTCATAATTATAAGGCCAAAATAGCAGTGCTGCTCTCAATTAAGAAAGGTCTCTTTTATCGCATAGAAAGTGTGTTCTGTGACCAACAGAGCAGAGTGGGTACCTTAAATACTTTTTTTAAAGAGTAGTAAAGATTTTTAAATAGCAGTGCTGGGAAAAAGATGTTACAATGTAAGCCAGGATTTTTATGTGGATTTTGTTTTTCAGAGTAAGAGGCTTATAATCCTTTTACAAGTACTTTTCCACATACTCTCTTATAATAACTCAGATTCAGAGGGAAGTACAAGACTAAGAATGCACCTAGTAAGATTCTCCTGCTCTCCAGAAACAAGCTCTGTGCTACTTACTCAGTGTTCCTGACTACCACTAAACTAGAGAGATGGATATGCAACACATGGAAAAGTGGAAACTAAGACTCTAGAAAATAAAACAAAAGGAGACAACATACTGCTACAAGCTGAGAGTTAATAAAATGTGGTTATATAAAACAAGGTGAAGTGTCAGAAGCACAGATTTATTTAACTGTTGCATAGACTAGGGAAAAGAAGACACTGTTGTTCCACACTTGCGTGCAGGTGCCCCTGCCCAGGACCACCCCTCCCATGCTATGTAGTTACAGCAAGAGGAACAGAAGACACTTGACTGGCTTACCAGCACACATGCATTTATTTAAGTTTCTTCCACTTGTATTTTTATATAATCTTAGTTATAGATTTTAACTAGAATTATTTTACCAATATTTGTATTCAGAGAATGATGTCTCTTAAACATTCTAAATTCTCTAAGATGTATTTGACTCAGGATACCCCCCATTGACCCCATTTTGAAATGCATGTGTATTTGAAGGGAAATTTAATCCATATGTTCCTGCCTCACTCACACTTAACTCATCAAAACGTTGTTTAGTAAAAGCTATTTGATGTTGGGAAAGCCTTAAGAGACTTTGTAAGTCTTTTCTTCTTTCTCTTTGAATTTAGAAGTTGCTTTGCCAGTCACAAATGGCCTACCCAAAGAAAGGGTTCACATTTAGCCTCAAACAGAATGCACTCGTCGCTTTGAGATGGCATTCACATGCCCATTTCTTATGAAAGCTAAACTATTTAACTTTATAACTTTTTAAAAATTCGTTACAGAGTTGTAAAATAAAAGCCCTGTCATTAATCTCTAGTGTTCTTTGATTCTAGTCATTATTCTCCCAAAGCCACCAACCCAGTGTTAGATCTGTGGCCATTTTATTGTGCTATAGTCCTATGGTTCCAAAAATATATGTCCTCTTCAACCATGAGTTCTGTAGTCTATAAACTATATACACTAAGTACTCTTTATAGCAATAACAGTCCTGCTAACCTGACTGTAAATTTTAAACTATAATAACAACACAAGTCAACTGTGTCCATTAGACATTAGCCATGCCTCAAATCGCATATAGCATTTCCACATCTTTTTTTTATTTTAAGAATAAGCCATCCTTTATTGGGTCAAGTGTTTTATAAACCCCAATATTAAGATCTTTTCTAATACATTGTTTTGGTTGAAATATAATTTTGTCTTTACATCTTTCTCTGGATACAAAATTTCTAAAAATGTACTGTCATACCATTAATCTGAAAAATAGGACAGTAATCACCTACTGATTGGTAGACTGTGGCTCTCTGTACATGGGGCACCAAACTTTCACAGGTTATAGGCTTTAGACAGAACATGAATGGAGATATTCATTACCTAATAGAGGTACATGAATTGTGTTGCTTGATACACTTGGAGGAAAGTGTGTGGTAAAAGAACTGCTTTGCAGTGAACATAATGTTCACACTAGCATCTTAGAGCAGAGGAAGAGGATTGGTCTGCTTTGCCACACCCACATGTGCCCTGGCCCTTTCTTTGAAAGACATTAGCCATGTTGTAAAGCTTAGGTGAAAGACCACTTTTCCCTGCACCGTACAAAGGATGAGCAAGTCTTTCTTCATGCTAATGATGCTTTGAACCATTTTATTCCTGTAACTTAATGCTGCATGCAGAAGCCAGAGTCTGCAGAAAGTCCATATCCATAATTATTTGGCCTTCAGTACAAGAATTTGTATGGCAAACAGATTACAAATACCTATTGCAGCAGAATATCCTCTGTTGGTTCAGACAGACAAGACTGGGGACATGGGGACTGGAAACATGCTTAAAGGTTAAGAGTCTTATGCCCCTCCAGAGAACCTGAGTTTGGTTCCCAGCAGCCATATTAGGTGGCTCACCATAGCCTGTTAACTTCAATCCAAGGGGACCCAATGCTTTCTTCTGACCTTCGTAGGCACCACAAGAATATTGCATACACTCACAGAGACATACATGTATGCATATTTTTTAAGATTTATGTTTTATGTGTGCTCTATCTTAATGCACACCTGCCCGCCAGAAGAGGGCATAGGATCTTGTTACAGACGGTTGTGAGCCACCATGTGGTTCTGAGAATTGAACTCAGGACTTTGGAAAAGCAGCCAGTACTCTTAACTACTGAACCATCTCTCCAGCCCCATATGCATAATTTTTAACTGAATAAATATTTGATTGATTTATAAATAAAGATAAAACAAATCTAGACCTTTTAATCTTTAAAAGAGAGGAAAGTTTGAATGACTTTGCTGCCTAAATATTGCTAATTTTTTTTATCAGATAAACTATCCAGGCAGTTTTGTAGTGATTGCAGTATTCTTTGTTCTTTTTCATTTGGAAGTTAAGTTTTTCTCTCATTTTACACTACTAGCTCGTCTACCAGCTAAGAACAGCCAAGATGCTGCTCTCAGTCAGCTTGTTTGTGAATCAGGAAGCCAGAGAGACTAAAAAGCTAACATAAATTCTATACCTAAATTTTGGATTTGGGACATCTCCACTTACCAAACAATATTGTCTGAGCAACAAGAGTGGTGTATACAAGTGGGAGGTGCAGGTAGGAGACAGGATTAACACTGACTGAGAGGAGACTGCAGCACAGGCTGAGAAGGGAGAGTCTATGGCTTAGAATAGAGACTAAACTTTTGAAGCCATGTTGCAGCAGCAGTGGAAATGCTGACCCACCAGCTCAGTTTGGAGATTTGGAGCCAAAACTTAAATCTACTTTTCTTTCTTTTCAGACACTGTTATCCATTTCCTCATATCGGTGGTGGTGGTGGTGGTGGTGGTGGTGGTGGATAGTGGTTATTTTTGAAACATTCAGTTGGTTAACAAATCATTTAAGTGGAGTATTGCCATCTATATTGTTAAGTAGATTTTTCAAAAAAGAAATAAGGGGCCAGTGAATCAAGACACTTGCCACCAATCCTGACAGCCTGAGTTCAGTCTCAAAACCTGGCACCAAGAAAGACAAGAACCAATTCTGACAAATGTAGCATGGGATGAGTGTGTGTGTGTGTGTGTGTGTGTGAGAGAGAGAGAGAGAGAGAGAGAGAGAGAGAGAACACTCATGCATTCACACAATTGTGTAATTACTGTAAAAAAAAATTAGTTTACAATAGGAGATGTCAGGAAAAAACTAGAAAAAGCAAGATTTGGAAGGATGTGTAGCCACCATTTTCCAAGTCCTGACTCATACTTCATTCCAGTTGGCTGTGGTTACTCAATCAAATGAAATATAATAAATACTGAACATTTTTTATATGTAAGCCATGACAATACATGGAATTAAAAAGATCCCTGCCTAGTCTGAAGGCCAGATTTGTTGAATTTACAACATTTTCAAAGGGTTATATTAACTATTGAAAGTTAGAGAGCAAAGTTAGGTTTGAAATTTAAACCACTGAGGTCACCAAGGAATTGGATAATATAGCCTCGGACCAGCTGCATAGCTCCAAGAAACAGCAGGTTTCCAGCAGTGAAGAGAGCTGTCAGCAACACTGCAGAGGCCAGGGCAGAAGACAGCAGGACAGTCCTGTGTCATGGGCATCAAAGCACTGTTTCAGCAACTTCAACCTGATGTTCCTTGGACACAGGTATTTTAAAGCCACAGCACAAACAATCCTATAGGAAAGTGTGTCTGAAAGATTCTGGTAAAATCAAAAGGTAACATGTTTTTGTTTTGTAACTTGCTTATTAATCATAAGTACGTTTCCCAAACACCTTGGCAACAGTCCAGGCAGGAGTATAGCCAAAGAACTGGAGAGAAAAAAACTGATGTTTAACCTTGGCAGGCATGGGGACGCCATAGATAAGACAGAAGCTGAGGTGGCAGGGGAAAGTGACACCAAGCACACAGGCAGAGAGAGCAGCTGGTTTGACAGGAAGGAAGAAATCAGTTCCAGAAAGTGGACAAAAGGAGATGAGGATACGTTGGGTGTAGAAAGCCTTCAGATAGGGAAAGACATCAGGACAAGTGCAACATTTAATTTTTCTTCAAAATATGAATATTATAAGCCAGAATAGATGCTTGTAGAGCAGTGTTTCTCAACCAGTGGATCACAACCTTTTGGGGGGGTCACATATCAGACATTTACATTACGATTCATAACAATAACAAAATTACAGTTATGAAGTAGTAATGAAATAATTTTTCGGTTGGGATCTCCACCGCATGTGGAGCTGTTTTACAAGCCAAAGCATTAGCAAGGCTGAGAACCACTGGTATAGAGAATGACCTTTCCAAAGAGGCCATGTGTTTTCCAGTCTTCTCTACAGGGTGTTTGCACCCTCCCTGCAAAAACGGATCTACACCAGTGTTGTAAAGCACATTATCCAATCTCTACTGCCATCCTCGAAACAGATCTGATAGCTGAAGCCCAGTGGGCTTTCTCAGTGCCATCTCTCCTTACTCTCCTTTCCTTGTCCTGCTCTCCAGCCAAACATGTTTCAGGCTCATACCATTTGCATCTGTGCGTTCATGCCTACCATTCTCCCCCATGTTGTCTGCCTGTCATACCCGTTCATCACAGCTCATGGAGTCGCTCTTCTGCAATTCCATGCCAGCTGCCTCTACCCTGAGTTAGAATTGTTACACTTCAAAGAATGTCTGTAGGGTTCTTTTCTACCTCATCTTGGACAGGTGGTAGTACACATAAGGGTTTATAATTTAACTTTGGACTGCTATGTACTAGTTGAAGGACCTTTATAAACTACCTTCTTTTTTATTTTCTCATCTGTAAAATGGGGACAACAGCAGCAGTTGACAGCGCTGTTGAAAGGAATAAGCAAGATTAATTCATGTGCTGTGCTTTATACAATGCTCAGATGAGCTCTTCTCTCTATGGTGTAATTATTCATACCCAATTCTTTTTTTTTTTTACCCCAAACTGTAAGGTCCTTCCTTATGAAATTCATGCCTTATACATGACTGTATTCCCTCTAGGTCCCAAAAGAATACAACACACAGCCATTACTTCTTGTTGGTTGCACGAATGAAGGAATGCTGGTTAAATGCCTCTATACCTAATTTCTAAAGAACAAACTGCATGCTGAGAAAACTGTGACAGCTATAAAATTATGCCATTTTGATGAATAATATATATTGGGTGTAATAGAATAATCAAGTATAATTCACAATTAGATTTTAGTATAGTTTTAAACTTTTATTTTCTCCAGGATTCAGTCTCTCTTATGCTTTTAAAGGACAATTTGAAATAAAACCTAGAAAATAGTATTTGCTATTTTAAGTAACTTTTACTGTGGCATATGAATGAAACAGTGGTATGTATCATTTTCTGTGTAAATGCACAGTGCATCCTATGAAAGAGTTCTGGGTTCAGTGAAGAAAATATGCCCACCTTCAAGTTGCTTATGTGAACAGGAGGGACAGATCAATACTATGTTCAGTAATTTACACGAGTTGCAGTGGAAATGTGCCAGAAGCCCTGGGAACATGAAGACTAGCACAAGCCCAGGCTGAGTCTAAAGACCCTTTAAGCCTCCTGCTCCCGTAGGTCTCTGTCACATCCTCAGGTTTCTTCACAGATCTAGTCGAGTAGAAATTTGCTCTTCCCAGATACAACATGACATCCTGGTGCCATAAACGAGTCCTAATTTCAGAAGATGAAAGATGTCTCCCATATGTCGAACTTGTAACATAACTGGAAACACAGATCTCATCCAGATCACCTGGAATAGCAAATTAACACAAGCTCCAAAACAATCACTGCTTTTCAGTAAAGTTTGTGTTCTGGACATCTCACTACTGTGTTACCTAGACAATGTGCTTTTAAAAGTTTTTCTTCTGCAAAATCTGTGATAGTCGTTGCAGAAAATATACTCTTCTTTTCAACACAAGTGTTTGCCTGAATGAATTTGGGGAGATAAGTGAAAGAATAATGTTAGGGTCTACCAGACTGTCTCTTGGTACCTAAGGTTATCCAGTGTAGGCGCATTAAAATAATATGGAGCTTTAGGTAACAGTGTTAAGTACGTTCTCTGCCACGCTGAAAAACCTTATGCTAAAGTGCAATCTTAAATTGCTTATTATGAAAGAGGTTTTTTATTTTTTTCCACACCTGTTTCAGACTGTGGTAAATTATCTCTTTCCAGAGACAGATTTACTCAGGATTCCAGAAATTAATATTCACTGTTGAGCATCAAATAGTCATCTCAGGAAACTAGGCGATATGGGGATGATCTGTTATTGTTAATCTCAGTCTTTGAGACAGAACACAAGAAGTCACCAAGGAGCATCAGTGCTCATGTTGTGGTGTACCCATGTTATACTCATGGCTGGTATACTCATGGTAGGACAGTTTGAGGACACTGTATTATGAGTGTGCTGGAGAAAAATATTCTAAGATTGAAATGCACAACCCTTAAAAAATATTCTGTGGGTTGTTGAAGTATCATTTTCTAATTCAAGTAGAAATATTCTATGAAAATGTTCAAAATGCCCATTTATTTTGGACAGGTATCAGTGTTCACTATAAAACCTTCAACGTCTCCCCTGGAGACACTAAAAATACCTGAAGCACAAGGAACTGTCTTAGATGAAAGAAATCTAAGATTCGCTCAAAATTGTTCTGAGCCCTCAAATGTTTTATTTTATTTTATTTTATTTTATTTTATTTTATTTTTATGTTTGAAATTACATGTCTGTGATTGCTCTGTGTACCTGAGTTCAAGTGCACTTGGAGGCCAGAAGACAGTATTCTTCACTCATTATCAGGATCATCAGGATCTCCTGATGCTGGGGTTACAGGCGATGGTGG
This sequence comes from Grammomys surdaster, assembly GCF_004785775.1. Lineage (NCBI taxonomy): Eukaryota > Metazoa > Chordata > Mammalia > Rodentia > Muridae > Grammomys > Grammomys surdaster. The sequence goes on along the minus strand of NW_021604597.1, from coordinate 6,160,742 downwards.
ATCACCTGATGGGAATGCTGGAAACCAAAACCAGGGTGCACTCTTAACCAGGCAGGAGCCATCTCTCCAGCCCACTTCTACTTCTTGGTGGTGGTGGTGGTGGTGGTGGTGGTTGGGTTTTTTTTTTTTTTTTGACGGAGTTTCTGTGTAGCCATGGCTGTCTTAGAGCAGGCTAGCCTCAAATTCAGACATCTGAGTGCCTCTGCCTGAAATTCTGGTTTCACTTCTGCTTTTTAATACTTAAAACTTTCCTAGGATTTCAAAACGAAATTCCAGCCTCCTCATATGCCTCTGAATTTTAATTTATTTTGAAATTAAAGCCTTTCAATCTTTTTTCTTAGATTTTTAAAAATTTCATAGTCATGTGATCAGTGGATTGCCACATTCTGTTACCCACACTTTCATTTCCTCAGAAGTTTTTTCGCGTTACAGAATCAACTGTGAAGATTTATTCTGTGTTCATATTTTAGTCTTATTTTCTTAATCACCCTAAATTCAAGACTTTTAGATTAGCTAAATTTAAACAATATCAGCTGGGTAATGGTGGTACACACCTTTAATCTCAGCACTAGGGACACAGCACCAGGCAGATCTTTGAGGCCAGCCTGGCCTACAAGAGCAAGTTCCAGGAGATCCTGGGATACACAGAGCAGAAGAAACTCTGCCTCAAAAAAGGAGGAAGAGAAGGAGAAATATCAATTGATTCCAACATACATTGCAACTGCACATACCCTAAATAAGGTATTCACTAGCCATATATCTTATCAAATAATTCTGTATCAATTGATTCCAACATACATTGCAACTGCACATACCCTAAAAAAGGTATTCACTAGCCATATACCTTATCAAATAATTCTGAGAGTGTCAATTTTAATTGAACTTTAGCATGTTTGACTCCATATTCTTTGTGCTGTTAGAACTGGTAAATGAAGTTTAGTACTGTCTGCAAATGTAGTTTGTCACAATTCCCTTTTGATAGCTAGGACCCTGGCAAAACATGATTAAATTCTGCATCAGAGCAAAGAGGTGAACATAAACATCACAGAACACCATCATCCATGATGTCACAATAGACACCTTAATGATTCAATCTATGCTCAGACAAAAGCAAGGTCATGAAACACTAAACACCCCCTCTCCTGGCTGCAGTAGGTAAATGCTGATCTCCAAATACAGCCTTAGCATGCTTTGAAAACAGTTATTAAAGTACCCAATCTCCAAATATTCCCTGTTTCCAGCAGATTCCGCTGCACAGTAGTCTGCCTTCTTGAGTCATGAAGGTTTTCAAATCCCTTTATCAAGGCCCTGGTCCTACAATGTGTTCTTTGCCACCCAGGCCCCAGAGTTGTCCCTCTTCTCCTTTTACAGTGAGCAGTCAGCCAGTGGCTCTGTTGCAGGTGCATGCCATTATGACATCTAAAACCCAGTTTCTTCTAATAGTGGGCTATAGCTAAATGGAATTAGAAAAGACTTTTGTAAAGTGTAAGGTTGGATTAAGATGCTGATGTGGTTTTATTGAGATGTCTAGGCTTGGAGTTTTGATTTTTCAGTAACACAATCCAAACCCATGGGTATCTAGCATTCTTTTAAAATATATTCCAGAGCTGGGCATGATGTTGTACACCTTTATTCCCAGCACATAGGAAGCAGAAGCAGAAAGCCAGGACAGCCAGTGCTTTTATACAGAGAAACCCTGTCTCAAAATACAATAAAATATATTCCACGGGCATGTATGTACTTCCCACACATCAGTACACAGTGAGGTTTGCCATCCCTTATGAAGAACCATGGCTCCAAAGAGAAGCCCCTTCTTTGCTCCTTCCTGATGCCCGATGGCATTGATTCTAGAATAATGGCAAGTAACACCCCTATCCTTTCTTTAAAAGCTGTCTTGGGTCCATAGCCATTGTAAGAAGCAAAGAACATTTGTTTCTTTCCCTTTTAATTATCACTATTTATGGTAGTGTTTTGGATGATTATGTGTGTCAATACTACAGAAATAGGCCTTTTCCATTTGGTAATACTGCTCTGTGTGTGCTGAGGACATTATTGTAATTTACTCCTTTATTACTAGGGTAACTATTGGCATGGATATATTTACAATCAGTTCCCAGTTCACTGTACCAAGCAAAGTTCAGGAGGTTAAACTCCTAGTGCTGTGATGGAAGCTGGGTGAGGAGGGGGCCAGCCAGAAATGAACCCACTGGATGAGCATCTCCTGACTCCAGGGATGCTGCGCTTCAAAACACTCTGTTAGGGAAAAGATCCCAGGTTTCTAGATCACTCTGTGCCATATGAAAACATGCTGGCTTGTGATTGTGCTTTATGTAAACATTTTAATATAGGATCCCTAAAATCCAGAGGGTCCCCTAAGGGGATTAAAGCTAATCCCCTTTCTCTATTGCTGCAGTGGATTAACTGGGCTGCCCTCAGTGGCTGCTCTGCTCCCTGGAGGCTACAACAACAACAACAACAACAACAACAACAAGAAACCACTCTGAGCTCCTCCAACAGTCTACAGAATTGGGAATTGTAATTGGAGATTGGTGGGGGGTAGGGATGGGGCTGTACTTCTAAGGCTATTTCATGATGTGTCTTTCTTAAAGAAATTATTTTATAAACTCCCAGAAAATCTCAACTCAATAGAAAAAAAAATTGGAGTAGGATCAAAAGGAAGTGCCGTGCCGTCTTCCTTTAGAAATGTGTTCCCAGCTAAAAGCTCCTGGGCTGTGTATATATAATTCGTGCTGTATTTGAGTAAATCAGAGAGTATAGCTTGGATAACTAGACTCGTGATCTCTCTCTCTTTTTTTTTCAACCTCCCCAATCCATTGTTTGAATATGTTAAATTACTTTTTAAGAGAAGAAAGCGGTTCGCCATTTTTTAATGTTTTTGACTATTGTTCTCCAAATGTCAGTCCAAAAACCTAAAGCGTGGTCGTCGGTGTTTAGAATGAACTTTCCTAGAGATTTTTCCCAAACCCAAATTGTTTTAGACACCCTGTTTCAGATAGGAATATAGTAACCTTTTTGGCAGGGGAACCAGGAAACCATAGCCTCACAGACAGCGCTGCGGTGGCGCAAGGGTTAAAGGAGCGGTTCCGAACCCGCGGGCGGGCAGGCGGGCGGGCGCGGGAGATCCAAGGAGGGCCCAGGAGGCTGGAGGCGCCGGCTAGCGCGGACCCTCCAATAAACACAAAGGAGGGCCTGGGGAATAGAAACCCAAATCCACTTGTAATCGTACAAGAGATTCGGGCATAATTACTTGAGCAACCTAGATTAAGATTGATGAGCCTTTAAAGTGGCGCTCCAGACCGACTGCCTCGCCCCTTGGAAGAAAAAAAAAAAAAAAAAAAAACCTCCGGAAAGCCGTGCAGGAGGCAACTCCGCTGTCCGCAGCCGGGGCCCCGGCCGCGTCGCTCCTCTGCAGGGCGGTTGGTGTCCTGAAGGCGACCCGCGTAGTTTGCTGTGGGACAGACTCTGTTAGCCCTACCGAAGCCGGCATAGACCTTGCGGGTCTCCCCTTAGAAACCGCAGGCTGGACCCCGGGCTCCTCGAGCTTTCCCGGCTCGGGTCCGGCCTGCACGGGCAAGACTCCCCGGTCGCCTGCCTCCCGCTGTGTACAGCAGAGGATGGTTTTAATGGCTGAAGTTGTTTTGCTCACTAGAACCTAAAAAAAATACCAACAAAGCCCGCGTTATTTCTGAATGCCTTGTTGTGTGTTTAGACCAATGTCGGGAAAAGGGATTTCAAGTAATGGCTCCTCGAATCAGTATTATAATCGAGGAAATTCGAAGTACAAACACTTTCTAAAAATCTATTGAGTCCTAATTTATCTGGGTCAAAAAGCTGTGAAATTGCACTTTACGCCCCCATTTCCAAGAATAGTTTTGTTTCGATGTTTTTCTTACATTTTCATCTTTAGTGTGCGTAGTGAGAAAATGACGGACAGGATTTTCGTTATTTTCTTCACAAGAACTACAATGGTTATGTACTGAGGCCAGTGAATATGTCCCACCTGAGAACGCCAAAATTAAAAGTCCGTAGATAACATGGGATTTGTATATTTAGTCGCTTTCTCCTTTTGCCTCTGTCACCTCTCTTTTGGATAGAGCAGCTGCCAAACGGAACATCTTAGGGGATGGTTGGTCTTTGGGATCCACTGCCTAGGGTCTCTTGGAGAGCTGGTGATGTTCCATGAAATACGGAGGTACCTTAAGCATCCATTCTGCTCCTCATTTGTAAGTCCGATAATGGCAGCGCCTCACCACCCAATGTAGATTTCTAGGCAGAGGTTGCAAACTTGTATGTTATGGGTCTTTTATTCAAAACCCTGACCTCTTAAGTTTTTATAGTCTAGTTTTATTTACTTTAGTCTCGTTTTAAAGTACCGTATAAATACTAAACAGACTTTACCTAACATGAAAAGACCTTGCATAATATAGGCACCATTTTTCAAAATAAAATTAGGCCATACCCTCTGGGAGGGAGTTTGGAAATGTCAGAAAGGCCTAGACTGACCCACTGCCCTTGTCTTGCAGGCCCCGTGGTTCTCAGCACCCCTGCCCAGCTCATTGCTCCTGTGGTGGTGGCCAAAGGAACCCTTTCCATCACTACAACAGAAATCTACTTCGAGGTAGATGAGGATGATGCTGCCTTCAAGAAGATCGACACAAAAGTGAGTTAGAGTGATTTCTGCACAGCTTTGGTAGCTTTGATGGCAGGATGTGGTTTTCAGTTTTGGTTGGTTTTAAATGACTGAAGAGGTACACACATTCTCATCTTTCTTACAGAAAATAAAATGAAATAACACATGATTTCTCTCAGAATTGAAGACTATATTAATGAGCTTAAATCCTGTATTAACAGAACATGTGCAGTTGAGTAGGCTTCTTATATGCCTTTGTGTACACTTGGGCAGATTTGGTGGTTAAGCCAGTTGTTTCCAGATCTCTGAGGAACAGTACCTTAGTACCTGGGAAGACTAGGACTGGACTTGTGAAATTTTGTGTTAACATCACTTTTCATATCCAAAAGTATATACTGTAATATGAATTATTATTTATTGAAAGATTGTAAGGAAACTGGGATGGGAGTCATTTACATATAATTTCATTTCCATTATTACATCCATTTTTCATCTCCTGAATTAAATAGATTTTACATATGGATTTAAAAGGAAGAGAAGCAGATTCTTTATAAGCTTTGATTTAAATGTATACACACAGCATACACTAGCACTTGTATGCCATTCTAAAAGGTGCACATTTGGAGCATTGGAATGGCATACATGTTGACTAAATCTTATCTTGTGGATTCTAACCTTGACCATCAGAGAAGCCCCACATCCATTTGAGATGTACCCCATTGTTCTCTTATTTATGTAACTGTAGTAGCTGTACATTTCTTCTGAGGTCTTGGTTGACATAATGAGATGTAATACTGGATATTTTACAATCATTTTCAAAGATCTTCCTTTAAATCATCTCAAAAGCAGTTCTAGAATAGTCAGACTTGAACTTTATTATATTTAAGCTATATGCAGAAATGACACATGGGCAAAGGAAATTCTAAACTTTATTGCTACCTGAATTAACTAATGTAAAGCCTAGTCTGGGTCCTCTTCTCAGCACTTGTTGATCAGTGAGATACTACGGAAGCTTCTGTAATGAGAGAATGAGTGTGCTATGTTTAAAGAAGACCTTGTCTAGTAAGAGCCTGTGTAGTAAGAATGAATTGTGGGTTTCCGTTAATTTATTCTAATAACACATATTATGTTAAAATGTATCTCTATTTTATTGCTTATATTTCATATACAAACTTCAAAGTTTTGTATTGTGATTTAAGTTAATGTTCTCAGATTTTTTGCTTTTAAACTCAGTCGTCTCTATTGCAGTGGTAATATTTTTCCCTTATATTGTCAAAAGGCTACAGAAATGCTAACCAGAATCAAGGCCTCAGAAATAAGCTACAAATATATTCGTTGTAGAAAAGAACCATTGAGTAAATTAGAAACTTGGGAAATGGATATTTTCTATAGCTGTTTTAAAAAGAGCCCTTTTAATATTTATTTTTAGTGATTTTATTAACCTGTTTGTCAAAATGTTTAAATTTCTCAAGTTGATTTTTAAAAGGAATCTACCTCATTTAACAACAACAACAAAAAAAAACTATTTAAAGTGAAACACAGTAATTTGGTGTTTTACTTCATTTATTATCTTCTAATTAAATAAAAATCAGCAACAGAAATTAAATTCTAAATCACAAAAGTAATTATCCAGTGTATTTTCAAGTGCATTTTCAAATATATATATATATATAATTCAGATATTCAAGCGTTATTATATAAGCAGAATTCAAATTTTTGAATATATTTAAATAACATTTCAAGTATACTTACGGAATGTTAGAACAAGCAATATATTTGAAACAAAATGTAAACTTTTTTTTAAGTTCAGACACTTCACAGACAGGTAAAGTACCAGGAGGAAATCTACCTTTAAATGCATCTCTGGTCTGTGGGAAATGTCTGGAAGTTTCCAAAATGGCAATATCAGTTCTGTTCACCAAATCACAAAACACCAATATCCACACTTTCAAAGACAACATGAGATCACAACTTTTGTTACAGATCAAATATACATTACACTTTCCTTCTGATGGTACATCCGGGTCCTGTTTACTGGAAGGCAGATGTACCTAAGTCTCAAGATTACTATAATCCTTGCTGGAGTTGGCCATGGTCTTGCATTGCAACCGGCTGTTTTCGGGTGATGTGCACTTTTCAGGGGAGCTGGAGGATGTCTCCATAGAGAAGCCTGTGATGTAGGTTTTCCCCTGCGTTTCTCTGCCTCTTTCCCCTCTTTTGTAGGGGTGTGTGAGATGATGGTTAAATGTTGTGTTGTTACTCCTTTAAAGGAAGAGATTGTTTGCACTGTCTCGAGAAATAGTACACAGGAATCAACCAGGAAGTTTTCATTTCGTCGGGACTTTGAGAAGAATGCTCTTTCTTGTCGGCCCTGGATTAGATCATCCTCTAAAGTTTTTCCAAACTTTTTGGGTTGGTCAGGATCTCTCTTGCCAGTCGCCACGTTTGTTTAGCAGCGTTTTCCAAGGCCGAGTGCGGTTTGCCTTGAAACAGATCTAAGTTCGGTAAGAAGTAATGGGGACACCGCCGGCACTGCAGGCATGAGATGAGCTGCAGCAGAATTCCGTTCAGCCGATCGCCCAGGCAAGATTCGTCCCAGTCCGACTCTCGGGGATGCTTCTCACACTCGTAGGACACCAGAGTCTTCATGTGATAGTTATTGAGGGGCTGGCCTGGCAACTCCAGGTGGCGGTCGCGCAGGGTTTTCAGAATAGAGAGGCATTTCTTCCTGCAGCCCCCCATCTGCAGTCTGTTCTCAGCCTCTGCAAACTGCAGCACCCAAGCATCGCTCTCAGCCGAGCTCTGCTTGCCGGCCAGGGAGTGGCACTCCTTGGACAACAAATTGAACCCTTCGGCCTTGACCTCTGCCACCCGGTTGGGTCCTGGCCAGGGGATGTGGGGAAGCGGCCAGTGGGCAGCACTGCGAGGCCAAATCCCGGTGCATTTAAAGGCCGGGGTGATCTGCACCACATACCTATCTCGGATTCTCAGTTTCACTTCGCTCGTGTCAGCCACCATCTTTACTACATCTCTGTAGCTACACTTGTCCACCGCTTGAGCCACCAGCGTCTGAAACCTGGAACGGATTTTGCGTGCCGAGAGGTACCCAGAGGCGGTGATGAATTCCACCCAGAGGGACATGCTCCTCTTGCGCCCATCGCTCAGTTTCAGCACCGCACAGCCAGGCAGGGAGCCATCATCTACGAAGTTAAACACCCCCATCTGGTTCAGATAGAGTACCACCTCAAACTCGGTGGGAGAGATGACCTCCAGGCCTTCGTAGCGGTTGTCCATCTCGTTGAGAGAGCTGATGAAGCGCGGTTCCTGCACTTCAACCTCCTTCAGGACGTCGGAGACCACTTTGCAGACTTCCCGGATGGTTTTGGCGATGGCAGCTTTCCTGGCCTGACATTTCTCGTTGTAGTACTTATTCAGGTGGTAGACCAGCTTGGCCTGGGCCGCGATCATGTTGGGGCAGAGATCCGGATTGTACACCGGAGTCTCGCAATAGGCTGTGGGATCCAATGCGGCTGCTAGCGCTGGAGCCAACTTCGGTGGAGAAAGGGGGCCAAGCTCAAAAGGCACCGAGCCTCTCGGACTAGCTGCAGCAGGGGGCCGCCCTGCCCTGCTGGCCTTTTCTCCGCTAGAGCCTAGCGGGTCTTAAAGTGAAAGGCTGCGCTCTCCCCTTCTCTCCCCTCCGCTAAAGAATCCGTGTCTGAGAGAGACGCGTGGAGAGAGCACCTTCTCGGTAATAAAAACAAAAGTTGTGCTGAGACCCAGCAAAGCTCTTCCAGTAGTCAAAATAATCACCCCTTTCCGTATTTATTTACGTTTTCCCGTAATCATGGTGTGTGCAGGACTGTTAATCAGATGAAGGAAAAGTGTGCTGAGTGTGCGTCGGGGTGAGTGTGTGTCTGTCAGAAGAAGCTGCTGTTGGTTTGTGTAAGAGCCCAGATGCACTCGTGTGGAAATTATAAAGGCAGGGCCAGGCAGGCGGGCGGCCAATCGCCACTGGGCTCGTCACAACAGCCTCCTCCAGCTTCAGCCCGACTAATTAATCCCCCCTCGTGGATAGAGGCACAGAAACCAAAGGTAGGAAGCTGCTGCCGGCAGAAAACCACCCAGCCCACCTAGACAGGTTGGAAAGCAAGAGGAAATCTCCCAGCTTTGGTATAACTTGAAGCATATTGACATTTGGAAAAGACTTGGTGAAGACAAGTGGCTCTCTTTGCTGAAAAGCCCGCTTGTCCGTTCACCTCAGATGAGCTATCCAGTTGTACTAATGGTCATCCACCAATTAGTGAAGTCAAAGGGGCTTTCTAGAACAAAGTCACTAACTTGCATTTAGAGTAAGGTAATTAATGCCCGTTAATCCCTGGGGTCTTTTTAGTGCAAGTTAGAAGTTTGCTTAACTGACTGCTGGCTTCAGATGGAGGAGTTCTCCAGTCTTCACTTGTGTGTTTCCCAGTCAGAAGACTTTTCCAAACCTTAGGCAGAATCTGTTCTCCTTTTACCTAGATTTCCTCCATTTGCATTTGCTGAGAGGAATTTAAGAAGTATTGCTCAATGGAGTAGATGATATCTACCCAGTTAAAAACGAAGTGTTTAAAACAAGCTCACCTGTTTGCAGTTTCCCTTGTCTGTAGCTAGATTGGCCAGTGCTAAAATACCAGGCAGCTGGTAGGGCTGTATGCTGTTGTGGGAATACTTCCCAAAGGTGTTCTCTGAGATTTAGAGAACACTTCAGTACCATCTCATAGTGAGCTGTCTTGTACAGCAGAATCTAGAGGATTCACAGAGATGGGAACACTGGGAACTGGTAGGTGTGGCCATCCCAGCTTGTTTGCCCCTGCAGGCTTAAAGATGGATCTTCCATCTCAGATACCCTCAGTGATGACCAACAGCAGGTTCCTTATCTTATGGGATTTCATAATTTGACTATGAGAAGATGGCTAATGGCTTCAAAAAATTATTTGTAACCATCCAGATTCGGATGTTTATTATTTATTTAAATTTCATCTTGGAAATTTCAAAGAAATGAGCTTTTCTTTTTGGAACCTAAGGAGGTTTTGGATTTTGGAACCCTAAGGAGGTTTTATAGGTAGCTCTTCCTTCCAGTACCATGACCAGTTGAGTCCTCAGTGCACACGAACTAAAGACAGGGTAGTTAAGACTTCCGTCATAGTTTTCATTTGTCTGCTTTTAGTACAAAGGTCTGTTCGTTTCAAATTAAGAGAATTTCCAGTGCAAGGGAAGAAGTAGCACCTGGGTACCCACTTTTAATGGGCTCCTGCTGAAGACTCCCACCTTTTAAGCATCACAGGCCACCTCTAATTTCGTTTCTTGTTACCCAAGAGTGATAGATTCCGAATTAGATTAAAATAGTACATCACATTTGGGGCTTACGATGGCCTTCTACTCCATTCCCCAAGACCTGTTCCCTTGGGAGAGGGGACTGGGGACCCGCAAAGCCCCCTCCCCAGTTTGCAGGCGTTGCGGGTGAATGCGCTGCTCGTTTTGGCAGCTGAAGAGGGGCTGGAAGATGCAACCGAGAGCGCCAGACCAACAAGAAAGAGCTGTGCAGCAGGGAGCAGTCGCTGGGGACTCGTAGGTTGCCCGGATGGGGTGCGGTGAGCCAAGCTCTCCTCACGACCCTTGCGCATACCCTACCCCACCCACCTCTCTTCCTTGGCTCATCTTCTCCCGGGCTAATTGTGAAGATTTCTGGGTGTCTGGATGTACCCACTCTCATCCACCGCTGCAAAACACTCTCAGTACCCTCGGCTCTCGTCGCCTCCCCGCCCTCGAATGGCCCCAGCCATGGGTAGGCTGTACTGAGAGCACCCAGGAATACTTGGCCCTTCCCGCGTGAGCGCGCTTCCCGTGCCTCACCCCGGACTATGGGACTCGAGATAGCTTCGACGCTGAGGCCTTGGTTCCCTAAGTCCAACAGAAGGACTCGGGATCCCGCGGCCGCCGGCCGGCTGCAGCCAGGCGCAGGTGGCGCATCTTTCTGGGCTCGCTGTGCGGCTTAATTGGGTTAAGGCGAAGCTAAACACCGAAGCATTCTATGCAAACTAATTGATGCAACTGAGGCCTTTCCCGAAAGATTTTCGCTTGGAGCAAGAGGACTGCGTTGCGGGCTAGTGAGGCCGCGGGTTCTGGAAGGCCAGGCCGCCCGGCGTCCAGAAGCACCCGCCACGCCCGGAGCCGACAGTGATTTACATAAAACTGGACACCGGGCGGCTGCTGTCCCTGTGGGTTGACCGGGCGGCTTAGAATAGCGCTAGATTGTCTTTCTAGCTGCTGCTACCCAGATCTTCCGCTACCCTTAGTCTGGAAAATGAATTGCGCCTGAAGCTAAATCCTTTCTGTAATCTCAACACCTCTCCTTGTTGAAGAAAAACTAAAAACCCGCACTGATGGCTGCTTCCCTCCTTCCGTATTAGCTTTAATTGAATTGCCCATGGAGAGGAATTAAAATTAATGATGTATTTTTGTGTAATTTCACCTGATTTTAATCGAGGTTTTGGCGTTAGATATCTTTTATACCAGTAAATTATTTAACTACTTGATAGTAATTTTAATTTAAAAAATCATTTGACCCATTGGGTTGTTTGAACTGCTGATGTAATAGACAAGTAATATAAAGTCTCTTTTATTATATGAAAAGTCTGTGTAAGGACTGAATTGATGCCTGACAATTTTTAAAATACAATCTTACCGAGTACCAAAGGAAAAGCTTTTGTGCGCCTCGTATTTTAGGACATAAATGGTTAATTGTTTTCAGTGGTATGCATGTAGACATCCTTGACATAAGCTAATAATAGACTGATAATTGAAGAAAAGTGACCTAATTGGAGGGGAAAGAAATACCCAAGAATCTCATGATGTAACCACTGAGATGCTTGCATTGGAATGGTGCTTAGGATTTAACTAAAGCAGCTTGGATTTAAAATGTTCCAGTTAGGGAAAACAAGTCCAGCTAAAACACAAGCCTGTTAGCATAACATCTAGCCATATTTTTGAACATAAAACAAATGTGAACTTTAACACTTGGAATATCCCAAATAACAAGGACAAGACAACCATTTCTGAAGTGCAGCTTCCTGTATGACTGTCCCAGTGGGGGTGCACTTTCTTAGCCTGTGCAAAGCCATGCACACACCATTACAAGGGGATAAAGAAAAACTGCATGTGCTCAGAAGTGTAGGACCTACGGTTTGTGTATCGTTGTTCCTTTCAGTGACTATTTAAACTTGAATTGCAGGTTCACTGACTTCAACAGTGGCAACCTTCTGGAAGATCATCAGAGATCTGAGCTCTTAACGGGGCTTTCACACACACACTGTTCTCTGTGTTCTCATTATCTGCTAGCAGCTAGTTTATTCACAACTGTTCATGAATTTAAAGTTTTATTTTTTTAATATGTGCTTATTACACTGGGGACTAAAGAATATGAAGTTGATTTTATTAAATTATTTATCTCTACTGCTGGAGTGGCTTTGAAGGCTCATTGTGTGCATCTGATTTCTTCCCCTTCCCTCTTTTCTAAAAATGTACCCAGGCTACTTTAGCTGTTTAACTGTTTCTTTCTGCCAGACATAATATATTCTCCATTTTTACACTAGAGAAATTAAAGACAGATATTTGTGCAGAGTTTTCTTTATGTGTCTTATTAAATAAAGTAAAATAGAGGGGGTTTTTCTGGTAATTTGATGGCATCTATTTATACCTTTCTGTTGTGGCTTATGGTTTAAAAACACTTTTAAAATTAGCTTGAAAGCTTAAGGGATTTCTTAAAATCATTATTCCATGTTTGAATGCCAGGTTCATTACAAAGTCAGGCAGAGGATTAAGATCAGTGTTTATGACATAGTCCTGTTCTCTTCCTTCAACCTGAGCACCCTAAAAATGGAGGTTACTTTTTTAAAATTGCTTCTTCTTAGCTTGAATGATGGAGTCCATTGCCTCAGTGTTCTTTGTCACCCTAGTGGACAATCACATGATCACATCTGTAGTGTCAAATATTTTTTTTCGACATTATTGCTTAGTGTTGCCATTAATAAGTGTTGAAAGAAGAGTAACTTAGAGATTAAAGATGCCAGTTGGAAGTAGAGCTTCTAAGAATCACCACGTTTCCTTGATGGTAGCCAAATGTTTCTTTTCATAGATAAGGGAGTTAAAACCTCAGCTTGTATATGTAATTATCTCAGGTTATTCTCCTCCATTTGGATGTGTGTATAGAGGTGCAGGGTATTCCACATTGCTTCAGTAAATTGGAGAAGAAAGAGGGAGGAGGAGAGTCAATGAGGAACAGAAGGAGGAGGAGGAAGAAGAGGAGGAAGAGGAGGAGGAGGAAGAAGAGGAGGAAGAGGAGGAGGAGGAGGAGGAAAGGTTGAGGGGAAAGCCATCAATGAAAAGAACTGGTACTATCCTGATCTTTGGTATCTTTCTGACAAACTAAGATAGGGTTTGTTAGATTTCAGCCTGATTCTTCATTCAGATAAATAAGCAGACAGGATAAGTAGGTTCTTCTTTACTGTTTTGTTTTGTTTTGTTTTGTTTTGTTTTGTTTTGTTTTGTTTTGTTTTGTTTTGTTTTGTTCTGTATGAAAACAAGGCCCCTCCCTCTAAGCCGCATGATAAACATGAGTTTCCAGGCTTTTGTGTGTGTGACTGCAGCCTTGGTATCCTGAGTAGGCTGCGTTTTTATTGTACTTAGAGAAAGCGGTGGAAGCAGGTGTGATTAGCTTGTTAATCTAGGACTGCACCGCTGTTATCAGCACTCCATACTGTGCATGATTAAGCCACTGAAAACATTCAGCATGACCTTGAGACTAGAATACGGGTTCTAACTAATCAACTACCAGTAAGGGCTTATCTAAAGTCATGTCTCTCTTTCTATTTAGTGTTTGGAGTTTATTTTTTAATAAAAAAAGGCATTCCTATAAATTTGGCTTTATTGTAAACTTAAGAATTATTAACTAAAGTGCTAGTTGAAAATAATTATATTACATAAAATGATCACCTCTTACCACATTTATGCAGTGACAAATATTTTATAGAAAAAGAAGTTAGTATACAAATAGGAATTGTCTTTTATATATAGGTATAGATTATAAATGTTTGCTAACAGACCTCCTGTGTAAAAATTTGTTTTCCCTTCGAGCTACACTCAATATACTAAGTATGTAAATTTTAGTTTATCAGTGAGCACTATTTCCTAAAAGCACAGTTTTTCATATAGTGGTGTGTTAAGAACATCAAATGGAAAGTAGAGTTGATAAATAGTACTTTTAAAACTACATAACCGTTTTGTCTGAATAAAAAATTAAAATCAAACTTAAGAGCATGATTTAAATGTAGTGTTTTTAAAATAAAAAATTGAGTATCCTGTTAAATAAAAACATTAGATTTACCTTTATGTGAAATCTGCTTCATAAAGTAAAGCTGGGGTGATGACTCTGCTCTTCTGTAGGACCTGGGTTCAAGTCCCAGCACCCACGGGGTAATCCAGAACCGTTTATAACTCCAGCTCCAGAAGATAGGCCTTTACTGGCCTCCCAAGGCACTTGATGCATATACATACATGCAGGCAACCCACCCATACACATAAAAATAAAATAAAAGCAACTTTAAAAATACAATTGAGTGAGTATATTGATCTATAATTTGGAAGCAGTACTATTCCAGTCTGCGAGGTTTCCATATGAGTGTACTATTCTGTGAATTCTCAAATGAATTAGCAATATTTGAGGTGTATTTGTTACTTAATATCTTTATGGCAAGAAAAAGAAATCTCACAAACTGTCAGTCTTTGTATTTTACTTTGAAGTTGCTCTAATCCTTCTTTTACATGATATGAGCCTGTGGAGTAATTATAACTAATACTAAATAATGGATTCTCATTCTTGGAACATATGCTTCTAATCCAAGTTTCATATAAATACACATTGTCATTTAAATTTAGATGGTCAAGAATACAAAACAAAGAATTAGCAGAGTACCCAAGTAGGACATTTTTGATGGTGCTGCTGCTTTCCCAGGTAGCTCAGGTGCCACTGGGAAGAGCACAGCTAGACTTTAATCCCTCCATATATGCAAATTATTTAAATGCTTTCTGTTTTCTATCTTTATTTGCAATTAAAATAGAAAGTTTAATGTTATGCAAACTTATAGGCCTATTAAGAAAGAAATTATTGCTTTATTAATAATCTTAAACCATTTTTAGGAAACATTCTTTTTAATGTTGATAAAATAACCTGCACATGCACACAGGCATCCATAGTATTTCAGATAGTAAAATATGAATTTGCTTTCTGTGTCTTTACATTAACCTGTCAAAAGGAAATATTCTACAATGATCCAGTTGTTTGTTGCTTTGTTTTAAGGTTTATTTTTATTTGTGTGAGTGGGGGGAGGTGATTGTGAATGTACACACATGTGTGGGGGTGCCTGTGGAGTCTGAAGAGGACAGTGGATGCCTTCGACTGCAGTACAGGCAATTGTGAGGTTGTTGGTGTGGGTGCTGGGAACAGAACTCAGGGTTTGTACAGGAACAGCAAGCATTCATCCAAAGAGCCTTCTCTTCAGCCTCTCCAGCCCAGTTCTTACCAGTTTTCAGCAGTACTTTCAGAGATTGCTGGCAAATGAATTTAAAAGCTGCTGACTAGAAATTGAACAGTTTCTACTTGTCGCACCCATTTTAGCGTTATACACTTTCTGTTGTAAGACCAAGCAGTTTAAATCTCACTAGCTATTGTGTTTATAGAAATATCCATGTATTTCTCAGACATCCACCTACAATGATAACAACCCATGCACACAAAAATGTCTTTACTAATTTAAAAGCATTTTATACTTTTTGCAACAGACCAAGGTTAATGTTTTATAACCTTCACCTGTATTTGATAAGCAGAATGCATAATTCATTGGGGAGTGTGGGTGTGGGTTGGTTTCTGGGTTGGGTTTCTGAGTAGGCAGTGCAGTTCTTCATTTGTTTTTCTCTCCACGCTGCATTAGCGCGTTTTCCCTTGTGTGCATCTGCCGGCACACAATTTAGCCACGGGCATCTGTAGACCTTGTGGTGATCAGTATTGCAGGCAAAAGCCATATGTGTTTAAATAAAAAAATAATCTCTTTATTTCATTTGCTGTTTTAACTGGATGGATAACTTTTGTGCCTCAAGACAGAAGAAGAAAAAATACAGAAATAATTAATTGCCTCTATTCTTGAGGCAGTTTCATTTCCCTCTCCAATATGGAATGCTTGTCAGCTCTCCTGATAAATGACTGCATGTATTTGCATAGATTTTACATTAACACAAAAATTAGTTTTATTTGTGAAAAACTAGTTTACATAATAATATAAAGCCAGTGTTATTGATTACATTTTTAAGCACTGATGACTATAGAGAGACTGTATGTAATATTCTTAAGTTTTCAAAGGTTGGTCAACCTGTTCCTTAAACTTTCTTTTTAATTATTTATATTGCTTTGTGCTAACTGGGTATAAAATTTTCAGATTCAACATCTATCTTTAAAACATATTAAATACAGCTATTACATAGTAGCATATCATTTGGAGAAAAGATTCTTATTTTAAACTTTGCCATGTAATATTTTGAAAATATTCATTATGAACTATATACTTCAAACAATTGGAGGACATGTTATGGAAATGGTCTAATTTTGATATTAATGTTACTGCAAGAAAACATGCCATATTGTATGTATGGATTTGAACTCTTTCCTGGGAAGTTATTTCTAATGTCTCTAAGAACCAGCTTCACCTGTGTTCTGTTTCCTCAAATGTATTTAATTGATCACCCTAGCCCAGTCTTAACGTGGAATTAAAAACAACAACTGCAATAAAATATAAATAGGAAAGGCACTGTGCTGGAGCTACTTGGGATCTGAAAAGAGAACCCCTGTAAGAATCAGGCAGGAAGCAAGTGAAATGGCATCTTGTTGTCTAGAGGCAGCCTGCTAATTACATGCCATCGTTGTATTATCCATGTTGTGGAAAATTCACGTATGTTCTGTTCTGTTAGTTACATTACAAAGCTTTTCATACAGGACACTTGACTATACTGAATGGCAACCAAGACCCAGAGTATCTCTGCCACTTCTTGATTCCAGGCCACCCTGGGTGCCAGCTGTCACAGCTCAGCTAATGATGACAAATGCCCCTCTCTATGCAGATTGCAGAGCTTGCAGACTGCTGTGTGAGGCAACCAGATTACCTTTCTTAGATAGTAACTTAACCTTTGAAGCTCATGTCAAAATCATACGATTGGCTGTGATAGCTTCAATATCTGTATCCTAAAAAAACAAACAAACAAACAAAATCAAAATTACGTCATCTGATGCCGTGAAATTTGTTTTACTGTACGATCAGCAGCTTATGCCTTGGACGCTGTGATGTTCTACGTGGGATATATGGCTCAAGAGGGGAGCTGAAATAGAGCGGAGATCAATACTTAATGAGTGTATGATCTCATTTAGTCTGCAAAAAAAAAAAATGGTAGGCCTCAAAAATGGAGAGACCAGGATTAGGACGGCTAAATCTCTTACTCGGGGTCGCACAAATAATTTCAGAGCCAAGTTGTCCTGACAAGGGCTAGTGTCAGTCCACAATTTGTGAACTACATACATTACAAAGAGCAGCATATGTGGGTTCTTGAGCTTCCTGGTACTCTTTGTAGCAGCAGCTGCTGGGCATAAGTATTCTAAAAAGAAACCTAGATACTTGCTTTAAGAATACATTACATTAAAGATATGATCAATTGGAACTTATTATAGAGATATTAATGTTATAAATTTTAATCTTATAACTTGTTGATCTATCACACAGGGAAAACATTTAAGAAGGATATATACTATCCGATGAATGTAAACTTGTACTATTTCTGGCCAAAGCCCGTGGATTTTCTTAGGTAGGGCCAGTGCTCAGCAGCCGAAGGCATTGGGTCTCAGGCTTGATGACAAGTATGAGGCTCCCAGGACCAAGCAGTGGAAGCAGCTAACTGCTGTCATTGTACTGTATATTCCACAGGTGCTCTGTAAAGCTATGGCCTGCCCCATACACACAAAATACATAAATAAAGATAAGCAAATGTTCAAAAAATGTTAGTGGGCTATAGCATTGTAAAATGAAAGTTTAGACATAATTATTCAACAATTTTTTGGCTAAGCATCTATGTACTTCTATAAGGTTATTTTATCCATATTGTGTCACTCTGTGATATCAGTGAGTATAAAAGCCAAAATAATATATTGCTTTTTTCAAGCCTCGCTGAAACTCCTTTTCATCATTAATTAAAGTGGAACCCTCTTCCAGAACATTATATGGCCAGGCATACTGGCACAGGGCTACCTATCATCCTGTCACCTGGGAGACTGAAGCAGGAAGAATTAAGTTCGAGTTCCGTCTAGACTACAGAGCAAATCCCAGGCCAGCCTGGGCTACATCATCCTCTGTCTCAAAACCAGCATCAAATCAGAACAAAGAAAGTTTTGAGGGCCCTGGTGCTTTTTTCCCTATCAAATATGAGAAGTTTTTTCAATGATAAATGTCTGTCTATTATGTTGTAAATTTTTCGTATACATTTTAATTATGACATAATTTTCAGTAATACTAATGCTTAGCATATGTAACTGTCTGTAAAGCTTCAAGTGACCATTTTGTTATACCATGCCATGCAATTAGTATGAAGAAGAATTAAATAGACTTTTGCCTCATGACTCCAACAATTTCTATAAGGGCAGAAGAGAAATCTATGGATTTCTATGGGCCTTCCCTTGCCTATGTGTCTCCTCTGTTATGCAGTATGGCTCTCCAGTCCCTCTACTGAGGAGGATCCCACAACAAAAGGGAGTCCACTAACAAAAAGGAATTATTAGAAAGCTCTACCTGATACAGGATCAAAGTCCCTCCTGGAAACTCTTACCTTTCAGATGTGACTTTCCCCCCTGCAGTCTTATTCTTTTAACAGAAAAAGGCCCTTTAAAGTAAGCATGGTCAGTCACCACATACAATGTTTTTACTCTATAGTAGTCTCTGTTAGGAACTGCTCTTGATAATGATGTCTTCCTGGGGCAGTGATGTGTGATACAGTCTCTCAAGATGCTGGACAGTGGCAGCAGAGCCACAGAGCCATTGAGCATTAGTCATGGAGACAGACCTGTCCTCTTCAGTTCACTGTGCCACTAAGCTGTGAAGTCTGGCAAGTTAGTTGTAGTAAATGTAATCTCTCCTGGTGGTGTTTTCAGTTTGTGTTGGTATACTGGGATGCAGTTCCATTGTCTGTCAATATCTATAAATCACCAGGTATGAGATTCTATACCTGTACCCTTCAATCCTTATATTGAAACCGTGTTTCATGAACTCACTGACCTGATCAGGACCCATACTTTGCCACATGCCTTTTGGCAGATATGGTGACTGAAATATATTACTTTCCAAATGAACTAGACACTGTAGAGCAGCTTTCAATAAGAGACAGTTACATCACCATTGGGTACTACCAAAACCCTGTTACTAAATGCTGTGCATATCTCTGTGACATGTGTGTGTTCTCTGTGTACAAGGACACATGTTTCATGACACTCATGTCAAAGTCAGAGGATAAGCCCAGGTGTCAGTCCTCAAACTCCTACCATATTAGAAACAAGAGCTTTGTCTTGTTCTCTACTGTAAAGTATCAATATCTTACTGGTTTAAACATATGTAACTAGAATATTTTTTGAGATAGGGTCTCTCTATTACATAATCCTGACTGTCTCAGAACTTGCTATATATACCAGGCTGGTCTCAAACTCCCAAAGATCTGCCTGCTCTTGTCTCCTGAGTGCTGGAATTAAAGGCATGCACCATTCCACAGGTTGTAACTAGAATTCTATATATAACCTTTGTAGTTTTCCAACTTAGTTTATCTTGCTACTTTGGGGTATTTTTTCAACGTTTGACTTAAAATAAATTTTGTATTATTATTTTGAGTAAGAACCAGCATAAACATTATTTCTAAAAATTTGTGAAAGTCTACAAATAGTGTCCATAGGGGGGAAAAATTAGCTGAAGTAAGTTTAATGTATTAACATATCCTACATGTGGAAAAAACTCAATATATGGACAGGTTAAAGCCACTAAATGTTCTTTATCAAATTGTTTACATTCTGGCCTGTGGAAGTAACCCCTTCTCTAAAGGACCTTCTAGGCAAGCATGAAGTCCTGAGGTTAAGCTTAAGAACTCCCATAATAAAGCCAGGCAAGTGGAGTAAGCCAGTAGTACTGACACAGGGTGCTGAGACAGGCAGATCCCTGGGCTTTGAAACAGTAACGACAGTAACAACTGTTTTGAAAACGTTTAACATGAGTGGAGTAAATGCTTGTAAAAAGTGATGTATTTAATGAATCATAGATAACATGAAACCTTTTAAACTGTGGAACACTTCACTGTTGTCCTTCTCTGGTGGCCCTTTAATCTTCTCTGTGTATCTACTGTCAAAGTGAGCCCAGGATACTTTAATTTTACTAACTTTTATTTCTTTGTTTATTTATCTGTTGGGATGGGCTTACATGTACACTATATCACACATGTGTAGGTCGAATGACAAAGTGAGAGAGTCACAGTGGGTTCACCTTCTACTGTGTAAATTGTCTACCCTGGGATCTATGTCACTCATCAGGTTTTGGGTAAGCAAGACTGCCAATTTAGTATTACCAGTCAGGACTCTTGAACTGAATTATTTTCTTGGAAGTACAATGCTTGAGTTGACTACCCACCATGCTGGAGTCAGATGGAAAATAGAAAGAGAGCTGGAGGGCCTGCTGTGGTCTGAGTTGTTTAAAAAAATACATTGGATGATTAAGTAGTAAGAAACAAGTAAGCATTTTAATAAAATGCAAAATATAATTTATGTCTCTAGATTTCTGTGTTTTTAAAAAGGCAAAAATCCCACTTATATTCACTTTCTATGACCATTACTTACTTTTAAATCCTAGTTTTCTGTTAAAAGTAAGTTCATATTTTTATTTGCCAGCTCCCCCCCCACACACACTAAAATGAAATTACTATTTTTTTTTATTTATCTTTGAAACAGACTCTCGGTATAGCCCTGCCTGTGTTGAGACTTATTATGTAGACTAGGTCTGCCTTGGACTCACAAGAGATATGCCTGCCTCTGCTTCACTAGCGCTGGGATAGCTGTGTGTGCCACCAGACTTGAGTCAAATGAAATTAGTGTCTTTGGTGGGGGGGAGGGTTGCCATTGCTGTGATGTTTAGGTAACAGAACATAAAGACAGTCTGCATGAGCTTTGGTCTTGTTGTTGTGTGTCTTGGAGCTGTCTGTCCTGTCTGTGTTATCTGGTGGCCTCTGCAGTAAGGGATGTCTTCAGTTGTTTTATGAACCCCTCTGTGGTCAGAGGAGTTTATATGATGCCCACTCTATTGTGTGTCAGTCCCAGCAGACCCACACACATTCTGCTGAGCATATTTGGGGGATAATTAGAACTAATGAAGCCTGGAACAGAGCTAATTCTCTAAGTGATTTATTCCCGTGCTCTTGTCTGATGCCCAAGAATTCTCCAGATCATGGTCTAGCCACTTACTGTTTTCCCTAGCTTTGTGTTGGCACAGTTGTTAAGTTTGTATGTATGTGCTTGTTTGATTGTTTTAACAGACATTAAAAACACAGTGAGAGAGAGAGAGAGAGAGAGAGAGAGAGAAGAGAATGTTTCTAAGTAGATTTGATATCACTTCTTCATCCTCAGTGCTCAGTGTTTGGGGACTGCCAAACCTTTGCTGCCTTTTGTTTGTGTTTAAACTTCAAGATGTTGGTAGCACCTCTGAGTAGATTAACAAGGTAGGAAGCCTGGAGTGGTGAGTCTCTTTCAAGACAGTGAAACCTGCAAGGGAATTAAGTAGAAATGGTTAATGAAGCATTTCTGTTTCTGATACAGGTTTCCTGAGGACGTCTGGAGGGTTTTAGAAATTGTTGGGATGGTCTTCATGTCCCAGAGGTCTGTTTCATTAGCAGGACTTTCCTGTGCTGGCAAGACTTGAGTGACATTTCTCCACATGCCCTCCCCACATAGCCAGTGATTCAGTGGCCTGTAATACTTTAAATGGCATCAGCAAGCTTTCCTTTCCTGTTATAACTGCATCAGTGAGTGGCACTTGTGTTATGAAGGTTAAGATCTTGGTGGCTTACTGAGGGCATACTAGAATGAGGACAGACACAGTTACCAACAGAAGAAGGCAGCTATAAATGAAGAATGCTGTGCTATAGTAGTAAGATGCCCAGATCTCTGCAGGCGGTTTCTGTAAGCTGTGTCCTGCTTGGACACCTCTCTTGGCAAAGAACCAGGACAGAATTTACTAAGAGTTGAGTCTTTTATGTATTGATCCCAGTACTTGATGTTCTCCATACTCTGAACTTGAGATAACAAACAGCTTAAGGGCAAAGACCAGTTTATTGCATGCACTGAAATACCTGCATCAGTAAAGATCACCAAGCAGGTTGGTTAAAGAATTACCATTAATGACTTTCCCCTGTGTTGTAGGTATCCTACAAGTTTCTTGTACTTTTGTCCTCTTAAAACCTGTGTAAAGTAGACACTGATGCTTGCATCTTCTTGGTAAGACCCTGAGACACAGAGCAATACAATAACACCTATACACTTTCAAAGCTAAGTATCTGGGAAATTGTGATTTTTGTCCATGTCTACTGGTTCCACACCCCAGGCCCCATATGTTAAACCTCTATAAATTGGTTTTCTCATATGCAAAATAAACATAAGAATATTTACATTATGAGATTGTTGTACAGATTAAATTAATACATATTAGACAAATAAACTATTTTGAAAATTGTTTTTCCCAAATCTACACAGTACCTAACAGCTAGATTGTAGCATTTCTGTCTCTAGATCCCTGAGCTTATCTAAAATGGCTATTGGATGAATAGTTGCTAAATGGCTACTTAAGACAGAAGTAGCTATCTTGTTCTAAGTTGAAGACTTTGTTAATTCTGATATTTTGACCATGTACTGCAGTGCTTCTAAAATGAGTGAATTCAGTCTTTCTCTCAAAAAAAAAAAAAAAAACATAGCAGGATTGATCACTCTCAGATTTTCATGTCCAGCCAAATACTTTTCTCCACACTTCAAGCTTATTTGCCCTGTAGTTTCTACATCCTCTCCCATGGATAAGATACATTTCAGACTAACATCCAAGCACACTACCTATTATTCCATAAGTGGCAACTTTTTTGTTCCCACCAGCAAGCTGACTTGGCTTTTGCTTTCATATCACATATATAAACCTACTCAGACCATCATTATAATTATAGCCACTGTATCTCTAAAGTATCCTTGGCAGCATTCTCTCTCTCTCTCTCTCTCTCTCTCTCTCTCTCTCTCTCTCTCTCTCTCTCCCTCCCTCCCTCCCTCCCTCCCTCTCTCTTTCTCTGTCTCTGTCTCTCTCTCTATCTCCTCTACCCCCCCATGTGTGTGTGTGTGTGTTACATGAACATGAGTGTGTAGGCACTCACACTCTTACACACATGCAAACACTAGAGCACGATGTTGGTGTCTTTCTCTTGTTTCCTTGAGACAGGGCCTCTCACTGAACCAGAGTGGATCTTTTCAGCAATATTGGATGGCCTGCAAGTGCTCAAGATTGTCTGTGGGCATCCTTCACCTCAGTACCAGTTGCCGTGCTGTGTGTCATCTGTCATCTTCTCCCCTGCCTGCAATACCCGTCTTTCCCATTTCTCAGCATAGCTAGAATGAAGGCATTACAGCATGGCAGCAGAACAGCTGAGAGGTTTCTTCTTCCTCCATAGGCACAAAACAATGAGAGCTAATTGGAAATGCTGTGAAACCTCAAAAGATCAGTTTCAATGACATACCTGCTCCAATAAGGTCACACCTCCCAATGCTTCCTGCTCCAACAGCATTGGTTTCATGGACCAAGCATTCAAAAACATGAGCCTGTGGGGGGTAGTCTCATTCAAGCCACCACGCCCTCTGCCATCTCACCCTCTACTTTTCTCTGAGAAGAACTGCATTTCTTCCTCATAGGAATGGTTTAGGTCTCACTTGACTCCCTGTGATTAGCTTGGTAGAGGTGAGCACTGTTGAAAGCTGACCTCTTAAACTGTAGATGACTTCCTTCCCCAGGTGACCTTTTATTTGTCCCTGACTCCCAAACACTGGCACAGGACTGTACACATGCGTGGGTCTGTGTGCAAAACTCAGGTGAGAAATTGACAGAAGTAGTTAAAAGAATGGCCACTAAGTGAGGATTAGTAGCCATTTTTGTTTCAAATTTAATTTTAATATTTTACCATAAGTGAAATAGTAATTACATGTATAACTCATTCTACACAATGGGTATCCATTTGTTCTTCTGATACATACTAAAAATCAAAATATGATAAGTAGATTGAGAATCTGTTCAGGCATTCTGAGCTGATACTTTGAGCTTGCTGTTGCTAAACTAGATCATGAAGCAAGTTTGAAGTTTGTACTGGCTATTTTTTGTGTCAGCTCAATACAAGCTAGAGTCAGAGCAAGGAACATCAGTTGAGGAAATGCCTCTGTGAGATCCAGCTGTAGGGCATTTTCTCAATTAGTGACCAATGAGGGAGACCCAGCCAGTTGTGGGTGCCATCCTTGGGTTAGTGGTCCTGAGTTCTGTAAGAAAGCAAGCTGAACAAGCCATGTGAAATAAACTAGTAAGCAGCATTCCTCCATGGCCTCTGCATCAGCTCCTCCCTTCAGGTTCCTGCCATTTGAGTTCTTGTCCTGACTTCCTTTGATGATGGACAGTGATGTGGAAGTGTAATCTGAATAAACCCTCTCCTCAACTTGCTTTTTGCTCATGATGTTTTTGTCACAGCAATAAAAACTCTAAGACAGAATTTCCTTCCTAACAAATGATCCTTTTGAGAATGTCCTTTGTCATCAGTCTTCTCTTCAGCCACTATGCACCAAAGTTCACAAAAGTCCTTCATTTACATGGCTTGAAAATACATATTTTCATTTCGCATCATTCATGAGTTATGAACTTTCTGACATTAAATCTGTACATAAGCATTGTTTAAAATGTAGTCGTTAGGCTGCTTGTGGGAAGTGGATATGTTAAATTACTATAGCTACAGCCATGCTAGCTTATATTATTTGTAGTGCTTTGTTAACACAAGCTTGGGAACATGGAAAAGCAGCCCTGAAATTCCTTGTCTGGACTTAAGCAGGGAGCATAAGTCATTCAGTTATCAGACATTTATTGAGGTTCTCTTAAAGCTACCCACTGTTCCCTGTGAGGCCATCCCTGCCTCACAATTCACAGGTCAATAGGGCTGCAAACCACAGACTACACAGTTGCAGGCCAAGAACCCAGTGAGTGCAGAGACATTGTAGGGCTATAAAGGAGGGACATCAGAACCCAGCCCAGGAATGAACGGCCTTCTGAACAAAAGCCTGAAGAATGGGTTTGTCAGTCCTAACAGCAAGCATTTTAAAGTATAATTTTCTCTTTCCATCCTCCTGTTCTCAAGAATCAGAACAACTAATTCAGCTATAGAATACATAGCTCATAGCTATGCTAAGGACTACCCTGTGAGAAAATTCACACAAACAGGAGGAGTATTTGGCTTCACCTGAGTTGATTTTTATACGTGGGTACAAAAACTCCACCAGTTAGTATACAAATATATCCACTTTTTTTTTAACTACGTGATCAAGGGATTACATGTCCAAGAATGAGAACATTTGCTAGTCTGCAGGAGACAGTATGTGGTAAGACCAGTACAATGAGAGGATATGACTTTGAGGAGCTCCAGCAGAGGAAGATGAGCCAGGAGGAGTGAATGGGAAGCAATGTTCACAGAGGAAGAAACTAATAGGGTTGTAAAGCCAAACACAAGAGAGTGTAGTGAAGAACTCAGATCAATTTTAGCCATCACACAGATCAGAGGACATAAGGAGTCCCTTGCCTCTCCACACCTGTGTTAGATTGTAAAGACAGAACCAGAGACAGCTGAAGTGGATATAGGCGATAGAAAGTGAATTATAGGATAATCTTTTAATAAAATTGGATATAATAGAAATGAGATTTTTTCAAATGTAGACACAGGACAGATTTTAAGAGCTGATTGTGCATGCCTGTGTCACAGAAAAAGAAGCTATGTGTGTGAAAACTGATTGGAAGGACTTATTGTTTCACACTAACAGAAGGAAATGCCACAATTTTCTTATACCCACAAACAGTTGACACATGGGATGTTTTCTGTGAGGTAATCTACATAGCTATTACCATAGTATTTATCCTTGTCATATGCATTAGTAAGTGAAGGATGAGACACTGGTTTTGGAAACTCTGCCAGAGGCTCCGAAGGGTAGCAAGAAAGGATGTTGCGTTGTGGGAAGTAATTAAGGTTAGAGAGGAGATACTATAGCTGGTCCTTGAAGAGTTCCCTTTCTCCTGTTTATAAACTACTTGGAGCCCAGGTGAAGGTTGTGGAAGGACTGGGCTTTCCAGCCAACACTAACAAGAGCAGAAGGCTAATTAAAATTTTTTAAAAAGAGAGTGACTGAGAAGTAGAGATTACCATATGCAAACTGTGAATTTGTAACTCCATCAGTTTACATAAAGTCAGAATTACTCTTGTCACACAGCTACAACATGTGTTAGAAGGAAGAAACCAAATAACTGATACCCGGGGTGAGGGCACAAGAGAGCGTTTGGCAGAAGGACGGGGTTGTTCCTCTGTGAGTCACAACTGCTAGGCTGCTGAGTCCAAACTGATGGGAATGCAGTGGTAGTCACAGTAATAAGCTATAAGAAAATGGAAAGATGACAAACACTGCAGGTCTTGTTAAGAGCAGGGTATCTATCAGATGTATAAACCCTTAGGCCGTCTAGTTTAACTTGAATTTCAGACAGTCATTTCATTGGTAAACCCAAACTTAAGTAGGCGTCCAGTTGGGCAGCTTACCTGGCAGTCATGGATGGGGTACAGTCTTTAGATGATGAGTCGCTGAGCGGGTGGGCATGGAAGATGTCTGGGAGGCAGGAGGCAGGATGAGGTAGAGCATGGCTGTCTGTGAACAGAGTCGGCTAAAATCCAAAGTCCACGGCTTTGATAATAAAGTAATAGATTATCTATTTGGAAACCGAACTCTGTAAGAATGGCAGTAACAATTGGAATGGAAAAAGAAAGGAAGCCAGAAAGAACAGAGTGAGTTATGCTTTGTGCCTCCAGAAGGCACAGGCTGAATCAGCAGTCTGCAGGAAAGGGTGCACAGCACAGTGGCTGTCTGGGATAGTGGGTGCCAAAGAAGCTTCACAGACCCCTTGTAATTTAGTACTCTGAATACCTTTAAGATACTTAACTACGTAGTTCTATCCCAATATTTCAGAGTAGTAGAATTGATACAAATCTCCCTGCATCTTGGATGACCATCAAACTACCCCATAGGGCAGTCAGGACCCTGCTCCCCTCATGCTGTACACCCTGCCTCCACTTTCTGCTGAAGGTGACATTACAAGTGAAAGCACCGTGAGGGGTCAGCCCTGGCTGGAATCCAGGGTTTCTTAAGGAGGAAGGAGCCTGCTATGCTGGCTGCTACATCTGAGATATGCAAAACTGACAAATGCTTTCCCTTTGTCTCTGCTTCTCAGATAATTCCTTTCAGAAAAAGATGTCCTTGGCTTGTGTTCAGAAAGCTTAGGCCTGGGACTTGAGCTTTTGAGTGAACTATATGGTCTTTTTAACTGGCTGTTTCTTAACTCATCTGAGCTTTGAGGGAGGTGATTGCTAAGGTTCTCTCCTTTCATTGTTAATTTTTAATTTAACTTTGAGGTCTGTGTACAACAGCCATTTGACTAGATAGATGAGATTCTTCCTTCCTCATGTACAATAGTAAACTACACTGTAATTTAAAATATATCAAATATCTAATTGAATTTTATAATATTTATGTTTTCTTTATAGCATGTCATTTGTTATGGACATTTTTAGGTTTTAGTATTTGTAAGACAAATTAAGTTGCAAGTCATTTGCCATGATCAGAACTCATATTGAGAAGACTGTTTCACACAGTGTTGGTGTTGGGTAGGTCTAGTTCACCTTTTCTGCCTTCAAGTGTTTTCACCTCCTCTTGCCTCTGGCAGTGAACCTAAACAACTGAGCCCTCACAGGAAACCTAGAAGCAATAGCCTGCCTAGTCTTGAGCTTCCAGTCTCAAAACTGTGAACTGAGTTCACACTTTCCAGAACCTATGTTGGGCAGCTTACAACCACCTCCAACTCCTCCTCCAGGGGATCTGATGACCTCTTCTGGCATACATAAGTACTTGAAAACACATACATACATACACACACACACACAACCTATACAGAGCTTTAAAATATTTTTAGAATGTCTAAAAACACAGGTTTATGTGTTGATTCTTTAATATAACATTAGAAAATACATAGTGGATATTATAAACTGGAAAACAGTTGAAATGACAAAAAAAGTAGAAAAAAGTAATTAATCATGCAAAATGAATGCATGGATGCATGGCTTCTCAGGGTACTAAAAGAATTTATACGTTTAATCAAAGAACCAGTTGTTGAGGAATAATGGAGAACATGAGATATGTTTGAAGACATGATTGATGCAAATATTAGAACATTGTGGTTTTGACACTCTCTTTTCCTCTTTCCAGCATTGCTCAGCAAGGTGTGGAATAGACCCGAGGAAAGAGACACAGTGCAGCCTCATATCCTTAGAGAAGAAAATAGGTAGCTTTAAAATCAAAAACCCATGTTCTGAAGTTAAGTTAAGCATTCCATAAGGTCTAGCTCAGTCTCTCAGAAAGTAAAACACATGTGGGCATTCCTGTTCCCATTGGGAAAGGGCTCCAGGATTTCCTGTAGCTGCCAGCACACAGTTAGGTATTCAAGACATATACAGAAAAAACGCAGGATTTGTATAAAAGTACATCTGTATTCCTATCTCTAAATTATTCACGATATCCAATAGGATGTGAGCATTGTATGCATTCTACAGTACACAAGGTATAATGCCTGCCAAGAAGGAGTGTGCACATGTTTACTACAGATAATTTTTTGCTGAAATTTTTTGATTGATGATTGGTTGAATTCATGAATGTGAATCCTGTAGGTGCAGGTACAGAATACCAACAGAGTAGTATAAAAATAATGGCTAGGTGATAGTAGTGACCTTTAATTCCAGCACTTAGAAGGCAGAGGCTTGTGGACCTCTGTGAGTTCAAGGCCAACCTGGTCTAAGAGTGGATCCAAGACAGCCAAAGCTACACAGAGCAACTCTGTCTTGAAAAAATAGATAATGAAGGGGCTAGGCATGGTGTGACAAACCTTTAGTCCCAGCACTCAGGAGACCAAGACAGGAGGATCTCTGTGAATTGCAGGGATGTAGATTGGTAGTATGTAGCACTTTCCTAGGATACACAGCGTCTTGAACCCAACCGTCACTACCTCAGACAAAAATACTCAAAACACAAAACTGACAGAGATACAGGGGAGTTAGAAATTAAATGATACAGAGAAATATGCCATACAAATAACAATCACAAAGCATTAAGTGGCTACATTCATAACAGACAAAACAAACTTCCAAAAGAGTAGGTAGCCCCAGCACATGGGAAACAGAGGCAGGCGAATCTATAAGAGTTAGAGGCCTACCTGTCTTGTCTGTAAAGTAAATTCTAGCACAGCCAGGGCTACACAGAAAAGCCTCCATCAAAAAAAAAAAGTTAAACAGAATATTATGTAATGATAAAGAATTTTATCTAGTATATACCTGGCAATAAATCCCAGTAAATATAAATCAAAGACATAGAATTGAAAAATGAAATACACAGTTCTTCAGTAGCCTTTGGAAACATCAATAGTGTCTCACTTTAATAGTGTTTGAAATACCTAGATAAATATTGACAAGTCAAAGACTCAGTCAGGTTTGTTCATGGTGCAGCCAAGAAGAGCTTTGGATGTAGCACAATACAGAATCCTACACTTGTAACACTGTGAAATGATGTGGCTGTGACTTGATTGCACTGTGAGATGGGGTGTGTGTGTGTGTGTGTGTGTGTGTGTGTGTGTGTTTTCTATTGCTGTGAAGAGACACCAGGACCAAGGGTACTCTTCAGAAGAAAAGCATTTAATTGAGGGCTTGATTACAATCTCAGAACCCTAGTTCATTATCTGGCAGGGAGCATGGGGGCACACATATAACTGAGAGCTACATTCTGATCTGCAGGCCACAGGATGAAGAGACTCTGGGCCTAGCATGGGCTTTTGAGACCCCTAAACCCCACCCCCAGTGAAACACTTCCCCCAACAAGGGCATATGTAATGCTTTCAAATAGTGTGTGGCCATGGACTAAGCCTTCAAATATATGAGTCATAGGGAGGCTATTGTTACTCAAACCACTGCATTGTGGGACTTGATTGCACTGTGATACTCCTCTCTCTCTCTCTCTCTCTCTCTCTCTCTCTCTCTCTCTCTCTCTCTCT
>NW_021604597.1:6082688-6130525 GCF_004785775.1 Grammomys surdaster | reverse complement strand
TCTCTCTCTCTCTCTCTCTCTCTCTCTCTCTCTCTCTCTCTCTCTCTGTGTGTGTGTGTGTGTGTGTGTGTGTGTGTGTGTGTGTGTGTGTGACTTGGTCACACTGTTTTGGAGCATGAGCTGAGTGTAGATCACAACCTCACTGACTTGTGCAGTGCAGAAAGGTTGTATAAACCTGGAACTAACCAGACTTAATGTGCATCTAGAGAACACTAAACCATAGTAGAGTTCTTCTGTAGTGTCTGGAACATTCTCTAGAATGACCATCCATCAGGCCATAAACAAGCTTTAGTAAATTTAAGGAGGAATAAAATATTATAAAGAATTTTCTGCGGTACAATAGAATTAAATTCTTTAAAAAATCTACAGATTACACAAAACAAATTAGTGAGTTAGTAAAGTTTGGAAAACAAGTATGATTCCTAAACATTGTAGGAATCCCTTCAGTGGTCCTGAAAAGGTTAGTTTGTCCAACTGAGGCTATTGTGGGAGGGTGTGTGTGATTAGGGTAGTTGTGTATATTAGTTTGTTCACAGCATAACTTCTACCTGTCAGGTAGAAGTATCCTAAGAGTTATTTTCTGTGAGACAGAGTCACCATTGTTCTTCATGTAGAATGTGCCTTAAAATTTCTAATGAAAGATCTAGGAAGAAATGGCAAATAGCAATGTACAAGAGTTGTTTTAAAGATGAGTTTCATTATCAGGAAACTACAAGTATGTAAGATATGTAATTCCTGCACAATACCTTCTTCCCCCAAATAGAGAAGCCTTAGATACCAGCATGACCTGCAAGACTTAGATTTCATGTCAGACAATCCCAAAGTGAACAAACTTCTAAATCAAGTGGATATTATTACCAATGGGGCCTTCTTCAGATATTTGGTAGAAAATCAATGGAAATACTCAGGTATGTTTTATTAGATAAGACTATAAATAATTTGAAGTCTCTTTAGGTACCACTATGATCTTAGAGTTCTCATTTTTACCCATCATTAAAAGAGATGATGTGGGCTAGAGAGAAGCTCTGCAGTTAAGAACACTGGCTACTCTTGCAGGGAACCTGTATTCAGTTTCCAGCTCTCACATAGTAGTTCAAACCATCTATAACTCTAGCTCTAGGGAACTGGATATCTTTTTCTAATCTTTGAAGTCACCAGGCATATTTGTGGTACAGACTTGAAATTAAATGAACAGTATGGCTGAAGAAATATGCAAACAAAATAGTTTTATATTCTAAAATAAGTTTTTGTAATAAAAATGGCATCTTAATGCTAAGAAAAAGAAGTTCAGAATGTGTGTTACTTACAGTTTCTATCATGACAAAAGGCCATGACTAAAAACAACTTGTGGGAAGAAAAGGT
The DNA here is from genome assembly GCF_004785775.1 of Grammomys surdaster. Taxonomy (NCBI): domain Eukaryota; kingdom Metazoa; phylum Chordata; class Mammalia; order Rodentia; family Muridae; genus Grammomys; species Grammomys surdaster. Next base: position 6,129,163 of record NW_021604597.1, on the reverse strand, counting down.
TTATGTCAGCTTAGCATTTCCGTATCACAATCCATTATTGAAAAAAGTCAAAGCAGGAATTCAAGCCTGAAACCTGGATGCAGAAACTGAGGAAGGAAGGCCATGGAGGAATGCTACTTCCTGGCTAGGTAGCTCATGGTTGGCTCAGCCTCCTTTCTTACAACATTCAAGACCACCATCCCATAGGTGGCACTACCCATAGAAATCTGGAACCTCTCACATCAATCACCAGCTAAGAAAGTGCTCTACAGACTTTCATAAAGGCCAGTCCTGTGGAATCATTTGCTGGGTTAAGACTCCTTCCCACATGACCCTAGCTTGTGTCAAACTGCCAGCACACCACATCTGGCATAGGTTCATGTCTTTCAGTGCAGTTTTCTGTTTGTACACAGTGGAAGTAGTTGTTCCGCGCCATGACCTGAGTCTAGTATGTAGCCTTTACCCCTCTGCCTCTTGAAGAAGCCTTGCTATCCGTAGAAATTCCCGTTGCTGTCAGTGTTACATACAGATGGTTATGGTCAGCTTCTTCCTCCACAAGCAGGCTGACTCCTAGCACCCAGAGCAAAGGAGCCAGAGACAGCAGTCCTGTATTACTGACACCTAGTTGGGGAAGCCAAGATGATGCATCACTTCCAAAATGTAGGCAATGTGAAGTCAAAGTCAGGTAATTTAGTGTCCTGAAGATCCAGGAAGCATAGATGACACTTGGCATTTGATAAAATCTTCTCCAGGGAAAACTGAAGAAAGATACCATCGGCCCAAGCTCCCTCTCAGGGTGTTCTTGCCCCTGGCCTGTTTTACTTCTCAAATACACCCAGAACTATTTTTGCTAAAATCTGAATATCAATAAAATTGATATTAAAATAGATAATATTTTTCAATCCTATATTTTAAATGTTCAGTTCTCATTATAGTTTAAGAAAATGGTAACTGTCCTTGCCAATGCAGATGTAGGGTATTAAGTTCTCCGTTAAGTTTTAACCCCTAACATTACAGTGGCCATGCCTGGTCCAAGTCACGTACATCAGGTTTTATGATTTTTTTTTGCCTTGTTTTGTTTTCTTTTGTTGTTTCTCAAAACAGGGTTTCTCTATGTAGCCCTGGCTGTTCTGTAGTGTCCTGGCTGTCTACTCTGTAGACTAGGCCAGCCTTGAACTACCTACTTCTCTCTTCTGAATGCTGGGATTAAAGGCATGTGCCACTGTGCTCAGCTGAGTTTTATATTATTAATGGATTGTTCATGACCTGTTGGTTGGGATTTATGTGTTTGTGTGATTTAAAGAAAGAGTTATTTAGTGAATGTGTATAACCACAGCAGGCAATTGATAAATACGTGTTTTTCCAGGCCTTGAGTAACCCAATAATTACTTGTACAAGAAAGTAGTAGTCTTGCCATAGCAAGCATTTTGGGCTTTTTTTTTCTTTGCTAATGAGAGAAGAGGCTCTTGACATTGCATTTTTCAGAAAAGCAGCAGATCTGTTTACCTTGTTGAAATTCAGGTTGCTGTATTTCGGTGTCGGTTCTTTGGTTTTGGCAGCACTTCTGAAGTGTCTGTTCACTCCCTTAGTGGATGAATGCTGGTGTTGACACCACCTAACAAGCAGGGATTATGTGTTTACAGAAGAAGTAATATGAGAGGTCAGGTCTAGGAGGCACTTCTCAAGAGCTTGCGCATAATGAGTAGCTGGCAGGGAGGGCAGAGCTGACACTCTGGAGGGCCTTGTTGACACCTGCCTCTCTTCTCCAAAGCTCTCTTGATCATGTTCAGCTGCTCTGTTCTCATGTGGGGAATAATAGTAGAATAAAGCTGCTTTTCTGTCTCATTTTTCTTGCTAATTTACACATTCAAGCCATTTTTTGTTTGCTGCCCTGATTTGCTATTCCCTTTTGTCAAGGCGCTGCTCCTTTCTTGCCTCGGGCCTACGAACTAATTTGAGCTTCTATAATTACTTCATGTTTTACACCTGTCTGCATATCATGCACCCCCCTTCCTCTGCACTTAAGCTATATATTTCTTTGCAGAAAAGCTGAATTTTATGTATAAGAGCTCGCCGGTTTCTTCCCTACGCTGTCTGAGGGAAGAAACACAATGAAACTGTTGCAATGCCTTCATCTGCAGTGTGGCTGACCTCCACAGTTCATGAAGGACAAATGGACGCTGTCTATTCAGACAGCTTGTGTTAAGATGTTGTGGACCAGAGAGGCTGAGCTTTGTCCTCTTGAATGAAGCGATGGTTGTAGTCATTTTAGAATCATTAAAGCTCTGAATGCAGCGTCCTGCCCTGCAGTGTGTGCTCTGTGGCCACCCTCTGCTTTAATAACAGCTGATTAAATTTGGGTCAAGAGCACTCTGAAGAGCATTACAATGAAGAAACTGTTGTAAAAGTTACCTGTTTAAAAAGGCAATTGATTAGATGTTTAACTTAAGTGACAGCTGCAATTCATTTCCCGTTCTTGGTGCCGTCCTGCAGCCTGGCTGCCTTTTATAATTTGGGCTTCTTTCTTAAGAACACTTGAATAAGCGAGGGTTGCTTTCCACTTGAGCCTGCTCCAATCCAATTAGGAGTTTAACAAGGGTCAAATTAAGGCGACTTTACACTCCATGTTTGCATCATTAGTCATAAGACTGGTAGGTGAGCTTGTGACTGTGTGTCAGGGACCAGGGGAAAGGCTGTAGTATTGGACAGACCAAGGCTGTCATCCAGTGTGTGCTCTGGCCCTGGGCGGATGGAGCTCAGCAGGCTAGCAATAGTGTTCCTTGTCAGGGGCTGGTGTGCAGTTGTTGGGAGAACAGGCCTAGCTGGGCTGATGAAGATTGTGTTTTCGGCCAGCTCTATTCCCCCTCTGGCAGCCTGTTGTGATTGGGCAGGCTGCTGGGAAGGCAGGACGTTGAAACCTCTTGAGCACTCATTATTTTTGATGAGCTGACAACTATCTAGGCTCTTTTCTCTCTCTACCTGCTCCTTCCTGCCTTTTTTTTTTTTTTTGAAACATAATTTTTGGTTCTGTAAAACATTATCATAGGACATGAAAATGCAAGATTTTAGAGTTAGTGTTGTAGCAGTCTTGTGAAAAATCACTTCTTTGCCATTTGAAGGCAGAGTTCATAAGGGGTATTTTCAAACTTTGCATTACTGAGGTTAGCATTTCCCGCCCCCATTTTTCTGACTATTTTATCAAATTATGTTTGTAGCTGTTAATGTGCATCAGCCACATTATGTCACTATGCAGAGAAAACGACCTGTTTCCAAAAAAGAAAAGACAGCGGGATTCTGCTCACCAGTGCCTGCATGCGTGGGATGATGCTGCGTGCCCATGAGCAATGCTTTGTGCCAGAATACAAAGTAAAGACGTATCTAAAAATAACACTTCCATTGTTCCTTTCTTACCTCCTCAACCCATTAACAGGTGCTTTAGTATCATGAGAGTTTTCATAGTCTAATCCCCTTTCAGAAGCTTTTCAGAATAAAAGCCCTAAATGGTCCTCAGTATTAATTTGATGTGACTTCTGTACAATGTGATTTCAAGCTCTCAGAAGCACATTTTCAGTGCTTACCCTTTTTCAGTGTAGCGGAGTGTGGAAAACGCAAGCTACCGAGTAATGGAGTCTTGAATGTGAATCATTTTGTTGTTTCCTTACATTGTTTCCCAGCTTAAAAAGAAGGCTCGTCTCTGTGATATGACTGTTAGTCCTCAAAAATGTTATTTTGATAGTACATTTTTAAATATATTCTTAATGTTGATATTTTTCAAAGCTATCATGTGAGTCTTGCATTTGCCAAGAATTAAGAGGCTTGATGTCTGTGTGGCACAAGGCAATTGGGTGCAGTGATGTGATGCCACTTTGCACCCAGCAGCCTCACACCCAAGAGCTTTCAGTGCTGGCATCTCACCTGGGTCAGGGACCCCACGAGCCTCATGGCCAGCAGTAAGACGATCTGAGTGAGGGAAAGAGAGAAACTCAAGTCACTACTGTCTTTGCAGGCACGGGGCAAAACTCATGATTTATTCTTCTTACATATTTAAGCGTAGTAAGAGATTGGGGAAAGGTTTCCATGTGACAATTATCACAACAAAGCTTTAGGCTTAGCTACATAGAAACTTCCTGGCAAAATAGCAAAGCACCAGTGACCTTTACAAACAGAGTGAGTTCCATTGGCTGATGAGCAGAGCTCAGGGCTAAGGCCTAGAGAGGAAGGATTTGTAATAAGCATATGGATAGAATCTATCTGAGGGTGCAGAGTACAAAGTACCTCTTTTATAAGGATGGGTTCTGTTTGTAAGCTGAGTACTAGGGCCTAAACAATGTTTAGAATATTGGGGTATGGGGAGGCAGGGGCAGGTAGTAGCTGGCTTCTAACAGAATAGCAAAGTAGAATAGCAAAGTATCACCATGTTGTTTGACCACTTTCACTCTGGCATTCCAGGTACCAGTGTCATTCATTTCACTGCTCACTCTAAGCTGTGCTTCCTAAAACCTTGTCCCTGGATTTTGTTGCTTTACATACACATCTGCCTTCTGATGTACTAATATCTAGCAAACATAAACCTTATTGTCTACAAATAAATTATGGCTCTGTGCATTTCCATGTTGAATTTTATTTCCTTGCTTTGTTATCATCTACCTTGTTTCCAGAATGGGAATAAAACCCTATTAGTTCTTTGGATTCTACACTGTGTCACTAATTGTCAGTATTTGTGTTCTCCATAAGAATGGATAGCTCTGTGCATGTGAGTACATGCATATAAACATCTTTCCATGGGCAGAAAAAGGTAGTCTGTTTTTAACAAATACCTAGAACATTTCTGTTATGAAGCCAGGGACCAAGCCAGTAATGAGGAGAACTTGTATTCTGCCCTCTGGAACAGTGGAGTTCAGAGTCAGACCAAAATCAAGTAAGCACACAACTTGGTGTTCATGTGCAACTTTGAGGGAGAACACAGTCACTCAGAGCAACTAGTCTATGAATGCCTTCCCTGAAGAACCTACTGCGAGCTCACCTGTTAAAGACACCACATTATTAAAAAGTCTGATTTCTTTCTAAGTAACTGCATAGGTTTTTGACACTCACAGCCCTAATATAGCCCTGATAGAACATTAACAGAGGAGGGTAACAGAAAGCATCCACAAAGAGTCACCAGTGACTATACATAGTTCCAATGGGAAATTCATGAAAGCTGCAAATAGTCTTCACAGACAGGCCAAAAGAATCATGAATTCCAAACCTTTTCCCACATTGCTTACAATTTCTCTGGGTTTTATTCTGTAATTGCTCTGTGTACCATGTTGGAAGAAGATGGAATCTCTTAGTCTTGAATCAATGACATGCTGGAATCGGTTCCCTTAGACTGGTGAGAGTCACACACTCACTGCTTTCTACTGGGGAGGGAAGCTTAAGATCAGAAACCTATAAATGATCCATAAAATGCCATCTGCCCCACCCAAGGGCATTTCACACCTTGCTATACCCAGAGACTATGCAGAAGGTTTGTGCTTAAAAATAGAGTTGGAGGACATTTATGAATTCTCATAGGTTCTCTTCATTCCTCTTCATTCCTCTTCATTCCTCTGAGAATGAAGACTGGAAAACATGAAATCGAACTTCTGTAATTAAGTGTTATGGGCACCTAATACCATTAAAATTTGATTTCTGAGTGTATAAACCTTAGTTAATTATATCAGTCACCATTGAGCTAACAATAACAACTCTTCCAATGACTTAAGTAATACCCTGCCCTATTTTTTCCCCTTTGATTTTTTTTTGAAATGGATCAGTAGCTTGTGGGACTGCATAAGGGTATTCTGGGTCATGGCTGGTCAGTTGCCTAGAACCCTGAGACTCTGCGTGAGAACTGGCAGGAGTTTGGTGCGCCCCAAGAACCCAGGGTCCTGAAAAGCAGTCTAGTCTCCTTAAAACTCAGTCACATAGGGTGGCCATTACAGCCCCTCCCAAAGTGCACAGGTAGAGGGTGTGCCTCAGGCCCTAGGGATTTACATACTAATGAAGGCCAGAGGGCAGAGCAAATTAAGCATGCCTCCCCAGATCCTCCCCTGATCCTCCCCAGATCCTCCCCCTTTCTCCCTCCCTATATAACTCAGGACTGCCCTGAGTTTTAGGGGGGGTACTTCCAGATCCATCCACCACCCACCATGTCAATAAACCTTTTGGAACCAAGGACTTCCTCGTGTCTTTGGTGCCTGCTGCTGCCAAAGCCTTAGACGTCCTCCTGCATGTGGGACCAGCCCACAGCGTGGAAGCCTCCCCAGACCCCACTGCTGCGGCCACTTATTTTCCCCACAGTGGCTCGGGTGACGGCCCCCACATTGTTTCTCAGTGTACTTCACTCTGTAAACCAGGCTGGTCTTGAACTCAGATCCACCTGCCTCATTCTCTTGAGTGCTGCCATCATCTGACCTGTTGTTTCCCTTTTGTAAATGATTGTTTTCTGCATAGAAACTTGGGCTACCTGGTAGAGATTTCATTGCTATTCTAGACAGTATACATTGAAAGATATATTTCTGACTACACCTTGATGATCTCTATAAAAGTGTTTTTTCACTTCATAGTGAATAAAATTTTGTGTTACTTTCAAAAACCTATACATTTATTACTTTTCCTGGCTATATATCTGTGTAGTTCTGGCTGTCCTGGAGCTTGCCAAGTAGACTAGACTTGCCTAGAACTCACAGAAATCCTTCTGCCTCTGCATTCTGAGTGCTGGAATTAAAGGCATCTGCCAGCACTTTTGGCAATATTGTATTTCTTAACTGTGAAAATGTAGCCAATAGGACCAGGTATGGTGGAACACACCTTTAATCCCAACACTCAGGAAGCAGATACAGACTAATTTTGGTGAGTGTGGGCCAGTCTGATCTACATACTGAGTTCCAGGTCTGCCAGGGCTGCATAATGAGACTCTTCTCAAAACAAAAACAAAACAACAAAAATAAAATGTAGCTAATCCATAATAGTATAAAATGAAAATCAATCAGTTAGACTCAATAAAAATTACTGGCATATTCTCTTGGAGTCTGTATCCATAGATAGGTAGATATGTTTGTGTAGGTGACAGTAATTATTTTATAACCCATCCACTCAGTGTTTTCACAAGTGTGTATAGACATTAGCTGATTAGCTATATTTTTATCAGGAATACATACAGGGCCACAGGAGAGGAGGAAACCATATTTTGATGTTGTGGCTATATTATACTGGTCAGTTAAATCTTTGATTAGACTTTTTGCTAGGTGTTTAAAACCATGTGGATGATCAAAATTTACTTTTTCTTTTTATCAGTTGAAGGTAAGGTTCTCAGAGGTCACTAGATTTGTGTGTGTGTGCGTGTGTGTGCGTGTGTGCGTGTGTGTGTGTGTGTGTGTGTCTGTGTGTATCAGTTGTTCTATCTGTGGAGAATGAGTCAAAGACCTTTCTTGACCATGGATTTACTTGGAAACATTGAAAACGTTGATTTGTGTGTTGACTCTCCTCTTAGTTGAATGGACACAGGTTAGACTCCACCTGGAAGGTATCCATACCCTCCTTATGGGAGACATGAGACTGGCAAGAGCTATAGGACATTTTGAGAGCTTCTCCATAGTCTCTAGGACCTGGTTGACTTTGGAGGTCAAGGGGCAAAATATTGTCTCTTTTAATCTCTGACATTTCTACTTATATATCTAATGGATAAACCAAACTTAGCCAACTCTAGGCTTCTATTTTTCCTTTTCTCTTGTTGCTCACCCGTTTTAACCTCCTCCATCAAAGTCTTCTTTTTTTTTAAATAAAGTTCTTGGTAATTCCATGAACCCAATTTTTAAATAGAAGCTTAGTAATTTTGGTTAGTCCTTTCTTACCATAGTGGTCTTTTAGCAAATCATATTGTCTTAACCCTAAAGGTATCCGGGTTTTGCCATCTCTCTCCGTCTGCACAGATGCACATGGGCTGGTATCTCCTGGCCATTGCTTACTTGCAGATAAATGTCCTATAACATTCAGGAATGGCTTTATTAAATATGTCGTGGCATTGCTGTGCTCTTTTTTCATCATAGCCATTCATCTTGGTATGTTGTTTAAGGATCATTTTAGAATTTGTCTTGCAGGGATGGCAAGAGTCTTCAAAAACTTTATTATTTCTGTTGTTGTTTTTACATGGGTATTCTCAGCTGAGGTAACTCAGTGGCTATCACTGGCCAAGCACCTACTTACCCAAATTTGTCTTACCAGTAGCACAACCGTTAAAGACTATTTGAAAGATGAAGAAATAAAGGTTCAAGAGTGAAGTTCAGTCATATATTAAATAATGACATTTGGACAGACCATATATAAAATGGTCTGGCATAGCCTTCTTAGTTTATGTGCATACACTATATAATATTCACACAACAATTAAATCACCTACATATATTTCTCAGAACTTTTACTCTGTGAACCATCACATGACTGCAATGTGGGTGAAGTCACAGGGCTGTAAATTAGAACTGGGTGCAGAGTTCAGGTTTGCCTATTTCTCTGTTCTGTGACCACTGCATAAGAAGGTCTGGAGACCAGAGATGTGGTACATCTAAGAATTTTAAAGGGTTTTTAGTGTATTGAATAATATGTGTGTCAGGATACTGACAGGAATCAGAATGGAGAAGGCAACACTCAATTTTGAAGGAGATTATAATCTATGTGCAGGAGTTGACATTTTACTATCGGGCAAGGAAGCTGATATTTTTTTACTCTTGGGCTAGAGATGTGGCTCAACGGGTGAGTTGTTTACTCTAAAAGCGTGAAAGCCTAAGTTCAGAACACCAGCACCCACATAAAAAGACACACATGCATCTGTAACCCTAGCTCTTGGGATTGGGACACATGTATCTCAGGGGCTCACCAGCCAGTCAATCTAGTTAAAACAATGAGCCGCAGGTTCTGGGAGACACTGTCTGATAAAATAAGATGAAAAACACTAGAGAAAGGCACACGGGCACTGGCCCTGACATATGTAGACATTTGTCTACACTGGTGAATACACACACATGACGTGCACAAACACACATGCGTGGTATTAAAATGTAATGCGGACAAGTATCCCATTTGAAATGTCTCCTATATGGATATCCTTACTAAAGTTTTCTGTTGAGGTTGGGATTGATAAAGATTAATTTTGGCATCTCTTCCATCTAAGAACACATTTTACCAGGAAACTGTAGCCCCAACCCTAATCAGTTTTTACTTTGTTTTTGTTTTTACTACCCATGCAGACACCTGGTATTTGTATGGCCTTTGTGTCTTTATATAAAATCTTTGTAACTGTAATTAGTGGAGCAAAAATACCAAGTTAGACTTTCCTGTAAGTCTGTGTTAGAGAGGACTCACTCAGACTTACTCTCCCAGAAAGATCTTAGCCCATTTGTCCATAATAGAAATGAAATGGTCCTATTGTAAGCAGACATTAAAAACAAGCCTCAGTTTCCCACACAGTGCTTGTCAGCCTCACTCTAGTTTTTAATTGTCAGTGAAGACATACGATTTTGCTTTTACATTCCAGCATACTAGTTTAATGCCATGTACCCTACAACAAGTGAAAAATGAAAACACAGTTGCCCAGTAGCAATTAAAGTCTTAGCTGTGTTGAATGTTATTTACAGAGTACTACCTAAAGGTTAAGGAGAACATTCATTGCTAAACACTCTGGATCCTTGACAGCAGGCACTGTGGCCTCTGAGAAAGCTCTGCCTTTTAGGTTATGTGGAGTAGACCACACAGACATGAAGCACAGGCTCATAATCCCAGCATAGGGAAGGAGGAGCAGGGAGATGTGTGTGTGTGTATGTGTGTGTGTGTCTGTGTGTGTGTCTGTGTGTATACACATACATATGAGATTTACAGGGCTCAGTCAGCTCTAGATGTCACCCGCTCTACACAGCTGGTTCATAAACCAAAATCTCTTATTTTGGGGTTGCTTTTCCGTCTTTCCCAATAAGTGGTTGTGTTGTTTATTCATAGCCTTGGTCTCCAGAGTGTCTAGCTGGCTGGCCTGTCTTGGCTCTCCTGGGCTCTCATTTAAGTGATGACATCTCAGCTTTACCTCTGCTCCCAGTCACACCCTGCCCCTAAAAGTTTTCTACTTCCAGTTTCTTACTGAACTCATGGTCAAGCTGGAGCAGAGCTCTTGATCACAGCCATTTTCTCTGCCTAGACAGGCCTCTCCTGCAGTCTCTCTGAAGACCAGAGTCTGTGGGAAGGCAGCTGTGAGCTAGGACTGCTTTCTCCTTGTAGGACTGATATTTGTAAGTTGTGTTTCAGTAAATAAGCCTTGAAACTCAGTGTTAGGATGCCATGGGATCAGATCAGTCCTTATCTTAGAACAGTGCTCTCTTTGGAAAATCCCTGGCCTACATTTATTTCTAGCTTTAGTCTTGGGAATAATTATCCTGAACTGTCTTGTTTTTATCTTTTTAACTTTGTGCTGAAGTTATTAGTTCTTTTCCTACCAACCCACTGGAGGTTTACTCATGTGTGCCACACACATAGGGACCTTCAGTAACTCTACAGTGTTCTGTTGTTTCTTTATTGTTAGCCTCATACCTTGATCCATTTTGAGCTTTCTGTTAGTATTTGTAATGGAACTTACATTTTATGTATTTCTACATAATCAAAAAGTAGATGTAAATTATACAAAAATTCTAACACATTCAGGGACACATTTAAGTTTTCAGCTTGCTTTTAGTTAAATAGGAGCCTTTTTAAAACACTGAACAGTAATTTTAAAGTATCAACCCCTTACATTGTTCTGTGTTTATGTAATATAAGTCATCCAGCTATTTTGAAAAATATATAAAATTCCTACAGGGCTAAGAAATACCTTTCAAATAAGTCTTGACATTTGGACAAATTTCATTATACAAAAATCATTTTGACATAACTTTGTAACAGATTCTTCTTCTGAGAAAAGTTTGCATGATGAAGTTAATACTTGTTTTACCTTCCTCCTGAAACAGCAGTCTGCACCCCTAGCTGCTCAAGAAGTATTTCTCTTTCCTGAGGCTCGGCTTATTACCTCTTTTTTAAAAGAGAAAGAAACTGACATGAGCTTTATATAAAAGCACCCTTAGGGGTAGACAGTGAGGGAAGGCTGCAGGATTTTATAGCAGACAAAATGTCGCTTGCATTTTGCTGGTCAGTAGTTTGATATGCTTGTTTGCTGATGTGAAATGACGAGTGCTTACAAAACAAGGTTTTGTTTTTTAGCTGCCTGTGGACCTACTGAGGCCTAACAGAACCTAGTCAGCAGGTCATTAACTCTGGAGAAAACAGCTTGCATTAATATGCTCTAATCCGGTATAATTAGTCAAATTACTGCACGCCGACCAGCTTGTCATGTGTTGTCAGACTTGGCATGCACACTAGATTGCCTGGGTCCCTCTGGAATGCCACCCTCAATCAAGGAAAACTGCTCATTTGTAGTGGTCTTGAACTCTGGAGAGAAAAGCCCTATGCAGTGGTCAGAGGGAAACTTAGCTAATTCTTAAAGTTCAGTTACTTTTTCAGCAAAATAATTTATGTTTTGGTGGTTGAAATAGAAGCCTGTTATATCTACAGGCATATTTCTGAAGCACATCAATGTAAGTTAACAGCAATTCACATTAGTGCCCAAAGAGAGCTTAAATAAATCATTGCCAGTTGACCAGCTACATTCCAGTGTTTCAGGAGTGTGTTTGTGTATGTTTGTGTATGTGTGGGTTATTTTCCAGTAGGGTGAGAGGTTATTAAACTCTAAAAGGGCCACATTAGCATAAATTTACAAGAGCTCTTGTTCTGGAGGCATGATAAAAACCAGTGTTACCTTTGCATTAACATTGACTCGCTTGTTGTGCTTTTGGCAATGACAGATAAGTCAGCGTAATTCCCCATTGCAACACAAATGATGCTCTAGATTCCAAACGCATCCTGAAGATGTCACTGACAATAATCTTCAAAGAGCGGCCAGTGAGAGTGGGCTGTGTGTTTGTAGGATGATATACTGCAAATGACAGGAAGAATTATGTGAGTGGAGACGAATCTGTAACATATTATTAAGCAATTTCACGAGAATAACAGGGATAAAAGGATAATGGATGAGGGTGTCATTATTACCTTCATGTAGTGGGAAAGCAAAAGCAAAGGTAGAGAGACAAGATTAATTGAGGAAGGCCTAAGCGTTCATTGCTCATCAGCTCCTTTGTGCTCCCTGCTTCTGAAATTCCAGACCAGAGAAAAGGTGCCCAGAGCTTCACTGGATGTGGCTGGCAGTAAGAGTACAGGCTGACAAGGCGCTTTTCAGTCACCTTTCTTTCTGTCTAGAAAAGCACATTTAAATGTTCTAAAGGCACACAACAGTCTGCTGAGCAGTGTGTCTGTGTGTGCGCCACCTTTCACTGTTAGTCCTGCTACTAAACTCAGAAATTATACAATGTCAAGCATGCTCTTTTAAATTTTGAAATTCAAATTTGTTTATAAAGTATTTAAAAATCGGCAACTATATTTGACTATCTTGAGGCCATAAAAGATAAAAGCAAAATTTGTCATCAGTTTTGACTGTATTCTAAGTGTGTATCCCATTCATGTGGCATTGTAAATGACAACAAGTAAACCCTCTAGGAATAGCCTTAAGTTTGGGTTTTTGTTGTGGTTGTGTTCTGGTTTCACTGCTGTGATTGAACCTAGGGACCCTCGTGCATGCCAAGTGCTCTATCACTGAGCACCATACCAGCCTCTAGACCGTCTTACTATGTACTGATGAGCACATCAGCTTCCTATATAACTGACCACATTTAATCCTTAGCAGTCATCTTCAGTGAGCAGAGAAGATTCCTATTTCAGTTGTAGAAATTGTAAAACTATGGAACAGACAACGAAATGGGTTTTCCAAGAAATTTCACAGTGAGTGGTGCTTCTAAGAATAAATCCATCTCCGGGTACCTCATCCAACATACATTTAATTTACATTTATGCCATGATCTTTTAAGATATATGTCATAATTATTTGCTGGTGTGTTTTTAATAATCCTGGAACTCTTCACTAAAGAAGCATCCCTGGATTTGGTTTGGTGTGTGTGGGAAAAGAAACTAACATTTGTAGGTGGTTAAGACTCCATGTTCTGTACTTGGAATATCAGCATTATGACATCATAAAGGAGGGATCTAAAATGCAGAGCCAGGTGTCATTTGTCTGAGCTCACAGCTGGAAGTGGAGGAAATTTAAACCTAAGTTTTCTTGGCTCCAAAGCTCATAGAATTTGATTTGGGAATTTTTTTATGTTATTTGGGTTTTATTATATGTTTGTTTATATAGTATCCTTGCTGTATAGCCCAGATTGGCCTTAAACTCACTTTCTTTCTGTCTCCATGCCTAAGTATTAGGATTGCAAATACACAGGACCAGCCTGGCCACTTCATGCTCTAACACGGACTAGTCCTACGTTTCTGTCTATGTTCTGTCTTATATATGCAGTCAAAATTATACTGTGTTTTTACATCTGTCTTGTATCTATCTCTTTATCCCATGACTCAGGGAAGTCTGCTGCTTCATTGGAAATATCTGTCTTTTTGTATGACATTTGACACAAATTTATTAAACAACAACCTCTTCGTGCTTAAGAGATTTGGAGATAATGAAAAAGAATATAGGTTATGTTACTATTATTCCTAGAGGTATTAATTATCTTAAAAGTTTTTAATTGTTTCTTTTTAACTTGTTTATATAGAGGTCAGAGAACAACTTATGGGACTCAGTTCCCTCCTTCTACTCAAGATCAAACAGATTGTCATGCAAGCACCCTTACCCACCAAGCCATCTCACCAGTCCTCTTGGTTTTAATCCCTGTAGCAACCACGCAATATATGCATCTTAAAATCTCCATTTCAGCAATGTAGAAACAGAATCAAAGAAGCTTGCTCCAAATCTCAGATGTAATGGAATGAGAGATGCAGAGGTGGAACCAGAAGCTCACTAGGTGCTAGAGTCCTTGCCTTTCACAGCAACACAGGGCCCCACCCATCTCTGTAGGTTACCCTGCAGTCATTCTCAACTCTGGTGCCTGTGCTTCCCTAGGGGTAAAGGTTAGATAGGAGGCATTAGTGGTATGCAAAAGGCTGCAGGGCAAGCACGGACAGCTGCTCTTCCTGGGCACAGTCACTCTGTTTTCCATATGAAGTAGGAGCGTGAGGAGCGGCCACGGGGAGACTTCTTGTAAAGAGGACACCTTTATTTTTAGTTTTTGCATTTAATTATTTAGGCAGAAAGGTGGAAATAGAAGTGACTACAAGCATCCAGGAAGTTACAGACTAGGAAAGGGCCAAGCTGGCTCTTCATGATGGTGTGCTGTTGCCTGTGAACTAATATACTCCCCTGAGGCATAACACTGAGAGAGTCCAGTCTCTTCAGGATACTCTACATGACCCAGTCACCTGACACCTTTCACGAGGCCACATCCCTTAAAAACCCCACCACCTCAGTACTGAGCAGTAAGCCTCAGCATGAGCTCTGCTGGAGACAAGGGAGTATACACTGAGGGAGTAAACACTGCTAAGAGAAAAAGGAGCTGGAAGGAGTAAGCTAATCAGCTTGAGATTGCTTAGGTGGCAGTTAAGCCTACAGTGCCAACTATTCCATCAGCACAGTCAACAGGCATAACACTAGCTCAGTGAGGAAGCTGTGTCATGCTGTACTGTGGTTGTGGTGGCAGTGTTTGTGCCTGTGCCAGTGTGATTGAGATACTGCTTGTGTGAGCACTGGAGATGAGCATCCCTAGACAATAACTGGCTGTGGAGATTGGGAAGGGAGGACTCACCAGTGGTGGTGTCTAGTTAAGGGCAGGTTAAATATGAGAGCTGGGACGTTTGCCATAGAAACTCCTGGGAATGGTCCTCTCCTCCATCTTCCTCTCCCTTCTCCCCTTCCCTCTCTCTTCTCCCTTCTCCCTCTTTCCCTCTCCCTTCTCCCTTCTCCCTCTTTCCCTCTACCTTCTCCCTTCTCCCTCTTTCCCTCTCCCTTTTCCCTCTCTCAACAGCTCTAGGAATTTAATTCCTCATGTCTCTTTTCCAGTGCTATTATATGTTACCATTACCTCAGCCTTCTGTGGAGGTTTTGGTTGTTTCTTTGCTGTGGAAAGACCACAACCATCTAGTTTCTCCCAACTCGTTTCTCTGATAACTCCACAGAAAGTTTCTAAGTATTTGTTTTGCTCTGATTAGCTTGTCCATTGTGGGACGTCACAACCAACTTTTCTGATAAACATTTCCAGGTAAGGAAACTGGAATTAAGGGGAAAGCCTTTTGTTCGTTCCTCACATCTGTGCTTTGTCCCTAGAGAAGTGACCGCACAAGCTTTTGTTGTTCTCCTTGTGGGATGGGAATTGCTACTCTCATTTTTCCAGAACAAGCCTTAAACATTTTAGGTCCCTTAGAATACAAAGTTGATAGCCATTCCATCAGATCTGCCCTGCACTTATGTTGCCTTTTCTTAAAATAATAAGACTTCCTTTGGACTTGTTTGCTTGTGATTCCTGAGAAGTTTAGCTGAAGAAGTCCAGAGGCACTCACTGTACTGTGGGTGTGCAACTCAAGAGCTGTGTGGGCTGGACCCCACTGGACTGAGACACCACAGGCTGGGCCGCAACTAGGAGAAAAGCCATCAGGGACAAGAGGATCCACAGAGAGTTACCATGTAGAACATGTGCTTGCCTTTGGGGCAGGGGAGAGGTGATGATGTTATAAAAGATGAATCAGTTTCTAATATACTGGTATAAGTTTCTCAGAAGCTTTGTTAGCTGATAGTTAGCATTAACTTGGTAACTGTAAGTCTTCCTCCCTAGTAGCACTCTGGCTCTTCTTTTAAATCTGTTTTGTCTTTTCACAGAGCTAGTATTTAGACATCTCCATATTCATTCACTAAGCTCTGTGCTTTTGTTTAGCTGAGTTTTCTTCTCTATTCTGTTCTTTGCCTTGTTCCTTTTGATTTTAGTATTTCACTTGTGTTACATTGATATATTTTTCTTATTATTATAGTTGAAATATTCAAAACCAAGAGGTTATTAGCATTTTTACTTTTATCACTTTGCTTAGACACGTTAGTTTTAAAGCTGTCTTGTTGTTTTACCTCAGAGAGTGACATAGCTCCAGTTGAATCCAATGGCTAGAGCATCTTTGATGCCAAAATCTTTCTTTGGAACCCTAGAAAGGGTAAAATATGGAGCCTGACTCTGCTCCTCATTGCAAGATTCTACACCTCACTGCCTAGGCCACATGGAGCCCACAAGGAAGAACTATGTCGTAGACTTGAAAGAGAGAAGATCTTTTATGTGGGTTCAGTGGTCAGCTAATCTTTGAACAGAATGGTCTGGCTGAGAAGAGGACGTTAAAGAGACACCTCAGCACTCACTCCTCCTTGCTTACTTGCATCTGCTCCCATAAGTATCAGCATTTACCTAGCATCCAAGCCTGTTAAATGCAGTTGCTTTAAAACATGAACTTGCCATAGTGCCTTGTTTATCAGAAAGTTGACTGTTCATTGAGATGTGCCTTAAATGACTACAGAGATCAGGAACAAACACTGTATTATGAAATGAATTTGAAATCCAGGCAGTTAATTTGATCTGTATATGTTCCTATAACAATTTAGGAAAAGATGGCAGTGGTGATGCTATGCTAAGGCACACTAACGTTGTTAAGGTCCTGGGAAAAGGCTGAGCTGTTGGGCAACATTTTCATAAGCCCTTTAGTGAAAATTTCGTTGTAACTACTTCTAAGAACTTAATGAAAATTGGAAAAGTTAGGAGATTGCATGTATATTTTTTGAAGAATAAATAACTGAGAAAACTTGTCTATATCTCTGGGAAAATGTTCTCTGTAGAAAGCCTAAGGTAGGATACTTGTTGTCACAGTCCATCTGGATTTCTCTACAAACTCTTAAACAGAGTTCACTGCTTAGTTGTCCAGTGTAAGACACCCAAGTCAAAGCAACAGCAGAGTGGTTCCTGGTAAAGGCTGTTCTCTACTTCCTAAATGTTGACTCCTTCTGTTTCCCAAATATTTGGAGGAAAAGTAGAATCCCCAAGTCTCTTTTCTGTAGAGTAGAATTCTATTCTTGACTGTGCAGCCTCCATGACTAATGAATCACACCTCCTAATGCTCTCATCATGGGAGGCAGGTTTCTATGTATGTACTTTGGGGGAACTAAAGCATTTAGACGGGTCCTCTTTCTTCTGGTCTCAGCTCTGTCAGCCTTCAGAGTTTCTGTGACTTTGATGAGGCAAATGAGAAAATACATATCCTTTCTCCCTTCCTGTAAAATAGGATAAAAATTACTGCCTCATTTATCAGTGGTGATTGTATGCGAATAGAAAAAAGCTGGGCAAAAGTAACCAACATCATATCACCAACTACCCAATTTGAGCACACCACAAAACTTTTTCACATTTACTTTTGACCATTTTCAAAGAATGAAATCTTATGAAATACAAATGGTTCTACTCTGATCTCTCTTTCTCTAGAAAGTCCTTAGGGGTGCATTATACAATTTTGTCATGTTCAATTTAGGATTTATATTCAATTTTCCATTTCTCATAAATTCAAGAATGAGCATATTCATTATGATGACTTTGTGACGACATTATGATATCTGTGTGCATATATGTGTTATATGTGTTCATGTCCTATACACATGCATGTTAGGGTACACATGCACATGGAGGCTGGAGTTGATTTTGGTGCCTACTTCTGTTGCTCTCCACCCTGTGTTTCGAGACAACCCAAAGCTGTTTGGTTGGCTAGATCGGCAACCCAACAAGCCTCAGAAATCCACCTAGCAACATCTCCTCAGCACTGGGGCTTCAGGCTGGTGTAGCTATACTTGGCTTTTATGTGATTACTGGGAATTGAGACTCAGGTCTGCATGCTTTTGCAGCATACACTGTTCCCACTGAGCCATCTGCTCAGCTCCTGTGATGATCTCCAGCATCAGAGCAGGCCATCTACATGGTCTTCCAAAAATCGTGAGTCTTTTATTAAGTGAAGGCACAACCAGCCTACTTGCCTTTTGTTTTCTTTCCAAGAGTTGTTTGTGGCAAACAAAACCAAAGCACACCCTGCATCCCCAGTGTGAGCTCATTCACTCGGCATGTTTATTTTAATCATTTCTCAAAATGGATAAAGACCAGAAGCAATTTCATAACATGATTAAAGCTTCTGTGCTGAGCAGATCTCAATGACAAGCATGGATATTTACCATATCAGAAATAAGGTTAATACTTTAAAACAAGGTTGACAAGAGAAAAATTGTCTTAGTTTGCAAAAAGGATATTTGTTTCTTTAAGTGAAAATTGGGGTCAGTAGGTCAGAGCTCTCCATGCTCCTACATGACTGAAATGAATTAAATAATGTTTCAGAAAAGCCACACTGAGCAAGCTAATGACAAAATTATACATTGATGCTTGAATAAAATCATCATACATTGGAAACACTTTGTATACAGAAATATGAAATGTTTCCCTTCAGCCAGTCCTCCTGTGCTCATGGTCAAGCCCACTGTAGTTCATGCCCAGGAAGCAGCTGTTCACCTCTGTCTCCTTCTCTCTACAGAATGATTTCCATGTAATAAGTAAGAATTATTGTTTCATTTAAAAATACTCCTCACCACTTCCTGTCTGGGGTGGATATTCTTTCTGTAATCCCAGTTTTGAGTTGGGATCACCTCTAGCTCCGCCATCTAAACCACAGCAACCCCTTGAGGCAGACTTGGTTACCACCACTTTATGGATAAAAATGGTCAATCACATGACTGAGGTGGCAGTGCTTGTGAGTGACAGTCACTACGTGACAACTCCGTGTCTGTACTGGTGACATTTCAAAAGTGTACAGCAAATAAATAATGCTTGATTTAGTGTGGGCTTTTGAAAGTGTGGGTTGGAATCTGTTTTTCATAATCAGAATAAAAAGGTCTTCAATCATGGGACTTTATAATAATACCTTTTAACACAACCTAGGTATGCTTGGGGCATTGTATTTGACTCTTAGGGATTTGATGACAGCACCAGAAGTCACCCTATGGAAATGTTTTTGTCAGCAAAAATGCTAAATTGTATATGACACACCTTATTCCATTTGTCTGTTCGAAAGCACACACAAAGTTCTGAACAGCTTTGGATAGTTGCATGTGACCATAGTAGAGCTGTACAATGTCCACAAGATACTGAGATGGCAAGTTGTCCAGCTGACATGAGCTCTTCATCACCACTTCTCTCCAGACTCTGGTAAAGGTGGTCCAGCTTGTCATGTCCTCGTGGATACATCTGTCCATAATGATGCTTTCCCCAACAGGATCAAAGCATGGCATTTTATCACAGTTACATGTAAATACTAGTTTTATCTCCTTACTGTCTTCATGCGTGAGGATGAAATCAGCCTTGCTGCTTCCTTGCAAGCTTTGTTTTGAAAACAATTTGAGTATCAATAAACTGAACTAAAACAGAGTTGAATTTCCAAGGTGACGTGGCTGGTGCATTGAAGGAGACCAGGATGGTTTGACCTTCCTTTTTTCTGTCCCCACATTCTCCATGTGATCGTTTTATCCTTTTTCTATGATATGGTTTTTTTCTTTTCCATTATTATAAAGTAACATTCATTTTGCCTGGTAGTGGGTGCTTTTAATCACTGTGCAAAACTGAGGGTAATGGAAACAAAAGCATTGTTTTCAATCCTAGTTTTTTTTCCTCAAGTCCACCCTGTCAAGCTGAAAGCATGAAAGTTATTTTCTGGTGATGTGATTAGATTGGGGCTGAACTCTCCAGCTGGCAGGCCTGTCTATGACTGGCGGCAGCCTGTCCCCAGTGCTTGTCATTTCCTGACAGGCCTGACAGGATGGGGACAGCCGCCCCAGATAGGTTCATTAGATGGTGTTTTCTACAGCTGGGCAAATAAATAAATAAATAAATAAATAAATAAATAAATAAATACCCTGTGCTTTGTCAAAACCCAAGCTATAGGGCCCTTCTTGTTGGTTTAAACCAGGGCTTGTTTCGACAAATTTAGATTTTCTGAAACATCCTTATTTCCTTCCCCCTTGGCCTGCACTTGTGCTCTCTGCCTTGTTGTAGCTTCACAATCCTAACACATCTTCCCAGGAGAAAAGGCCTACAGTTATGGAGGGTCTACCACACGAGAAGTAGTGTACTCTCCATAAAATGGCAGTAGCTGGTCAGTTTCCATGGTGACCTCCACAGGGGGAAGAGAGCAGTCCTAGTAGTGCAATAAGCCAATTACAGGAAAGGTTAGATTTTGCACAGAGCCAGAAACAGTCTACATACACAAGAACATCCGATCATTACTAGCCATATACACTGTCGAGCATAGCATCCTCTAGAACTGCCAGGCACTTGAGCTGTCTTCACTGATAGCCTGTGAGGGAAGCTGACAGTGTTCTTCCTCAGCTGATAGGCTTTTGTGTCAGAAGAGAAATTAGCAAATACTATAAAACACCTTGTCATTAAAACTGGAAATATTTTCCAAGTCCGAATTTGGAAATCTATTTCTGTGTCAGTGATGGGTCCCATTACTGTTCATGAGATTTGACTAAATCCAGTGTGTTTTTAAAGCATAGGAGTATGGCAGTCATGGTTTACTATCTTAATCACACATTTAACCACTTTAAATAGCAGATTTGGGAAAGACAAAGATATTTACCCTAAAGATTATTCTCTGTAGGTCATACCTGTATCTAAAAAAGTAGATATTGGCACTTTCTAGCCTTGCCAGCCACACTCTGTCCCCTGCCTGCAGGGACAATGGGGGCGAGTCTCAGTAAGCTGAAAACACTTGACCATAGCTCCCTCATCTCAGCGCCAGATCTGCTGTCTTTGTCTTCACTTCATGCACACACACAGAGTGTAATAATGTCGTGTCTCGGATGCTGTCGCTGGTGTAATAAACGGGGCCCAGGAAATGCAGAAACCCCAGCCAGCCCTTACCTTTCCTTTGTGTTGCTTCTCCACTGCTCTCCTCCCGTCTCTATGACAACTGTGTAAATTGGGATGGGCAACTGTCATCTGGAGTATTACTGAGAGAAAAGTGTTAGTGAGCACACAGCTCCCATAGATGGAGCATTTCAATATAATCCAATTTTAATTGAGCTCCAGAGACTTTGATGTGTTGCAGAAGGTTGGGCAAGAGCTATTCCAGGGAGAAATTAAAGCAGCCTGGCCAGGCTCCCCCGCTCCAGACTGTCACCATCTTAAGCCGGCATTAGCATCAGACCTAACCTGCCCCTATGGAACGTCTCACTTCTCTTTTCAGAGTCTCCCTGATGTGTTTTGCCATATGTAAAGCAGAGTGCTTTCATCTTTTTATATATGTTCTTACACCCATTCGATTAGGCTTGAATGGCTTGTAGCAGACCTGAGACTCATTTCCCACTGTCTATTGGACTTCAGTTCAGGAAAAAAGGAGGGGGGATGGGATGGCAGGGAGCAGGGCAGGGATTAGTGTGAAATTGTCAGCTATCACATATTAAACTTTCTTTTTAATATTGCTACATGAAAGCCAATCTTAAAGCTAAAAAGTTGAAGGAAGTATAATTTTTCTTTAGCATCGATTTACTGTTGTGGTACCCTTCAGTGCCTAGATACTTGGGCATTTATCAGAGGCAGAGGTTCTTATTTCACTGTGCATTTTTCTTACCGGGTGAAGGGGCTCACAGAGAGAGCCAGCTATAAATTCTCACATAGGCTTATCAGTCCTTAATCGAGAGAGTAAGAATTCTTTTCTTTTTTTAAATCAGGAGGAAAATTGATATATTTCATGTATATTCAGTGAATTCTAAATTATTTTAAATATATTTTGTTCAAAATTCCTAAAAATGCTGTAAGATCACACTATGAACTTAATTTAAAAGGCATGAAGCAGAATGCTGTGCAAAGAGCTGAAGGAATTGTTACCCAGTGACAACATCCCCCAACCTGTCATCTTTATTACCGAGTTAGAGAAATCATTGTGAAGCAGTGAGGAATTAGGTAAAATGATGATGATGTTCAGGGGTCATTTAAGCTGGGCCACACAGCTCAGGCCACACAAGGGCCTGGTGAGAACTGAGGGGTGCCAAGAATTGTAGACTAGTGTGAGCTTGCAAACTCACCCTAAGTGGGCCCAGGAGAAGAGACTCTGTCTTTGCATGCTTTGTGACTTTTCTTCTTGTGAATAAATAGGCACTTACTCAGTTTGGGTTTTTTTTTGTTTTTTTGTTTTTTGTAATTTTATATACCTTTTCTCTTAACAACAAATGCCTTCAACTTGACAGATATGGTAATTACATCCATTCTCAAACTCCTGGGGGTGACTGCCAGCCCACGTGATGCTGTGGCGAACAAAACTACACTGAGTAGTCCATCAGGTACTTAGTTAACCTGTCAGGAAGATACAAACCATATGACACCAAAATCAAAAACTTGTGGGTAACAGCACTTACCTGTGTATCCTAGGTTTGGATAGATCATGTGTATAGTACCATTCACATCCGTGCGATGCAGGACACAGTTGTTTTGTGCCCTGCAAGCTCAGCGTGTATAAGCCTGTGGGGCATTATAAATCAGTGGTGATCTTCCTGTGAAGATGGGCGGAGTGTGTTGCTTTACTCAGGTAAGAGCGGTCTGTCCTGTTGTGCCTTCCTGTGGGTTCTCCTTTCCGGCCACCATAAGTAATTTATAAATAGTGTAATAATCATGCACATACACTCTTCTGTGCATTAGAAGTCACTATATTGTAATATAGTGTAATACAGTAAGATAGACACTTTTATACATATGCATGTATCATCCTTTTTCATACGAACCTTGTCATTTCTCCATGGAATGCCCACCTAAATTGTAGTGGCATCATTTCAAAACTTGAGAACCATTTAAAATGTACCCATCTACCCAATGAGAATCATTCTGCTCTGACATAAAGAAATGTCAGTGATTTTTTTTTTTAGTACAAAATTCTGGCACAACCTTTCTGAAAATATAATTAGTTAAATGTATTTACACATGTCTACTTACTCCACAGATTTCTGTGCCAAATTGGCCTCATTTTTCATAAATGAACTCACGATATGGATGCCTCTGGTATACATTTTGACTTATCTTCTAAAGCTTTTACTAAATTACATGGGGTGGGTGTAGTTGCACATGCAGAGCCCTTGCTGTGCTGTGTGCCACACGCCAGGCCATTCAAAAGGAAGCTAGTCTACACAAGCATGGTGTCTGAGTAAGACGTAGCAATAGCTTTGTATGGGAAGAAAACAGTGCTATATAGGGGGCTTGTTCATATCAATGGAGAACGTAATTTTTAATCAGTTTAATTTGTTTAAATTTATTTACTGTCAGTCTGTCCATGTGTGGGCATCTCACTAGCCTACAAATGGAAAATTCTATGGGATCTTCTTAAAATTGAAATGTCACTAAAGCTCCAATAAACCACCTTATTTTCA
This sequence comes from Grammomys surdaster, assembly GCF_004785775.1. Classification (NCBI taxonomy): domain Eukaryota; kingdom Metazoa; phylum Chordata; class Mammalia; order Rodentia; family Muridae; genus Grammomys; species Grammomys surdaster. The sequence continues at coordinate 6,105,681 of NW_021604597.1, read as the reverse complement.
GAAAAATATTACAAATTTGTATAAAACAGTAACTAATAGGTATTAACTAAATTGTTAAATACTTTATTCGTACAACCGTAGATAGATATGCCAAGTGACAGTAAAATGATATGTGCACTCTGTTCTTTTCCAGCCACATACTGACTCCATATATACTTAATTATCCAGCAAAAACATTTTTACTGGGTTTCAGCACTGTGTGTGGCAGGGTACTAAGTAATAGCAATGTAGTCATAAGGACAAGTCTGCTGAAAAAACTACAACAGGCAAATGAGAAATGAACCAGGCAAAGAAGGGAGGAAGATGCTCCCAGTAGGAGAGACACATGTATGGTTTTTGATTATCATAGGAGGCAGTCTGGCATGTCAGAGAAGCTGAAAACAAGCCCATGTGGCTTGTTATTGAGATAACGACCTTTATATGAATTGTCCATTGCAGTTCATTCTACTATAGCCATGATTGTGGGTTTGCTGCTATGTAAACACAGTACAAAGGAACATCTGTATTAGTCAGGGATCTCTAAAGGAACAAAACATCGACTCAGGATGTGGTCCAGCTAGTTCAACAATGACTGTCTACCAACAGAAGGTTCAAGAACCCAGTAGTTTGTTCAGTCCATGAGGCTGGATGTCTCAACTGGTCTTTAGTATACATTAGAATCCCAAAGAAGTAGGCTCTAATGTCAGTGAAGGAATGAGCTTGCCAAAGAGAGCAACCAGGCAAAGATCAAGTACTTTCTTCTTTCATGTTCTTTATGTAGACTGCCATTAGAAGGTGTGGCCCAGATTGAAGGTGATCTTCCCACCCCAAAGATCCAGATTAAGAGTGGATCTTCCTACTTCAAATGATTTAATTAATTAAAAAAAAAAATCCTTCACAGACGTGCCCAGACTTAGTTAATTGCTGATATAGTCAAGTAGAAAACCAAGAATAGCCACCACAACCTTAGAAAGGAGAAATATCCATGTCCTGCCCAGTTCAGTCCATAATAAACTTGGAATCAATCTAGGGCCTTTGGGTGCTTGCTTGTGTATTTGCTTCTTTTCACAGTGCTAAGGATCATACTTAGGGCCTTGAGGGTGTTAGTAAAGTCCTCTATTAGTGCCCTAAATCTCCAAGCCAATTCTTGTTTGTCTGTCTGTTCATAAAAGAATCTCCCTGTGTAGCTCAGCCTAGCTTAGGAGTTATAATCTTGTGAGCTGCTACCCTTGTCCTCCAAGCACTGAAATTACAGTCACCATAATGTAGCTCAATTTGTGGCCCTCCCCCCTAGTGAGTGGTTTAAATTGTTATAGTCCATATTTATTAAGAACTTTTTTAGGGGCAGAAGAGATGGTTTAGCAATTTAGAGCATTTGTTGCTCTTGCAACCAGTGCAGATTTAATTCCCACCACACACACAGTAGCTTACAAACATCCCTAACCAGGGGATCCAGTGCTCTCTTTTAACTCACACTGATACCCAGTAAACATGTGGTGCATAAACATGCATGTAGACATGCATGTAGACAAAACACTCACACATAAAACAAAATGAGTAAGTCTAATAAAATTTGTTAAAAGTTACTTTTCTGAACATATGTATTATTAAATACAGGTCAGCTAAGGTATTCATGATTTATTAGTGATGTTAAATAACTTATGTGTTGGGTAGTTTTTGCTTTAAAAAATGACCATCAAATACCAGTAAATAATGAGATACATTGAGAATTTCTGTCCTCAGTGAGTTGTAGCATCACAGGTATTGAAGATACACCAAGTAAGACAAGAGTTATGGTGGTTTGCTTTGTTATGAAGAGTGGGTGTGGAGCTCTCAGAAGGGGCAGTAGATTCTTTGAGCTTAATCGTTAATGGCAGTTGATGAACAGAACACAACAGTGAGGGATTGGCAGGCAGAAGAAACATTATGTGCAGGGGCATTGAAGTGTGACAGAATATGGCACATTGGGGACCTGAAAAGTATTCAGAATGCTTGGCTTTGGAGCCAGACAGAAGGCACAGGGTGAGTAAATGTGGGATTTCACGGCACTCTTAGCATCCATAGGTCCTACTTAGTGTGTGTGCTATGTGCTGCACAGAAACTGTGCTATATGTTGACGAAGTGTTCGTTGCAGAGTGTTTAAGGTTTGAAGCTTTGTGGGTCAGTGTTTACACCTGAGGACAGTCATGATTCAGACAAAACCAAAACAGCTTTCCCAGTGTCCCTTCCTCAGGCCACACTCTGGAGAGTGCTTTTGCAGGGGACTCCAGCTACAGCTCTGATCATTTTTGTAAATTCAAACTGCTAAGTGTTTCATTCACCAAAGTGATTGAGGTGCCCTTTATGTAGGCTTTATAAAGAATAACAGGATAACTAGAATCCCATCAGGTCTCCACCCTCACATTCTCTACCAGTTCTGAAGGATGCAGGTAATAAAGTCGACCAGCCTAAAAGTACTTGCCACAAGGTAAGATAATGCAGAGGACACAAATGGCACTCTCTTGAATGAGTTTATAATTTTAAACTAATAATGACTTACTGTTTATATATATTATTGGAGTTTTTCCTGTTTTCTTGTTAAGATCCCATCATCACTGTAGTCACAGCAGTGATTTCTGAAGCGCTAATTTAATGTTCTGGATCTTTGTATAAAATCCTCAAATGCCATGTCATTGTTATCAGACCAGGGGCCAAACTCCATATAATTTGTCTGACCTGGCCTTGTGATCTGGCTCCCACCCTCCTCTACTGTTCTCATCTTTCACCTTCCCTCCTCACAAAACATGCACTGACACCCTGACTTCACTAATATCCGTGGCTTTCCTTCCTCATGGGCCTCTGCTCTCCACCAGTCACCTATGGAGGTCGGTTCGTAGTGTCTGTTAAATGAAAGGAACCCTATGACAATAAAATAGGGACAGGACTAAGAGAAGACAAGTAGAATAAAGGAGGCCTAACTATACTCTGTTTTAAGACAGGGGAATTGTCCCTACAGTCATCACTGCAGGTGACAGAGCAATAGTGGCTGTTGCTCTATACCTGGGCCTTGAGTTCAGAGGTTTTAATTTGGCTAATATCTATGATACGAGTCACAGGCAAGAAAACAGGCAGTGACTTTTAGTTCAGTGAGAGATTGATTGTATGAGTTTCTTTATGCATTTGCTGATGATGTCATTACTGGTGATTAGGACCAGAGATCTTGTGCACACATATATGTATACAAGAAGGTAGGGATAATTACAGTAGTGTGAAATCCTTTGTTAAATACTTCTCATGTGCTTTTCTAAAGAGTGATCCTATCTGACCCCACAAACATTCTGTGAGATTAGCTTGTATATTCCTTATCGTAAGCAAATTGAAGAATCAAAAAAATATAACTACCTGAGGTTCACCACTAGAAAGAAGGCAGACCTTTGGGAAGACTTAAGTCTATGGTAAGCATGTACAAAATTGGTAAAATGCAGCAGGTAAAGATTAATATATAAAAAGCCATCTATGGGTGGGCTACATAAACTCTGCAACTACAGAGTGTTTTGACCCCCAACTACCCTATAACGTATATCAGTAATGGACAGGATAGCAGATGTTGAGAAATCAGAATTATAACACATTGCTTAATTTTTGTTAGGATGTATTTTTAATTACTAAACATAAAATATGAAATACTATTAGAAATTCATCTCAATAAGTTGACGAGCTCTGTTGCCTGCCAGCTTATTATAGGCATTAGAGAATATTACTGATTGCAAAAAAATACAGAAATAATTATAAGAATAATAATTGACTTTCTCTCTTAAAAATGTGCTAAAAAGTTGACAATCCAAATAGCTCCAATTTTTTTTTGAAAATAAACAATTGAGAAGACCTGTGTCTTGGAAGAGGATTTTTAAATCCACCATCAGAGTGTCCATTCCTCATCTCTCCATCACTGTCTAACATGCCCTGTATTTGAGAGTCTTCACCCTCAGCAGATCTTACTCCCCATGGGGAACAGATACTTCTTTGTATTTTTAGCATGAGACTGATGCTATGAAAATGAAATAGAAAACAACCACATCTCTTATTTCTCCTTGCATCTGCTGGGGAGAAGCATCACCAGAGCAGGTGTGACAGACTGGAGAGGATGTTGTCACGCCAGCAGTATAGGGCAGTTCCTTCCATCCTCACTTCTGCTTTTCTTCCAGGTGGGGTGTCTGCCCAGTTCTGCTGGCAGATGTAGAAAGAGCACATTTTCATGTGTGAATAAAAACCTGAAATTTCTTTGGAACTATTTTGTCTTGAAAATATTTGCTACAATCCTGAGCCATTTGTAATTTACATGGAATTATAAAAGTAATGGCAACCTGTAACTTAATGTTGAATTACAAGCCCTTTCATTAAACTGTTGAAACTGGAAATGTCAAAACATGAGCACTGAGGACACATCCAACCTCTACAACAGTTCAGTCATTCTTAACAGCAGCTACTACCCAACTCGTGCCTTGCATTTTTCCCATCCCCAGAGGAAGTATATGTGCTGCTCATCCTAATGTGTGTGTTAGGTGACCTAAGGTCAGCAAGGCCATCACTAAACAAGAACTTTTAGTTTGCACAATATTAGCTGCCTCTGAAGGAAAAGAAAAGACAAAACTGATTTGACAGCTCTGTTCGTGTTTCTGACAATGTTGTCCATGTCTGCTACACATGAGTGCACATCAGCCCTATTTTTCTTCAACATGATCACCAGATAATGTGTGTTAAGCATACATTTGGGTAGGTGGTTTACAAGTCAGTGTGTTCCATCCTGCTTCCTGTGTGCTTCAAGTCACAGGTGAATGAGCATAACCTTAGGGCACAGGTTAGCATAGTCTTTTTCTCTTTACTTTTGTATACCACTTAAAACAATTAGTGGCTACTTTAAAAAATGACTAGATTCTGTAAGATTTGGGATCAAGGTGCTTTTCTGCTCATGTTTCTGCCCTATATAGTGTAAAGAACTTCGTATTTATTCCATTTTGAGGAAACAAAAGCAAATGAAGCAGTTAGTAGTGATCAGATTTTATAATGTATTAGCTACTTTGCAGAAGCAGGAGGACATAGCCAGGGGATTTGGGAAAGTTGATTTGAAGAAAACAAAACCAGAAACCTCAAGTGCTGATAAAAGTATTTAAATGATGCGGGAGAATATCTAGGACTAGAAGGAGAGCAAGTTGAAGCACTGCAATAGAAGGTCCTAAAAGTTGGATAGCATTATGTAACAAGAATAGGTATACATGGACAGCTTTATTGTGTCGGTTCATATTTCAGACCTGGGCTTGGTGCCCAGATTTTTATAGAAACATACCATAAAATCAGCATTCACTTGACTATAACTGATATTCCTTTATATTTCTGAAATGCACACCAATAGATTTAAACTCCTCTTCACATGCCAGTAGTATCCCATCTGTCCACTCTGCCTCCATGTGCAGAGCCTTCTATTCCCCATCACAGTATTCCCCCATGGTGTCTAAAATATCACCACATAACCTTCCTGAGGCCTTTCTGGAACTCTTTGAATCCAGGCAGTGGAGAGAAATCACTTAACAATGTATATGGTTGAAGACCAATGTAAATAATTGTAATTAAAACAAGAGATTAAAGCCACTAGGGAATGGCTAATGAAGAAAATTCTAAGTACTATGGGAATTCTGTATATAGGGAAGAGTATCTTGGGCTGCTTTAGGAGTCTAAGATGAGGCCTTTCTGCCATGAGGTAGCTTCCTGAATGCACAGCCACAAGGGCCCTGCTGGAGCAGTCCTCTAGCTAGCACTCTGTTTTGATGAATTTCCCTCCAAGGAGTCAGTAAAGCTGTTCCTGGTGTGTCCTCACCAGAGACACTGCTCCAGAACTGCCAGGGTTGGAAGTCCTTGGAAACTGCTGTCCAATGGGGTCAGTTGGTGTTCTGTTCCTCAGTAGCCGACACAGGGACCAGGCACTACTGAAGAAGTGCAGCACAGGAAGCAAGCCCTTTCTCCATGTGGCTCCTTGGTGCCTTCTGATTGGCCTTACATCATACAAGCTAGTAAAGGGAACATATTTAAGGGGCATAAATTTATCTTAACAGAGCAAGTAGTGAAGGATTAAGGTGGACCCAAAAGACTATAAATTCAGTCCAGTTTGTTTTCCCAGTTACCTATTTGAGCAAATGTTCTTTATAACACAGTTCCTATGGACACACACGAGTGAAAACATGCATGTGTCTGGGTGTACAAGATGTATCCGCAAGCACAGCAACAGAACTGGCTCTATGGCATACCAGGATTAATATGAGGGGCCCAGCAGAGGCTCCCAAGAAATTACCATGATTCACTCAGTTGACTATTTGAATTGCAGTGGTCTTAATTATTTTTTCTTAATGAAATAATTGTATGTAGATATTAAATAATCATATGCAGTTTTCAACTACTTGTCTTAAGATATTTGTGACTTAACACACAGAGATGATTCTTCCATTTCTCCATTCTGTAAAAAAACTATACCCGTGTATAAAATTCAGAAGTACAGCTGGTTGTATTACCTGAGTAAATATGAATTGCAATTAGTCACTATAGTTACCATTTTGTAAAATACATGGGAAGAAGTTTTGCATTTAGAAACTGAGAGGAGTTGTCACATGGGAAGAACTTCATAGAGCTGGCCCTCCATGTTCACTGGTTCTTAAAGTAACCAGTGACAGCTATTATTATTGCCACTACCTTTCAGAGGACAAAAAGTCAAACGGGGTCAGGTAATTTTCCTAAGATCTAAAGTTAGCAAGTGGCAGAGCCAAGATTTAGCAAGAGTGATTCAGAATGTCTTAGGACTCAAGCACTTGCAACAAACTCTGAAGGCCTTCTGGCCTTAGGATGACTCAGACCAAGTTAAGAACTGGAAATGGGGCCTGCAGGCTGCTCAATCATAACGATCTTGCCACACAAGCCCAAGGACCTGACTTTGTCCCCTTGTAGCAACTACATGGTAGGGGAGGGGGAACTGTACATGGTGGTATATTGCAATAATCAGAGTACTAGGGCAGTCGAGACAGGAGGTTCTTTGCAGTCCATGGAGAATAGCTGAATTGATAAGCTCCAGATTCAGCGAGAAACCCCACTTCAAAATGTTAAGTGGAGGAACTGAGAGATGGCTCAGTGGTTAAGAGCATTGACCACTTTTTCAAAGTACCCAGCACACTCATGGTGGTTCACAAGAATTCAAATAACCCCAGCTTCAGATAATCTGGCTGCTTTTTCTGACTTTCACAGATACCAGGCATGCTCATAGTGGTGCACAGACATATATGCAAACAAAACATTCATACACAGAAATACTTCAAAAAAAGAGTGGAAAGCAATTGAGGAAGATACCTAACATCAACCTCAAACATATGTGCAAATATATGTCCATATATGTGGATACATATCCATATATTGAGAAAAATATATGCATATGTATATATATGTATATATATACATATATTATCATGTTCATATATACCCAATATATATGTACATACACATAACAAAACAAAATTAGAAATATATATTGAATTTGTTTCTTAAAAGAACCATTGAAGAATTTCATGACTTATTTTCAAAGCAACAGAAACCTAATGTGTGTGACACTTAAGAAGTACTTTGTTTTCACCAAAGTTTAAATTCAGATACAGATCCAAGGAAAAAGTGTTCATGTGCTGTTAGCAGTGTTGGTGTATCAAACAGAATGTGCTTTATATACTCTGAAAATGTAGCCTCATCAGCTCAGAACTAATCAGGTTGGAGGAACGTTCAGTCTAGGTCTATGGACTGCTTTGCATGGTCCAGTCACCCAATGATTCTCCAGTACTGCTGTGATGAAAGCTGCTACAACTACATTCAGAGAAGGGCAGGAGAGTGCCCGCCTCCTGTGGTGTGTTCTGTTAGCATTTCTAAAGCATCCTTACTTGCCTATAGGTCTATCCTCATTAGACAGTTCTAAATCAAATGTCCTACCAAAGTTACAAGGCAATTGGGAAAAAATGGAATAATGTTATGATTGCCCTAGACCATGGGTCAAGCTAAATTTCACCCTTATTCCAAATGCAGCCACTTCAGTGTAAAAAAAGTTTTATTGGGACACAGTCCTTAACTTCTGTAATGTCTATATCTGCTGACAGGTTATCAGGGAGAAATTGAACAGTAATAGCATATAGCATGTAACCTACAAACCTAGGAACATCTGCTATCTCACCTTTTACCAGAAAAAACTAGCTCAGACAAGTCAGGAAAAACTGAACTCAGTGGTAACTGGTTTCCATGAAGTAAGGAAGAAAGAGACAGAAGGACAAAGATTTCTAATATCAACAGGATAATTTCTGTTTCATCATTTTGAATATATATTTGTTTTCAGTCCTTTGTTTCCTTTTGAGTTAAGAAAGTTAGAAATTATGCAAATATACAGTATCAGATTATTTCAGCACCATGATAAATCATGAAAGCAGAATCTAACTCCTTTAGGATTTATACAGTACTCTGTATAAGTGTTCTCCAGTTCTTAAATTCCTACTTTATTGGTTACTCTCCCTTTTTACCTCTTTCACTTAGGTTCTTGCATACACTGAGGGACTTCATGGGAAATGGATGTTCAGTGAAATCCGAGCTGTGTTTTCCAGACGCTACCTTCTGCAGAACACTGCATTGGAAGTGTTCATGGCGAACCGAAGTAAGTCTCTGAAGGAGCCTGCAAGAAGATGTGCTTACCCTTGATATACTTTATTTGCATGTCAAATACTGATTGATTATTGTCTGTATTCCTTTTTGTGTGCTGTCACCACAGCCAAGTGTGTTTGAAGAAGTTGGTTTGGGTTTCATACAGACAAAGCTGTAGAGCAGGCTAACATTCCATGAAGACTCATTGCCGTTACAGATAAGCCACTGTAGGCCCTTGAATATTGTGTTCTAAGTGGTCATCTCTCCTGTGGTTTGCTAACGCCCTTTCTTTTCTTTTACTGCAGCCTCTGTGATGTTTAATTTTCCTGACCAAGCAACAGTTAAAAAAGTTGTCTACAGCTTGCCTCGGGTTGGAGTGGGGACCAGCTATGGTTTACCACAAGCCAGGTAATTATATCACGTTATACATTATCTGTGGTTTGTTTACATAATAATAATTACTCATTATAATATACTTTTAATTTTTACTGAAATCTTTCATTTGGAATATTTGAAGAACCATTGAAAACTTCATGTTATTAAAAGGTACTAATCTAAGCAGAAAATATAGTTACTAATTGCATATATTGTTTGTGCATTGTTCCATGAACACGAGTACTTGAAGTTCTCACGTTCTCTCTCACTCTTTCTCTCTCTCTCTCTCTCTCTCTCTCTCTCTCTCTCTCTCTCTCTCTGTTTGTCTGTATGTATGTATGTATGTATGTATGTAGCAAAGAGTTAAGACACTACTGGTTCTGGTTCAGATATTTAGTGATATCAGCTCTGGATTAGCTTCCTGATCACAAAATCAGTGTGGCTGCCCCTGGCACCCCATCTTCACACAACTAAGAGAGAGAAGACACAACTGATTTCTCTTTAAATGTTTGTCTTTTAAGAAGGAACATATTTCTCAGAAGCTTCTAAGAATCGTTGTCTCAAGTCACTTTGGCTAGAAGAGATCACCTTACACCTCTAAATCAGTGGGAGTGTTCGCTCATGGATCCCCTGTGTTCTAGAGCTTTTGGAAGACACACCTCTGTTTCCTTGCCACCTCCTTTCTGAAGAAAAAGAGGATTATAGTCACATATAATCTGTATAGAAAGCCAACCAGCATTGTGTACCCCAAACCATTAAATCCACAAAGATTAGCACAGAGCACTCCTGTGTGGAAAGGCCAGTCTTTCTCCATCTTCCCTAGATACCAGGCATTCGAAAGATAGTGATTGTATTTTATTTATCCTTCACCCTGTAGCTCACAGCTCAGTGCATAATAGCAAAAAGCTTTCCTAAGTGCTCTCCAGCAAGAGCTCCCGAGCGCCATGTTCTCACTCAGCTTCCAGTACAAGAGCAATTTGTGAGCATGTGTGGACATGCTCAAGATATTCATGAGGAGAGTGACAAGATTAAACCAAGACATTAGTAGATAATGAAGCATGTATGAAAAATAAAAGTCAAAGAAAACTGCATTTAATCTTTCAGAAACAATGAGAGTGGTTTTAAGACTTGTTCTCATTGATTGAATCTAAGCTGACTCATGGTTGACACTACTTCCTTTCAAGTGCTCACAGATTAGACGTTTAATCATCAAGAATTTCTTCCAGGAATAAATGGTAAGAAACAATACACAAATAAGTCTGTCTTTCTCCTGGTTAAAAGTAAGCCCCATTCCCCCACTACAGGTCCCTAGCATTTTATTCAATGACCGTGATTCCTGAGACCACCGAAGGGCTTCCTTGGGGGCATGTGTGAGTTCCTGCAATGCTTTTGAACCTGCCTGAATATGATTTATTTAAAAGAAACAACATCTCTCCTACTATATGCCTTAACTCTTATAGATATAAATTCTCTTTGACTTCTGAAAGATTACTTTTTGGGTAGAAAAATACTCAGTAGATTTACCTTTTCTGTCACTTCTTAAAGCCACAATCTTGAAACACCAAGTTGGTGTCTTGGCTTGTTTTCTCCTTAAAGTCTCAACTCATTCTTGCTTTCCTAGCAAGATTCTTGCAGGCTCAGTTTTCATATTTCTGAGACATGTAGTCCTAAAAGTACAAAAGAAGCTAGGAGAACTATGTGTAGGTGATAAATTATATTTTCCACTAATGAAATGAGCCAGCTCAAGCCACATTAAAATATATACAAATACAGGTTTGTTGGGAAGCTGCTCTAGGCAGATGAGTTCACTAGCTCCTAGAAAGGAGGTCAGGGAAGTAGTCATGGGGAAGGTGAGGGGGGAGGGGGATGAGGAAGAGAGAAAGCAGAAACAGGAGTGTGAAGGAAAAGGAGAGAAGAAGAAGAGGGAAGAAGGAACAAAAATGTCTGGATTATAGAGCAAAGAGCTTCTTGGGAAAGGCAGCACAGTTCCTGGGCTGGAACGGTTAGGGTCTGGGTATACCAGGTAAGGACTGATGGGTGATGGGAGAACCTGGAGGCCAGGTCTGCTTTGGTATGTAAAATATGTACCTCAGCCCCTTGTCCTGAGGTCTGAAACCAAGCAGTAGGCCTACACCTACCACCTAAAAGCAGGGTACTACCATCTAGAAAGAACTCAGTATGTAGTGGTTAAAAGAATGAATGATAGCAAGCAAGAGTAATGACATTCTCATCTACTACATAAAGGGAAATTATCTGTGTGGAGGTGTTCAAACTTGAAATATCTTTTAAAACACAAAGTAAAGTCACTTCATAAACTGTAAATGTGTGCATGCAATATATATGTGTACATGCATGCACACACCCATAGATGAGGGTACATAGGTGAGTAAAGCAGATATGCACACAGACCCCTTCCCACTCCCAGGTTGCATGTGCCTGATGTACAAGGTCAGAAGGTAGGATGGATACCATGCTCTTTCAAGCAGAAGCTCTTTGGTGTGTCCCAGTAGGATAACAAAGACTCCAGGAATCCGTGCTGTGCTTTCTTGACCTCTGCTTCTGTCAGTATATGCAAAATTAAGTCAGCTCTCAGGGATTTTCAGCTAAAGCCTTCAGACACTTAATTTTAAACAACAAAGCATTATTAAATTCAAAGGCAGCTACCTTCCCCAAACAACTGACTTCAGCATCCCCTAGCCTAGACCAAGGCAAGCTCACCAAGGAGGTCACATTGCAAATCAGATTGTTGCTTAATAAGCAAGTTCAGGACAAAAGGATGATTTCCATAGCCTCATGAATGCCTCTCTGATTAATTAATATTCACAGTGTGGTTCACTGAGTACTTTCCATGGTAAGGAACAATTAGTGTCTTAATTATGACATGACTATTTCTCTTAAACCTTAAAGGATTCATATTTTATAAAAAATTTTATAAATTATATAAATAAAAAATGGATTTACGAGTAAGAAAACCTAGATTTACAGAATTGGGTCATTGCTCCCTTCTTTCTTAATTCCCATTTTTTTTGTCTTCTGTCAAGGTGACTCATGGTCTAAAAAACAGTCTTTTCACACTGGACAAGAAAATTACTGGCAAATGCTCCCACCCCACATGTGATAGTAACTAATCTCCTGTGTTTTCTTCAGACAGCAGGATCCAAAGGACACACTGGTTGTGCTTAAGAGTTGGCGGCCTTGCTATGTTACTTAACACTTTTTACTTCTCAGCTTTGAAGTTTAGGTAGCCCTTATGTTCCATACATCTTCGAGAAGACTGGGGTGTATATTTGGTGTTTTCCAGGCTCAAAAACATAAGAACTCTGTAAGGCGATAGTTTGGGTCCAGGAAAGTGAAGGTGCTAGGGTCAGTTTCAGTTCCAGTGCCTGAGAAACTGGAAAGTGCCTGAGAGGTGCATGCCCTTTCAGAAACTTCAGCTGCCTACAGTGAACCACACAAAGGACTGCCTGTGTCTCTGCAGCAGCCTTACAGTCCAGGTGGCTACTTTTACTATGGTGCCTTAGTCACCTTGCTTCAGTCATAAGAGTACCTGACGCTGGGTAATACAGAGAAAACAGATTTATTTAATTCGGTTTCAGAAGCTGCTCATGCAGGGTCAGGCCTCATCTACTCAGCATGTGATGAGGGTTCCTTGGGGCAGGAAAGGAGAATGGCCCTGTGAGATGGGGCAAACATGCAGAGCAGTCTGTTTTCTTGAGAACTAACTCACTCCGTAAGGCCAGCATTAATTCCTCCTGAGGACAGTGCCTCATGGCCTAGGATTTCATCACCCAGTGCGTGAATCAGCAGTGAACACAACTGCTAGGTGTTCTCTGGTCAAGGAGCACTGAGGGGAAAAAAACACTGCAACATTAAGGACAACATGAATTTTAACATCTTCAGGAACCAAGTGGCTTTATGATACTTTTCTAAATATACGAAGTTTCACCCTAGTTTTCAAATAAATACTTTGTGGCTAGATGTACACAATGATGGTGTACACCTATTCTGCAAAGCTATGCTTATGTTCCTGGACCTGTGCATTTTTTCAGAGTTCTCATTGTTTGGTTTTGTTTTACATTAGAGGTGGGTATTTATCATGCAGGTAGAGACAGTGTACTTTGAGCTTCGGTTGCTCAATGACAGGCTGATGCTTGCAGGCAGGCACTTGTGTAACCGTGAGTTTGTTGTTATACAGTAGATTTCCTGTGTGGTTTAGTCTACCTTGATTTACTTTGACCACAGTCATTACCATTTTTGTTCTTGTGTACTGTAGTTACCTGTTTGCAACTATATTTTCACAGATAGAACTGCTTTGAGACTTATCTTTCTCTATAATAGAATTCTCCAGTAGAGCTAATTTCAACAACTAAATATTTCATAATCCACCCAAGAAGGCCAAGCCACAAATTACTGACTGATGTCAGTTATGATAATTGCAACTGGACTTTTGACAGCCGTAACTCAAAGTGTTTTTCTGGCCTGCTTACTTACCAGGAGGATATCACTGGCCACTCCTCGACAGCTGTATAAGTCTTCCAATATGACTCAGCGCTGGCAAAGACGGGAAATATCCAACTTTGAATATTTGATGTTTCTCAACACTATAGCAGGTAAGGTCTCGAGTTTTTAGATCATCTGAGCTGTAGGTGATATGACCTTATGGGATGAATCAATTTTAATCACTCTTATGTGATATGAAAGTGTTTTCTCAGTTTTACATTTATTTTTGTAAGTATAATTTACCATCTATATTCCAGATTATTAACTCTTATGAAATTCATGTCTTTATGTATATTAAAGAGTATTTCAAATTATTAAATTTTTTGTTCACACAGTAATTTATATATATATATTTATATTTGCTTGATGTTTGAAGGATAATATTGCTTTTATGTTGTAATATTTTTCTGTATTCTGTGTTAATTTTTTCTTTATTGAGGGTTATATTAAGCAAGAGCGCTTTCTGCTAGGGATGTAGCTAGTGTCCAGCACACATAAGCATAGTGCCTGCTGAGGATGTAGCCAATGATAGAGTGCTTGTCTAGAACATACAAAGCCTGGAGTACAGTTCCCCTTGGAGCAAGGTGGGGGAAGTAACAGATTCATTGCCTCCCATTAGAGGGACTTGCATTTTTTCCTTGACTGGGCTAGCTGTTTGGAGCTAAAGAGCAGGGTGAGGTGCTTCACCTCTAGTTCAGTTTCTAGCCCAGCAGCTGTTCATATGGTGGTTATCTTGTTCTAAGGTGGAATGGGCTATCCCCTGGGCATAGAACAATCTCCAGTTTACTGGTGTATAGAAGTAGTTTCTGTCCTTGCTGATGCCCATGGTGAATGAGTGTCAGTATATCCCAATACTGATACAGAGCCCCCTGCAACCACACCATGCCTGTTGCTTTCTGGGGGTCACTTTGTTTGACTAAGCCCAAATGATTCATCTAAATCAGGATAGAAATAACTTTATAGTCCCTTCTACAAGTTACAGTTGAAGCCAAGTGAGGCACATGGCTGAATCCCAGAACTTGTATAGCTACAACAGGAGGATGGTGAATTTGAGTGCAGACTGAATTACATATATATGTATTACATATATTATGTATATGTTTATATATACATATATATGCATATATATTACTATAGTATGTTTAAGGCAATGTGGAATACTTAGTGAGATTCTATTTCAGAAAAACTGAGCAAAGGGGAAATGTAAGTGAATGTGACAAGTTGCACATGAACAGCACAGAGACCAGTGTGCCTGCTTTTGTTTCAGGTCTTAGAAGCCTTGTGTTTCTAAGCCAGAGTTTGCAGACAGAAAGAGGAGGATGAGGTGGGATTTGGATGAGAGCAATAGCAGTGGTGTGACCAGTAGAGAGGAAAATAAGAGACTGAGTGTGCGTTGTGAAAAATAGAAGCCATCTTAGCTTCCCATGCCCACTCTTCTCAGAGTGAGGCCCCAGCCAACAGCATCTGTACCACCTATGGGCCTGTGACAGATGTGTGTGCTCCTGTTCTTCTGCAGACAAACAGGGTTAGAAGCTGTGCAGTAGAAGAACAGGATTAGAAACTGTGCACTAGACACAGCAGACTGTCTTTCAGCAGCCTTAAAGTGGGGCTCATGCAGCATATTTGCTCTAGCTATCTGAAAACCAGTCTCCATAATAGGCTTTCTCTGCAAGACATTTAGAATGCAAGGCATGTTTCTGTACATCTCTTTTTGTGCACATGTACAAGTGCAGGTATGTGCATGTCTTCATGAAGAGTACACACATGTGGAATCTTGAGGTCAACCTTGGAGTGTCATTCTTGGCCAGGGAGCTCTATGAATCTGCCTTCACCATCTCTCTAGCAGTGTACACAAGTGCACAGCCCACACCTGGAACTGAGGATGTCATGCTTCAGTATTTAGTGCTTTACCAAGTGAGGTATCTTTCCAGTCCCAGAAGCATTTGGGGTGCTGTGGCAAGAAGATTTAAAGTTCTAGAACAACCTGGGGTGTGGCGCAAAACTCATCTTAAAAAATAAAAGAATAGAGATCACAGAGAAAAGCAAGCCGTTTATAGCTGGCGAGTGTAATTAAAGACTAGAGGGAGGTACAGACTACTCAAGGAAGGTTTAGATAAACTCTTCAAGGATTTTGGTAGATGAGGAAATGAATGCTTAAAAGTAGAATAACCGTGGGAGTAGTTTATGAATATAGCTGTCCCCAGACACTGTCCTGGACCAACACTTATTCATTCTTCTCTTGCCATCAACACTGAAGTTCTGAGTGAGTGCCAGTTTATACTGAGAGCCAGCACTGGTGCTCTGTGCAATTGTAGTAAACAGACTTAGTCATCATGCTTTGGGTATCTTTGTGTGTATGATCCATTGTATGAATCCACTGGGGTTATGAACATGTGGTTCCTGCAACCAGAACTAAGCTAAGGAACAGAATCGGAATGTAATAGGGAATGGTCTTTTCAAGTTTGATACTTTTGATAAAAGTATGTCAGTGTGGCTTCATAAATTTCAGACTTTTTTCATTTTGGTTGTAATGTTTCACTCAGGTTTATCTTCTGTGCTAAAGTAGCTTGCCTGAATTACACTATCCATTGCATGGCCCATTCTGTGGTGACCACTTCTTAATGTCTATTTGACTTGACTAGTTTTCCTTTCTCATTTCTAGGTGCTTGAAAACAATGAGATTAGAAATATGTGACAGCTGCTTTATAGAGCAGTGCATAGTATCAGAACATAGTGGACTTTTCACCCTAATATGATAAATGTCTTATAAGCATACACAGATGTGCACAGGTGCATATTTACTAAAGAAGTTGCCAAATATTCTGAAAGCGTGGCTTTCAAAGAAATTACCTAAAGCCCAATAATATTTTCAGTCTTTGTCCTATGTATAAATTTAACAAACATTCACTAAGAGTGGAATCTTTAATTAGGAATCAAATAGTGCCTAAACCTAGCTGTGTCATAGCTGCAATCTTGGTGATTTAGTCTCCTCTTATCCCGCACACTGTGTCATTGGGGACCTGCAGCATTCACGGGTTCTGTAGTACCTTTCCTGCCTCACTAGGTGTTATTGGGACACTGTTTCTGTCCTCACCGTCCTACCACATTCTTCAAGTGCCAGGATTGCAAACATGTGTCTCCATATTCAACTTTATTTAATTAAGTGTTCTTTGAAGGCTTAGCTTTCAAAATGAATGGGAAACCAGCTTAGAATTATGGTATAATATATTTATTTTAAAATATTTGAGATAGTTTTCAGAAACATTATAGTAGATTAGGTGAAATGATCTTAATGCTTCTTGGAGTTCAACTAGGCTTTGTTGGCCTATGGCTCTGAGTTGACCTGATTTCTGCTCATCCTATTCTGAGAGATACAGCCTAAGCCTCACTTTACACACTTTTGAGATAATGCTAGGAAAAAGATGTTAAGAGCTGGCTTTCTTGAATTAAAACAAACAAACAACAACAACAAACTGGCAAGTGATTGCCGACATAGCTCTGTGTAAATTATCCCGTTAGACTTGAGGGTGTTTTTTTAAGGCTTTTGAATTGTTTTTCATAGGATCAGCTAATGAATTCAGCACAACTTTCCCAACCCCAGCCCAGTTCTCCTGGTTAGCACTTTCCAGGTTCTTACTTTGTGATGAACAAGCTCTCCCTGGTTAATTATGTATATATTTAGCTACTGCATGTGTTGGGCTTATTATTGTCATCTAATTAGATGTAACTTGAACTGCTTGCTTCTAGAAAAATCATTAAAAATTCTTTCCTAATGACCTAGAGATGACAAAATGTCTGTAAAGTGTGAAGACGCCAACGACACAGGAACAGCATTCTTACAGCATGCTAATCCAGGTGCCGCCCCCATCTCATTAAACGATATTTTGCTGTCATTAACATTTTCACCAAGGAATTGCAGTTATAATTTCCTTGTCAGCTGTCTCTAGATCACTTTACCTTCAAAACTAAAGTGCCATATAAAAACATTAAATTGGATGGTTTAATTAAAATGGTTGTGTGTGTGTGTGTGTGTGTGTGTTTAATGAAGAAACATATCCACTGTTTCT
Source organism: Grammomys surdaster (assembly GCF_004785775.1). Classification (NCBI taxonomy): domain Eukaryota; kingdom Metazoa; phylum Chordata; class Mammalia; order Rodentia; family Muridae; genus Grammomys; species Grammomys surdaster. The sequence goes on along the minus strand of NW_021604597.1, from coordinate 6,088,075 downwards.
GAGATCTCATTTACTGTGCTTCATTTTTATTGTTTGAGTAGATTAGTGCCATGGGCTTCCAATATTAATATGTATCTTCTGAGGTACATCCTCTGAAGCACAGTTAGCAGAATGTGTAACATTGTGGGCTCTCACCACCACCAGAGAAGGCAAGAGCTACCAGGACAGCACAGGTGTATTTGTTACATGTGGGCTGTGCTCAAGAGAAAAGCAAAAACAGCCAACGTATACTCCAGGTGACCAGAGGTGAACAGATACTACTTTTGAAATATCTCCTTCTAGGGGATTTAGAACTCTTATTTTTTTTCTCGTGTCATAAAGCATGTTCAGTAAAATAAAGAATTCAAATTCAGTGAGACTTTGGGGTGTGGACCCCAGAGCACTTCTTCATCATTCTTGTTCTCCTTTGTGACCTTTGGCACACCGTGAATTTTTAGTTCAAGTAAAAATATATTGTCTGATGCAAAACTGAAGTAGAGAATTTTACCAAAAATCAGTTAATACCATTTTATTTTTTAAAAGGTTTTGTATTTGTTCAATCAAAACAATGTTGTGAGGCTATAGTAATATAAAAATACTAAATTTATCTGACCATTTCTTTTTATAGAAGCTTTCAAGGATTATTAAAAAGGGCTTACAAAAAAATCAGGATCAGAGAAACTGTCCTGAGCATTATTCATTTTGTCTGTGTTTCTGTGTTTTTAAAATAGTGTTTCTTTGCTTTAGAATGTTTCTGAGAGTGGCTTAATATCTTCTACTTTATTATAAATACATGTATATTAGAATAATAATTTTCTCAATAAGCATCCTCTTTCTTATACTATTTTCATGTACAGGAACATTTAAATCCTGAGTTAACATATATTGGCTTTTTCTTTATTCTGATAAACTTTCCTTTGCTACAAATAATAACTAGCATCAAAAAGTTAATGGCAGGTACTGAAGAAATAGCTCAGTGGTTAAGGGCACTGGCTGCTTTTCCTGAGGACTTACGTTGGATTCCCAGTACCCACATAGCAGCTCACAGTAATGTATAACTCCAGTTCCAGGGGAATAGATGTTCTCTCTGGCTTCTTTGTGCACCAAGAACACACATGGTACACCAACATGCTTGCAGCCAAAATACCTATACACATAAAATAATCTTTAAAATTAAAAAAGATTGTGCAATCTATTTCCATTTATAATTTGTTTTTATATGTAACCTGTGTTATAGATAGAGGTATTCTACAAAATGACACACAAATGGGAAGACCTGCTTTTTCCTAACTCTACAGTGGTTTAAGCAGAACAGTTCTCCAGAATATGACAGAGTGAAATGTTCATGGGTCTATTGAGAAAACAGGAAGCTGCCCTGCCTGGCCAGTCAGTGCCCTCCAGTTGTATGCCTGTGAGTGACTGCTGAGAGCAGTCGCGCCCTAGTCACCATGTGTAGGCAAGATCGCTGGTGCATTCTGAACTTTAGATGTTTGCAGCTTTTTTTATACTAGAACGTTTTCCCAGAACATTTTCATGTGCAAAGGCTTAATTCCACTCAAAGTCTGTACCTATGCGCTGGCTGGTCTTCCTGCCTGCAACTCTTCCCCTGCCCCATGCTCCACAGTGCTGCTCTCCTGCAGCCAGCTCTCACTTGGCTTGTGTTTGTTTATCTTTTAGGGCTTGGCTCATTTTATTCTGTTTCTATCACATATGTGTTCTTTCCATTAAGAACACTTACTGGCCAGAGAGTATCTGCCAAGACACAAAGGTTTTTAAAAAGAAAATTAACCAAGAAGGTGGGGCCCCTCTCTCCTTGCCTAACTTGGGGGCTAGTGGCTGTAGTTTGTCTTCCTTACTTCATTTCTATCTCCTTCCTACCCTGGTCTCAATTTGAGACAGGATCTCACTATATAGCTCTGGATTGTCTGAAAATCAAGATTCTTCTGCCTCAGTCTCTTAGATGACAGGAATTACAGGCTTGTGTTGCCACACTCCATCTGATAGGACACTACTACTTTAATATGGTGTCATCTTTCACCTAGGGGAGCAGCCTTCCAGGAAGTTTTCATATTCCCACCATGCTTTGATTCCTACTGGACATACTGAATTGTTCCCCTCAAACTAAGCAGAGGAGTCCAACAGTTCCACAGTTCTCCACCCAAGTGCAACAGAATAGCACAAGAAGAAAGACATGGACTACAGGGGAGGGGAGTGTGTTCTGCATCTGTCTCCTTCCTTCCTTCTGCCCTCTAGTGCTTCCCTTCCTTGACAAGTTCTTGCCATGGATTGTCAGAGCCCAGAGCCTAACTCTTTCCAGGCAAGCACTGTGCAAAAGCTTCACTCTCAACCTCTTTCCACTGTGTCTTGATGAACGTTTAATATAGCATCTGTTTACTGATGATGTGTTTTCTACGTCTATCTTCTGTACAGCAGAGTACCATCTGATAATAAGCTACAAACAAGTAGTTCCATAGCCTGGCAACCTCCATGACACTCTCAAAGTCCTTGGCTGACAGAGTTCTGCTTCTAAGGTCAAATGTTATCTGTGTAAACATAAGAAGAAGTAATATAAATGCACCTATGGGGAGTCTCACAAATCACCTCTGTTCACATGCTATTGATAAAACTAGGTCCCATGACCAGAACGACTTATAAGGAAGCTAATCACAAGGGAAGGGATCATATGTGATGTCCAGCCATCAGTGTCACATGTGTGAAGCTCTTGCTGAAATTGTAGAGGGAAGACACTTTGGACACTTGTTTATCAGAGACTTAGACCAATCAGAGAGGTACTTTCCTCCTGAAATACAATGTCTGCCTTACCTATAAGCACAGAAAGTGCTTTCTGAGCAATTGGGTGTACATGTTTTCACTTCTTCTCTTCTCTTCACTAGGACGGACATACAATGATCTGAACCAGTATCCTGTGTTTCCATGGGTATTAACAAACTATGAATCAGAGGAACTGGACCTGACTCTCCCAGGAAACTTCAGGGATCTGTCAAAGGTAACACTTAACTGTATGGACATCTCTACTGTACAAGAGCTACTATAGAAAGGGGTTCTGACAGTGCACATGTTCAGTGGAAGTCTGAGAAAGCTATTCCCTCTTCTAGGGGTCAGTCTCTAAGTCTTACCAACCTACTTCACGGAAACTGCACACCTGTCAGTGACATTCTCAGCACCATCAGAGGAAACATGAGTGTTTGCAAAAGCAGGTTCAGGAGGAAGTTCCTTAGAGTTAATCAAAGGGGGAAAAATCCAAAGTTGGTACAAAGCAGGGTGTCTGTTCACTCCTGTTGTGTTTCTGAGGTGAAAACGTGGACCTGTCCTTCTTTTTGCATTTTAAGACAGGGTTTCAGTAAATTACTCATGTGACCTTGCACTCACTCTGGGATTCTTCTGCCTCAGCCTCCTGACTGGCTGGGGTAACAGCCTGTGCCTGTCAAGTAACAAGAAAAGCTGTCTATTCAGTGTGTGCCTCCTTTGGCAGGGCTTTGCCTTTGTGACACACATACACTTCCCCAATTTTACAACGTGTGAAATAAGCAGCAGAGGCAAACCTGGGTAAACCAGGGAACAGGAACTGTCCTTTTGCTGGAGCTGTCCCTTGGTGCTGGGCTAGTTGACTGTAGGAGCAGGAGAGAACTAGCTTTCCATTTCAACTCTCCCATCACCCATGCCCGTGCATCAGCAGTCATCACACTGACAAGATGGGAAAGCCTTAGCAGATTAAAGCCTTTTGACATGTTAATAAATCACCCTTGTGTTGTTGCTTGGCTCCACTGAAGTTCTTAATAGGAACTTCTATCCAGATGACCTAGGTCTACCTCTTATAAAGTCCACTAATACACAAGAGTTTAATGTCTGAAATATGAGGAAGTGATTTTAGAAGTGTGTATTCCTGGGAGGAGAGACTGCAGTGGGTAAGAGCAGTCCTTCATGAAGAGGTGCCACCAAGGAACATGTGGGCTTCCTGCACCTGGGATATAGAGACCAAAAGAAGCCGGCTGTGGCAAATCTGTTTCCCAAAAACTTATGAAAGAACTGAGACTATTAAATGTTAGTAACTGGGACTATTTTAACAAGAAAAGTCATTTTTAAAGCAAAGATTAAGAGTCTTCATCTAATCAACAATTCTAGAATTAGCAATCTGTAGTTCTAGAATTTGTTTATGCTAACATTTGAAGTCCCAAATAACTTCACATTCCTTACTGCTTATAATATTAGAGAAACTATGAAATACACAAACATGAAAAATTGTTTTTCTTTATGACACCAACTAGCACTACCTTTGTGGCTTCTAATTATGCCAAGAACCTTTTGCTTTAAAAAAGGTTTGGAGAACTCAGCTCAGATTGGCTCAAACAACACATCAACATCATTGATTCTTTTAACTGAAAGATTCAGAGAAGGGTTTGGCTTTTGAGCAAGATTTGCTCAGTGTCTCAAATAGCGCCACCATGTATCTTTTGGCACTGTAGACTTCAGACTCATCCTACTCCACAGTTGAATGTATTTTAGACATTCTCTCTTCCCTCTCTAGTAGTAGAATGGCTGCATTAGCTCCTACCTCATACTTTCACTCAAAAGAATCCCAGCACAGCCTCAGTGGAAGAAATGGAAATTTGTTTCTCAGCAGATGTCACTGATAGTTCTTGTAAGGTGTGGGACAGCTACTTGCAGATGGAGCTGGAGGATGCCAGGATGAGCTAGGGACCCTTGCCTCCCCTAGGTGGTGTGAGAAGGAGCTGAGCAGAGACTTATAGATTCTTGTTTCTGAAGGAAAGGAAGTCACTTTCCATTACAAAGAGTAAACTGAAATACACCTGAGACTCGGCTCTTAATGATTAAATAAAGGGAATAGCAGGTTGAACTTGTACACACCTGGCAGTTGCATAGAGAAGTTTTGCATTTTTGATGTCAGAAAGACCTTAAGGTATAACTTTGACCTCTGGACATAGCCATTGTTTAGGCAACCACACACTTCACACAGATCAGTATAAGATACAATAGCTTGAGGAAACAAATGAAGCTTAAGCTTAAAGACACCCCACTTCTCTTCTTATACTTTTCCCTCAATTTTAGGAACCTAGTGTTAAGTTCTGTCTCTGTAAGAGCATGTGCTAGTCACATTTCTTTCACTGAGGTAAAATAACTAAGATCAACTTAGTGAAGAAAAGGGCCTATTTTTGTTCTTGTCTCCAGTATTCGGTCACTGGACCCTCTTGTGGGCCCTATGGCAGTATAGCAGGCTATAAAAGAGAGGCCTGGAGTTAGAGGGACCTGTGTACCTCATGGAAGCCAGAAAGCATAGAGAAGGGGTCCTACAAAGACATGCCTCCAGTAATCTTCCTTCCTTCCTTCCTTCCTTCCTTCCTTCCTTCCTTCCTTCCTTCCTTCCTTCC
>NW_021604597.1:6077935-6082678 GCF_004785775.1 Grammomys surdaster | reverse complement strand
TCCTTCCTTCCTTCCTTCCTTCCTTCCTTCCTTCCTTCCTTCCTTCCCTCCTTCCTCTGGGCTCTGCCAGAGCAACACCTCCAGCAACAGCTCTGGAGCCTTTGGGAGGGGCATTTTGAATTCAAAGTATGACAGACAAATTGTTTAAATCTCAAGTCCTATGAAACCTGGAGTCACTGATAATACAAGGGAAACGCTGTCTGCAGTAATGATGGGTGTCTCCCACAGGAGGCAGGGCAGAGCATCACAGGGCTTGTAAACACCTAAACCCACCTCATCATGGATAGTTTCCCATACGAAATCCACGCCTGGAATTCAGAAACTGTAGTTTTGAGGTACATTTGTTTTATGTATTTTGTGTGGATGTAGACATGTGCACATATCATGGCACATGTATAAAGGTCAGAGAACAATTTGGGGAAGTTGGTTTTCTCATTCTACCATGTGGGGCTTAGGTTGTCAGACTTGGCAGCAGGTGTGTTTACCCACAGAGACATCTTACTTACCCAACCCTCTACATTTTCCACATCTTCTTCAAACAGTCTAACAGTAGTATTGAAATAAAAGTTTTTGCGCTCTCTTGCTCACTCTCCCTCTCTTCCCAAGTCTTACTTCACATTTATGCATGTGTGTGTGTGTGTGTGTGTGTGTGTGTGTGTGTGTGTGTGACCTGTGTACATAACACTGCATGTGTGTGGACACATTTGGGAGTTGGTTTTCCCCTTACACTATGTGGGTCCCCAGGTCTGAACTCAGGTCTTCAGGCTTAGCAGCAAGCACCTTAGTCTGCTAACCTATCTCTCTGGCTCTGTTTTCAAAATAAATATTTTATATCATATATAGTGTTTGCTTTATATATTTGTAAATTATTATATTACTATTGTATATTAATTACAGTGTTTTCCATCTATTTTTGAGTGCTTCATATGTATATTCAGTGTATTTTTATCCACTCTTCTTCCCTCCCCCAGTACCTCAGGAACTTCCAACCACATCTTTCAATGTCTTCTTTTCTTTTTAATTTTATCATAAACTACTGAATCCAATTAGTGCTACATGAGTATGGGCTATCCACTGGAGCGTGGGCAACCTACCCGCTATCACATGCTCAAAGAGAAACTGCTGTCTCTACAACAGCCATCACCTGCTAACAGTTACTGAGCTAGGAGTGGGACCTCACGCGTCCCTCCTTCATCCAGGCTGCAGCATTGTATGGCTTGATCTTGTAAGGGTAAACACAGCCACTATATGTTGATGAGTACAATGGCTGTTTCACCAATGAAACCAATGAAGAACATGAGAAAAGGTTTTTATTTAGATTTTTGATTATACTGTACATGGTCAAATCTCACTTCAGTATAGATTATATTTATTGCTTGACAAATAAAATGCTCTGTCATTGATGAATCTTTTCAGTACCAGCCACCAGCAGGTGGAGATATTTTTTTCTTCAATTTATATAAACATTCCTTATGGAAATGTGAGCTTTTTGTAAAATTTGTCTCGAAACAGGATACATGTTGGTGTCTCAGTTATTTCTATACACGCATATGAATTTGACTTCCAGGTTCCAGTGGTTACATGATTTTGACATGAATCACAGTCTCTGCGCATTAGAGTATAAATGGGATTTTCCATTTTCCAGCCATGTTTTTTGATAAATTAAATAATTTTACCACAAAAAAACCAAACACTGACATGAATGGAAGACATTACACATGCACGCAAACACACGTCCATGTACACATACACGTGCACAAACACAATCACCGAGTGGAAAAAATCTATTTTATTAACACAGGAGTTGTTTGACTGGCAGATGAGGATGGGTTTAGCCGATTCCTCCATTATTATGCCACTTAAAAGAGGAAGTGATAATGCCTGAGGCTTTGAAATGTGGCAGTGCAAATGCGTGTGCCAACACATGGGCGTTGCTGAATGCCTGTGCACATGGCGTACAGGCGATTAAGCTGGAGAATGAGCAGCCCAGAAATCTATAGCAACTTCCTAGTTGTTCTTATCTTTCTTTTCCACCATAAATAAAAACATCCAAAGTGAAAGTTTTATTAGGTTAGTATATAACCTGCCTGATGATGAAGTTTCAGATGGAAAAGTATTAAATGGGGAGGGCATCCTCGTGGAGACGGGGAGGAGGTATAGGATGCAGAACAGTCAGAGAGTAGACTGGGAAAGGAAGAACATCTAGACTGTAAAAAAGAGATGAAAGAGAAAGAAGAGAAAGGAAAAGAAAAGAATTAAATGTATCGATCTTTTTAAATGAGAGTCATGGAACTTGATAACTTTTGACAGTCTAGTAAATAAAAATAATTTATGTATTAACATTACTATAGTAATTAATTGCTATACTAATTATATTTATTAATTATAAAAATGGCTGTATTGACATTAATATAGTAATTAATATAGAAATACTTTGGGCAAGTTTGTCAAGTTAAACAGGCTTCAATTTAAAAGGTACATTTTACAGACCTGCTGTTTCTGAGGAATCCAGACTGGGACAGTGTTGCAAGAACCTGCTCTGAAGGCATTGCTATTGCACCCTGCTCCAGTGTTGATCTGACCAGCTCTCAGTAGTATAGCAAGGAAGCTTTGTAGCCCCACCAGAGAGAACTTCCTTCCCAAGTTTCTTTCAGTCAAATCTTATCATGGGCTAATTTCTGCACCAATCACAGTGGCCACATAGGATAGACTGATGGACTGTTTGGGCTTCTCTAGGGTCAGCCCACCTGCACCAGCTATTCTAAAAATGAAGAAGGAACAGTTCATAAAGGAAGGAGAACCGGGCGGGGACTGTTGCTCATTTGCGAAAGCTGGACCTAGGTATACCTACACACACTGGGAATCACTGCCCTTTTCCACTGAGTGTGCTTTTTACAGATGTTCAGTCACTGCACTGGCTTGCACATCCCCTTTTCTCTGATTTCTCAGAGCTCTTAGACCCTTGATCATGTCCTCTAAATATATCCACTTCATTGTCTGCCTTGTTTTATGAGTAAATGTTTTGTCTAAAATGCCCACATGGAAGGTTGACATACAACTCTAATCTAGTAGGCCTTTATTCATTCAGTCTCTATCACTCTGCTGAAAAGGACCAGCCATTGTACTGGGTGCTGATAACTCAGACATGGATAGATTAGCTGTTTCATTTAAGACACAGTCTACTGGGCAAAATGAGTTACCAGCTCACCTCACTAGTACTAGGCACTGTCTGTGAAGACTCTACAGGGAAGTCTGAACCCCTTCCAAAAGTAAGAGTCAGATAAGAGAGACAGATAGAAAGGGTGAGCAAAGGGGTCTGCAGGAGTGAGTCCTGCATTGTCATGAGATGGTTTTTAAGATGATGTCATATGGTTCACAAATGGAAAAACAGAAAAGATAAGAAATTGGGAGGCCTCTTTAATAGATTTTCTAGCCCTTGATTATTACAGTGAAAGAGGAGATAACTTAGATTTGTGACAAGTTCTGATGTGATAAGGATGTGGAAACACCCAGAAAGTTCTCCATAGAAACCAAACACACTGAATCAGCTGCAAGCTGTTTCTAGCTCTACACAGCAGTTAGATCTCTGAACTGGAGAGCTGCTCACTAAGTTTGAGATCTGGAACACAAGGCACAGGACCGGGTCACAGTTTGGACCCTTCCCTCCCTCCTTCCTCCCCTCTTCCATCCTTCCACCTTTCCTTCCTTACTTCCTTCATTTCTTTCTGCCTCCCCCTTTGTGCCTCCCTCCTTCCTTCCTTCCTTCCTCTCTCTCCATCCTTCCTTCTTTGGCCCTGAACTTAAAAGGTCTCCTACCTCTCACATGCTAAGATTACAGGTGTGTACCCTCATGCCTAGCTGGTTCCATCTGTTTCTGAAGTCTTTGGTGGAGAGAAAGACTTTGGTGCAAGCAGGCAGTTGTGAAGCAAAAACAAAAACAAAACTGCAGAGATCCTAATTTTAGAGTAAGCAACAACGCTGCAGCACAATGGGGCAGACAGTCCCCATTCTTCGGGTTGACATTTACTACTTACCCCAGATCATCTCTGTGTCCAGAGTCTTCTTTCAGGCTCTAGTTTATCATAAACATTTCCATAACTACAATTTTTGTTAGTCATTTTTCTTATCTTATAAATGCTTATTTCAAAAAAAATGGCTTGATATAACTTAAGAGATTTTAAGTAGAAAACGCTGATAGATAAAGGCTAAAGAAACAGAAAGAGAAAAAAAGAAAAACATGGGAAAAATTCACTTATATATAAAAAGAATTCTCATGCAAATATATCAAAGTCAGTCTAAGTAGAGCCTGTTCTATTGTGTGTTTGCAGCAGTTATATATATTTAGATAGATAAATGATAGATAGATAGATAGATAGATAGATAGATAGATAGATGATGGGTAAATAAATATAAGATAGAAATATAAATACTTTAAGTAATGTAAATCTCTATGCAACCATCAATTAGATATTTTTCCATACAATAAAGTCACAGACTTGTTTAAGAAAAGTTTTTTTTGTGTGACACTCTGGTTTGAGGCATATTTTTCTCCTGGATCTTTGAGGAGTGGATAATAAAGGATATAAGCGGAGGATGGCGCATCATTTTTTCAGTAGACACAACAGTGCTTCATTTCAACCTAAACAATTGCTGCCCAATTACCAGGAATATGAATGTCTGGACACATGTCAGATACCAATAGCACTATAGCAAGTTATGTAAGTTTACTGTATCAATAGCACT
>NW_021604597.1:6048652-6077925 GCF_004785775.1 Grammomys surdaster | reverse complement strand
CAATAGCACTATAGCAAGTTATGTAAGTTTACTGTATCAATAGCACTATAGCAAGTTATGTAAGTTTGCTGTCCTTTCTAAAAGCAAAAGGTATAGAAATCGTATTTTTAGTCTCTACCTTCCGTTTGTGCATGGTTTTATGTAACATTTCAGTGTTCCAAACAGCAACAAATCTAATATCAAGATTTAAACTCTGGAAGTGGAAAGCACAGCAATGGCTGTTTCGAAATGCCACCACTGATGGGAAAGGGGACAGGTTCCTATTGCCCACTAAATGTGTAGGCCTCAGGAAATATAGCTGTGTGTTTTCACCAGAATTGTCACCACAGTCATCTACTAGATTCGTATGGGATTTACAGGTGATACTCACTGACGTTTTAAAATGATGCCAGACTTTCAACCTTATGGATAGAGAGGTAGACCCATATTACCAGGGGCATGAGAGAATCTGATGCCTCTCTGGATTGAATAAGAAAGAGAGCCATCTTCTCCAAAACAACTGGAAGCTTTTTTTTTCTTTAAAAAGTTTGTTTCTTGACTACTAGAAACAAAATGATTTTTAAAGTAATAAGTATAAATGAAATTGTTTACATTTTATTTCAGAAAACTTCATTTTATTTCAGAAAATTTATAGCTTCACTGGGCAAACTTTCAAATCAGAAATATATTTTAAGTAGTAAAGGAGAGGTTTGCAGACATTAATACAGTGCAGCTGTTTCGTACCAACTCCAACATCAGTGAAATGAGCAAAATAGAAAATGTATTTACTTTATCCTTTGGGGAGTAGTTGAGGGGAAAGGCTAGAAGAGATTAGAGGACTGGCCATTTCCTTCTTCCATGATGTTTTGTGGGGTCTTAGAGAACAAACAGCATCAGTGTAAGTATCCTCCTGTTCTACAACTGAAAGATCTACCAGCACTTTGAAGACAGAAAGCTCTTTTCAGACAGCTCACTGAGTTAGGAAAAGGTCTGCACACGAACATCTGGGAGAGACTAGTCCAGGTCGTTACAGAACTTTTGTTTGTCCTGCTTGATAGTAATTGTCCTTTCATTAGACACAAAAGTTACTTTTTTTTAATTTTTTTAATTTAATTTATTTTTTTGTTGTTTTGTTTTTCGAGACAGGGTTTCTCTGTGTAGCTCTGGCTGTCCTGGAACTCACTCTTGTAGACCAGGCCGGCCTTGAACTCAGAAATCCACCTGCCTCTGCCCCCCAAGTGCTGGGATTAAAGGCATGCACCACCACTGCCCAGCTATATTCCTTCTAAATATTAAGAATTTTACATAATGTTTGACAAAATATCTGCCTTTTTTACATCTGTATAAAAAGATTTTTAGGTAAATGTTGAAATTTAGCACAAAATTGGGTTGAAGTGTTTAAGCGGAAATGTTATCCTTTAATTCTAAGATTCACAAAAATGAAGATCATTGATTTTAGAACTTTAAAATATTAATACTCTTGTAACCAAGAACACCTTTATAGAAAAATAGTAATTTAATCTTGGTCTTCATATAGTAAAGGCTAACATAAAAGGAACATGCTTTACAAATGATTTCAATATTCAGGAGAAGCATCCTTACAAATAAGAGCTTATTATGGAAATTCTAGCAGCTCTAACCGCTGACATCACTGTGTGGTTTAAATTAGTCTTCTGGGACCAAAAGAAAAGGCTCACAGCAATTTATAAACGAATTTTTCTCTCTTGTGTAACATTATATGTCCCATTGAAACACTAATTTTCTATGACTTCCGCTAAGATTAAGCCTTTGGGGGACTTCATATTTAAGCAGTAGTATTAAATTTTGGGGTAAAGCCTGATATACTTAACATTTTCACTCTCCATGTAAACACTTATTTGTACAGTACGCAACTGAAAACAATTACTTGTACCCAAATGGTAAGTGTGGACTCCCCATATGAAGAAACCAAAACCAGACAGAAAATTGAACTAAGGCCAATTGTTATTCGCACTCACAAGTGTCCCAGAGAAACTGGGGACAAAGGGTTATCTAAGGTTCTTATTAGCATACTAAAGCAAAGGCTGGCCTTTAGGCTCACTCATTACCAATGGCTCTTCTCACCCAGCCCTAGCCTCTGCCCAGAACTTCTCCAGCTCAAGGGCTTTCTTTTCCCCAACTTTTTATTCCTATATAACCTGCCATTTCAGTTCAGAAGATCTCTCTCTCCATCTCCCCTGTCTTCTCTCCTTCCTCCCTTCTCCCTGTTCTCCCCTCTCCCCTTCCTTCCTCTCTCTCATCTTCTCTTCTTCTCTTCCATTCCTCCCCCCCCCCCCCGCCCCAGCCACCCCTCCTACCCCGTCCCCTCTCCTCTCAAGGCCCTGGCATTCTGCTGGCTGTCTACTCCTTTCATGCCCCGCTCTGAACTCTTCCAAATGCCTATGGCTATACTCTCACCCATATCTACAATAAAAACCTTCCCCTCAACCATACCTTGGAGCAGTCATGTCCTCATTTTATACAGTGAGGATGTTCTAAGAATCATTAACGTTTAGATGTGTGAAGAAGTTTGGAGGCATGGTCTAACAGTTAACATGTGCTTTTCAGGAGAAGAAAATACCCTATGTCATCCTCCAAAGTCCAGATAGGACAGATCATACCGGCTTCACAAAGCACCTACCTGGGAACCTGAGTTCCATTAGTGCTGGACTACTCTCAGGATAAGTCTGAACGTCTAGAATGTTTGCTGTTACTACATGGAACAGAACATTTCTTTTATCTTTTTACAGCCAATTGGTGCTTTGAACCCAAAGAGAGCAGTGTTTTACGCAGAGCGCTACGAGACATGGGAAGATGATCAAAGCCCACCCTACCACTACAACACACATTACTCAACGGCCACTTCCGCCCTGTCATGGCTTGTTCGAATTGTAAGTATCTTCTTAACTCAGCTGCCTCTAACTGCAGGGTTTGCAATGTTAGTAAATAACATGAAAATCTAGTACATTTGTTTTTCATTTTAATGACTAGAGAGACCAGTGAGCAGAAAATGAACGCCACGTAGCCCAAAAACCATCAAGCCTGTGATCTTCCTGCTCAGCCTCCCAAATTTTGGGACTTCAGACATGCACAACCGCACATAGCTTTGTGTTTGGTTTGGTTTGGTTTGGTTTGGTTTGGTTTGGTTTGGTTTGGTTTGGTTTGGTTTGGTTTGGTTTGGTTTGGTTTGGATGTTGCTGTTTTGTTCTTTTAATGTATGATCTTTTTTGTAGAATCAGATTAGGAAGCAGGTTACTTAAATCCATGTACTTATTTTTGAGCTGGGGATTAGCACAAACTGAAGAGCTACTCTGTTCCAAATCCTAATCCTGTCCGACCCAGTACTCCCAGGTCAGTCATAAAGGACCCGCTGGTGTTCATCCTTAATTTCATATCAGCTAATATATTGATGGAACAAACCCAAAACTTACTTAAGAGGAACTAACTCCATACAGAAGTAAAGATATAAAGGTATGGTCTCTTTTTTTAGACCAAGGTTTTTAAGTTAGTCCAAGAACTATCAAGCCTGTGATCTTCCTGCTCAGCCTCCCAAATTTTGGGACTTCAGACATGCACAAGATTCAGCTTATCTGTCCAAGATTCAGCTTAAGTGTGTGAAGTTTCAAGTTAAGAAAAATCTTAACTGTATTTTAGACTCTAATAATTAGTGGCCAAGCCTAACTAGTCAGATCCTGCACTCCTGCAGAGTGTCCTTCACATTCAGGTGAGAGAAGATTCCCTCTGAGTTCCCGAAGGGAATTCATGGAATCCATCCTGTGGCTCCAGCCACAGAACTGAGCAGACTACAGAGCTGACCAATCAAGATTTAGGATAGCTGATTTCTGATTGCCACAGCCATAAAAGGTGGTCTTAATTGTTTGATATTCAGAAATAAGATAGCAGAGAATAAAACAAAATGACTGATAAATTCATTTCTCAGGTCACCAGTGATTAGGCCATAAAACTAAATTTCCAGTCTTTATTGACACTAGTGAGAATGACTTTTTAGCAAGCAGACAGAAATCAGTACAGGAAGCATAGACTTAAAATCAAGGGGGATAGAGTGTCTGTAATTTCCACTTGCTGATTGTTATGGGAGCCAAGAATGAAATGTGGCTGTACCTAAGCAGCCCAAGAACTGCCCTCCACAAGCCATCAAGGTAGTCTGCCTCCAGTCCACAAGAAGCCCCAGAAGCAGAAACGCTTTCAAAAACACTGAAACCAAATGTTTTCACTCATGCGGCTTTTTCATACCTCATCAATGTCCGAGATGCCACCACCTTGTTGAGCCGCCGCTTAGGAGTTGGGAGTGGGGCTCACTCAGGTTTCTTGGAGGTGGAAAAACATCCAGAACTGTGTGTGAAAACAATAATAATAAATGTATCAATTGTGCCACCTTGAGATTTAAGTAAGAGTAATATTTGATGCATCTTAAAATAAGTCACAGTGATGTTACGTGTTTTCTGTGAATGTCATTTAGTCAAATCTGGAGGCATACTAGCAAAACTTATTAAAAGAAAAACACTTCTACTCAACCACCTGATTTTTTAAAATATTTTTCTCTTCCAAGTAAGCTAAATCTTTCCTCCAGTTACAAAGCACAAACGGTCCTCTGGTTGACTTGCTGTTTCAGTGGATGGAACACAGGACAAGTAAGGGCCTGACAGTGATCTTCCCTGTCCACTGTACACAAGGCAGTGCAGCCTCACAGGAACCCCCTGAATGGTTCACAGCTTCCCATGCCCTCAGAAAAGGGAAAGAAACAGGTGGAATTAGTCTCATAAATTTAAACCTAGCATACCCAAAATGTCACTTTTTGATCATGTAAACAATAAAAATTTATTTATGCAATGTATAATATTTTTTAACTTGCTTTGGAATCCAAAGAAATATGCCATTTTCTAGCACAGTATAGCATCTGTTAGCTGCTGTATCAGACAACATGGGTAGAGTCGCTTTTATGAAGATTCTTGTAGCTCAAATGCCTCATGGCAAACTGTCAGAGGCAAGGTACTAGAGTTCTGTGGTTGAACAGCTTAAGGAGTGTTCAACTAATGGCTGAGGGAAACTTGCTTTCTTCACTCTTATCCTAAGGATTTTATGAAGTAGAAAATGCATTACAATTTGTGTCACTAAGAATCTGTTCATAAAATATAATACGTATTAAAGTAAGTATCTGTCCTCTGCCTTTTAGCCTTTTAGACCTACAGTCATTAAATTCATTATCAGTCAATATATGTAGTATGTTGATGATGATAAGTGCATAAAAATGATAATTAGCTATGCACCTCATTACTTTAAATTAAGAACATACTTTTATGCAAACTACCAGTGAAGTCACTTGTCTGACTTGCCAGGCTCCAGAAAGACTTTAATTAATGACTGCCAGACAAATGCTGAAGGAGCTGAAGGAGCCTTCAATCCAAGATGGGATTCTTATGACAACTAATATATAAGGGACCATGTGCTTGGACTTTTGTCCTTTCTGGACTGGAGACATCACCACAGAAAAATCACATAGTACTCACTGACCACTGCAGCCCTCAGTGACCAGTTTCCCTGGTTGACACAGTGTTTTCATCCCTTTTGTGCTAAGCTAATTCTTTAGACATTTAGTAACAATGATTCTTAGGGAGTTAAGTAGATAATATTCAAAATTTTAATTTCTACATGCATTATTCATAATTTAGAACTTTCTTTATAATTACAGATTATTTAGAAATTTAACCTAGAAACTCAACTGCAATGTCATTAAAAATACCTGTTTCTAGTAAAAATGCCAGTAGTGCTTTTATGAGCATCATCGTTAAACTAACCTGAATAAAACTAGTCTCTGTGTTCCTGACACATAAGGGCAGAGCATATTCACTTAGAGGAAAGCAGATGATATTTAATCAGAAGTGTGGCACACAGAAGGCGTGCAGGTTAATTAGTAGAAAATGTGGACTGATTTCTAGAGTTACTGTTGGATTCTTTCAAAAGAAATAGGAGAAAGATAGATCTCAGGCCTCAGATAATCATGCCTCCACTTCATGGAAGTGTGGCCTTGAGCATGCTCACACACTGAAGGGAGCCACACACCTGCCTGGGAGACAGTGTGAAGGATGCCAGCCCAGACAGACAGCAGGATATAGCACAAGAGTGTCTCAGCATGGACCTGCTTCCTTCCCTCTCTATATGATTCCACATCACTTCTGATCTGCATCTTCCCTTTGTTGTGATTACCTACAGTTAGGGTTTAGTTTTGGCTTTTAGATGGAGTGAAGGAAAAGAAAGGAAAGGAAATCCTGTGTTTCTAGGTTGGAATTAACTGGTCTGTAGTGGTTACAAGGCAGGGAAAGTGGCCAGTGCCTTTGGAGGGATCCAGTAACACCAGTCTGGGTACACAAGGCTGGTTCCAGACTGGTAGTTGGCTTGACAACTTGGTGTCAGGTAAGGTATATCAAGCTTTCTCTTTGTTTTTTTCATTTAATCTTAGCTAATTCATATAATTATCCCAAAGATTATTGTCAGTTTATAGAAATGGGGTAACAGAGGCAGTTACATGACAGAGTTACATAAAGGAACTTACCAAAAATAAGTAAATTGGGCAATCAAAACTTAAAATTAATTAGGAATATTTTGCTCAATTTATCAGTATTATTTTTTTATTTTTAATAGTCCAATTTTGATTAATTTAATGATTACATATGCCACATTTACTATCTGACTTTTATTAGTAAATTAAAAAAATCTACAAAGCAAATTAATCACTAGGAGACACGTCAGACAGTTTTTATTCCTAATTTTAGTGATATTCATTTGTCTCTCACGTAACTTAAAATCTTAACAGGCTAGACTTCCAGCCTACGCATGTGATTTTCAGGTACTGTAATTAGTCCCCCGTTTTCTTGTATTTGTTTATCATTCATGATCTTGTCTCTTCCATCTGACTTTTCTCTCATCCAAAATTAAAGATGATATATTACAGACTTAGAAAATTGATGACACCTATTCACACTAAATTTCAGGAAGATCCTGAAAGGTATTTATATTTCTGGTTGCTGCCCAATGGCCACATCTAAGATTAATGGCAAGAAAAGGAACGTAAAGGGACAAAAGTGATGTGTAACAGGTTAAGAAGCAAATAGAGATGTGTATTAAAGAAAAGAGACAATTAGGAAAATGCCCTGCCAACTAAAACCATCAAACTTGGGAATAAACTTTGCCATTGATCCTTCCCATCATCAGCTTTGGAGTACAGGGTTAAATATGCCAAGGGAAATACACATCTGCCTTTGTTCTTCTTGTAGGTACCTAAGGAATTCATTCTCCTTAGTGAGAATGAATATTATTTACCTGTTTTGGAGGCAAATTTAATGTTGTCAAAAGCAATGTCTCCTGCTCAACCTAAAAACTGCAGACCAGCTGTTTCGATGGCATTATCTCGAGGGCTCCAGCTATAGATGATGTCCTGATTAATAGACATGCTAATCAAAGGCACCAGTCACAGAGTAGTAGAATGTCTGATCTTAATTGTGTTCACTTTAGTTCGTTCCTTATTCAGTTGGATTAGGTCATGAAGAATCTTTATGCTCCAGGAGTTAAGCTGAGTATCGAAGGAGAAATAGAGAATGAGAAAGACAGAGGCACTTTCATAGTGCGGAATGCAGTCCAAGTAGCAGCTCGATCCAGAAGTTGATCCAGAAGTGATTTTTAAGGAGAAAAGGGGGAGATCTGTGCTAGGGTGAGTTGGTAAGTCCTGATTTGGACAGGTTTGCAAGTGTAGCCAAATAATGAATTTTGATTGCTGGAACTTGGCATTTCAACAGTTGTACCTTAGACTTTTAGTCAGGCATAAGGAGGTGGCCAAATAAGGGAATAGACCTTTGTGGCTAGCATTAGGAATTTGATCTAATGGTTTAGAAATGGGGAGAGAAGAGGGGTGGGCAAGACCTGGCAGTGCAGTGCCCTGTTTGCAATGCTTAGGCCTGTCAGCCCTTCAAGCTGAACTACTAGAAAGAAAGAAAAAAAAAAGGAAGGGAGGGAGGGAAAGAAAATCTCCCTTATAAATGCTATGAGAACCATTTACAGAGAGATAGTAAGGTACTTCATTACTTTGCAGATGAAAACCATGCCTGTGAGGCCAGGGGATGTCTGTCCAGCAGGACAGTGAACAGGGTCTGGAGAGATCACCTGGAGGAGAGAATGGGGGAAACAGGCAAACACAAAGGATGGCTTGTCTATAGGCTGATCAAACCGCTAATTTTTACTTTTTCACACAGGAGTTATAAACACAGAAAGGCAGGATGTGGGGAAGAGGATGATGCAGGAGTGTAGGTGTTTTCAGGGGGAGTACAGATATCTTCCAGAACATGGTATCGGCTGGGTGAAGGTTCAGGGAACAGGTCACTATGACTCTGTCTGTGAATCACTTGTGCTTATCTAAGTTTTTACTATCCACCAAGGCTTCCTATCCACAAGGTCTATGACTATCCAGGCTGGTAAATTTCCACCAAAGCTACTTGTTTACAAGGTCTTATAGCCATCTGTTCAGTGTTTTTCCACAGAGACCAAGACTTTGTGTTAGCAGGCTGACTTAGGCCTATGGCTGATTTTAGCCTTCAGTGTATAAGCAAGGCTGCCCTTGACAAGAGGGCATTCCAGGCTGTGGAGCAGTGGTCTGCAATGGCAGAGTCAGCCCAGACCTACATCTGACACCTTGGTCTAGGCCTTTACCCTGGGCTCCATATTTCTTCTTCCCATAGAAGGCCTCACAGATGCTGGGGGCTTTGTTTGTTTGTTTTTATTTTGTTTTGTTTTAACAAAGAAATGACTGTAGCTGTGTTTCAAATGATCCAATGACTGATTCTTTTCTTTATTTAGGAGCCATTCACAACCTTCTTCCTCAATGCAAATGATGGGAAATTTGACCATCCAGACCGAACCTTCTCATCCATTGCAAGGTCATGGAGAACCAGTCAGAGAGATACATCCGATGTCAAGGTATATAGTTTATCATTTATAGTCACAGAACTCTAAAATTTGTTGAAATTTTTATTTTTAAAGTGAGATTATATATATATATATAATTGCAGCTTTGCTCCAGCTAACTGAAATTGTATGCTGCATCTAATCTTAAAGAAAATCTGTTATTTTTGTTGTTGTTGTTGTTGTTGTTGTTGTTGTTGTATGACTCATTTAGTTTCACCAGGATCATCTATGTGACTAGTATATTGGGAATATCCACTGGAGCCCGGTGGGGTGGTCAATAGTGGGTACATAACAGAAAGAAGTTATTTTCCCTCTTGTCTTTAACCCATAGGAAATGATTCAGCAGTAAGGGTAGGGCTCACTGACCCTCCTCCATCCTGACTGTTGATGGGCCCATTCATGTGCAAACATGGTGTAGTCATTGGTTATCTCTGAAAGTTCATGACTGTAGTTACCTAGAAGGTGGTATTTTGCAGTCTTTCCCATTCCTTCTGGTTCTCCCTATCTTTCTATGTCTCCTTCCCCAGTGTTCCCTGAGCCTTAGGGGATAGTAGAAATGCCTTATTTAAGGCTGAGCACAACTCTTACTTTTTCTCAGCACCTTGTACAGCCATGAGTCTTTGCCTCCTGGAAGCTTACTGGAAAGAGAAGTTTCTCTGATTAAGGCTGGACGTAGTAATTGTCTTTGGATATAAACATGCATTTAGAAGGTGGTTTGACACACACTTGCTAAACAACAGAGTCAAGCTCCTCACTGTGGGCTTTTGGGAAGGTTTACATTACCAGGTATGGACTCCTTCTTGTGGCGAATGTTGGGGTTGGTCCTGTACGCTGTGTATTCAGATGCTGAACTCTGAAATACCCCTAAAATAAGGGTGCAGTCTGGATACGGGCGTTGTATTGACCAGTGTACTGTAAAGAATCCTCCCCAGTGATCTCTGATTGGATAATAAAAGGCTAGAGCCTGTGACTGGGCTGGAGAGAGAGGAAGGCAGGACTTGAGGTCAAGCAGGAGATCTTGGGCAGGGACCATGAAGAGAAAGAGGTAGGAGAAGGAGGTCTCCATGAGGCATGATGGACCATGAGCACGTGGCCAAGAGAAAAATCGCCCAGAGGACACACATGCAGCAGAGCCAACAGAGCAAGACTCAGTTGGCAAGTAACAAGGGTATGGCTGGGATGTAGGTTAGAATGGCTCAGCACCTGCCGAGCAGAGTACCCACAGCTTATTCATAGGAATTACCAGGGTTCTGTGTGTTTGGGGTGGGGGGAAAGCTAGTCAGGCTAGAGTGAGACAGAAACCACCCGAAAATTACATGAATAAGTGAGGGCCTTAAACACAGTCAGAGTAGTATCCTAACCACCATTGCCCAAATGAGCCGGACCTGACAATGGATGAGGTTGGCATTGGAACTTGTAGGGTTCACAGCCAGATTTCTTCCCCAGCAGCCCATATAGCATCTTCTAGCACTTGGAAAGCTAGCTGGAGGAGGCTTGCAGCCCAGTTGCAGCTTGATTTCTCTAAATCATACAGTCAAGGTGCATGGTGTCTTTAGCGATTGGATCTTATCATCTAGTTCTAGTGTCCAACTAAGAAGAATGGCAAAAGCATTGTTTTAGGGCATCTAGGCTTTCCCTAACCATAACTAGTAAGGAGGTACTCCACATCTGCACAGGAGTTTTTGTTAATAACCAGTAACTTCAATTAAGAACCATCAAAAAGTAACTCGAGATTTTTAGTGTTGGCTCATTAAGGTGTTTTCATTATTTCACAAACCCCTCTCTATTCCAGATGGCATAAGCATGAGATGGAGACAAGAATCCCATAACTTACCTTTCCTGCTGTTCACTCAATATTTGGCCCATTGCATAAAACACAGTGGGAATTGGATCTGACCTTAATGTGTCATAGTATTATATCTGGCCCAGCTTTGGGTTTGTGTAGCCTGGGGCAATTAATAAAGCATTAATGACAAGACCCATTTAAAATGCAGGCCTTTCTATACAGCCTTACCCTTTACTTGACTGCCTGGGGATACTGTCCAACAATACATATTAGATTGAACCAGTACACACAATGCTCAAAAAGAGAGCAGAGCAATCTTTAACTATTATTAAATACAAACATTTGTTAATTGTTGATATGTGTTCTTTTTTTTAAGGAAAAGAAAAGGATTACATGGCCTTGATTGATACATGAGGAAAATGTGCTTTCTCTTTTCTCTCCCTTTCTGATAGTAAGATCACATGATCAGTTATAAGTAAAGTTTCTCATTTTAAGCCCTTTTTCTTTATAGAGCTTTTCCCTTCCACTGCCGCTCAGTGCAAAACTGTCAGATGTCACTGAGTTTAGGACTTAGTCCTCCCGAAAGAAGCCAGTTAAACTCAGCTGTTTGATTTGCATATCTGTGGCTGCCCAAAACATGTATACAGAGCAATACAGTGTCGGCAGACAGAGAAGAATGTTTGAGTGCACGTAAGCTCTGCATTCACTTCTCTTACAAAGCAAGTCACAAAGTAAGTGGAAGCAGAATGTAGCACATCCACATTTTACTTATTCTATGAGGGGGAATGAGAGCCAGTCTTATGTATAGAGTATTTACATTTAGAAAAGGCAAAGTTTCACCTGAAGCGCTGCTGAATTATATGTGGTAACCACATCTGTCTAACAGCCTCAACTTCTCTAAAACTTAATCTAAAATATCCATAGGGCATCATTCACACTGACTGCTGAGGAAATAGGGAGGCCCACTCTTGTTTAGCACACCTGGAGAACAAGACAAAAACTGGGAGCTGGAAGGCACTCCATGGGCTCAGTATCTCAACTTCATGTTTACAAAATCACCT
This sequence comes from Grammomys surdaster, assembly GCF_004785775.1. Classification (NCBI taxonomy): domain Eukaryota; kingdom Metazoa; phylum Chordata; class Mammalia; order Rodentia; family Muridae; genus Grammomys; species Grammomys surdaster. Next base: position 6,066,108 of record NW_021604597.1, on the reverse strand, counting down.
GATGAGCAATTTTCATGGAAGTTAAATATTCTTTTATATAACTGAAGATTACCATCTTAAGCCAGAGCTGTATCCTTATTTTGTCAAACTATTTCAAGTGGAAATACATCCTCTCTATTCCTAGCATCGTAACAACAAAGACTCAGCATTTTACTTAACTCAGAGGTCCACCCTCACATGCCCACACATATGTGAAGACAGTCATTTGTAATTTATTGATGTAAACACACTTCCCAACTTTCCTTTCCATCCTAAGAACTGGGTCAGTGCTTTAACTACCAGACACCTCAGCAAGTTGCATTTCAGTCATTAAACAACCTCTCTGCAGCTATACTGGACCCCAGCCCCCATACTCTACCACACACTTAATTGGTTTATAAGCAGTGCAGATCGCTGCCTTGACATTATGTAGACCGCTTCATCATTTCTCCCTGATCAGCACCCTTCCCTTGCATACTGTGTGTTTATATTCTGAGGTCTCTTTCTTCAGGAAGCCTGCATGTTCACACACAGAGAGAAATGTACTTCTGTGTCCTGGAGTATCCTCTATTACAGTTGTGAAGGTCAAAGCTGAAGAGAGCCTCCTGGAATGGAGCTCTGTGTATCTTGTATGTATTTGCAGAGGGTGACTCTTAATAATGGGGCCAGTGGCTCAAGGCCATCTGCGTGTTTAATTTTTAAACATATTATCAAACCATCATCCCCAGTGATGACAGTTCCCTCCCTAAAGCCATATGTTACACTGCTCCTTCCCCACCCGCAAGTCATCCTGTTGGAAGTAGTATGGCTGCTGCTGCTCTAGGAGCACACCCAGGTGTGGGCAGCACTGCCTCTGAGTTCCCCTGCCCTTCCGCAACCACACAGCACTTTGCTACACTTATTGACTAGAAGGTGACACATGTTGTTTGCCTGTTTGGGATGTTGGTCTTGTGGCTTCTGAATGGTTGGAAACAATCTTTGAAATTGCAGACAGAAGCCAGGCATTTTGGACAGTAGCTTTAATCCCAGCACTCGGGAGACAGAGGCCGGCAGATCTTGAGGCCAGACTGGTCTATAGAGTAAATTCCAAATTCCACGGCTACACATAGAAACCCTGTCTCAAAAAACCAAAAAGAAAAAGAAAGAAATAGCAGGTACTATGGCTTCTATTCCATGTGTGTATGCACACCTGTGAGTTTGTATACTGTGTGTATGTGTGTCTCTCTCTCTGTATATATGTTACCAATCACATTTGTGCACATTTGTTCTGATATTTTCTGTTACAGCACCGGGATGTGGGTCTTATGACAAAATGTTAGGATATATGGAGTCCTTAAAAATAATTAGTGGTGAGTTGAAACTTTTAAAAGTTGATTCCAGACATTAATTAAGGCATTTTTCACTCTAAAATAATGACCGACTTGGCAGGGAAGGGTGAGTTACTAAGAATAATAATCCCACTAGCTACGGGAGCATCGATTTTTAGTTCTTGTCTCTACTCTGTATATAGCAACTGATTTGTTTTTAGGGAAATGTGATTCTGTTTCCAAAGAAGAAAACTATCTGCACTATCTACTAACTTAGACAACCTTGCAGGAAAGACTGAGAATGTGGTAGATGGTTTTATTCTGTCTCTCTCCATTAATGTCAGTCTCTTCCTGTGCTAATGAACCCAAGCTGGGTAGGAAGGGGAGCTGCCCAAGTGACTTCTGAGGAGAGGCCCCAGGAGTGGAGTCAAATTGTATTTTGATTTTAAATTTCTTTCCTTCAGCCATGCCCTGCTAGCAGAGATATTCCATTTAGAGATGTTCTTACACTAATTTTCCATAATACCTTCTGAAGTTGTTATGTTACTTTCTGAATGGCTATGTAGATGTTAGAAAAGGTGCTGTGACACAGTGTCATTAAGGTGACATAGTGTAAATTAATGTAGTTAATGGAGGTGCTCACACTGCCTCAGTGACCCATTATGAGCTCTCGTGGAATTAGCAGATGCCCAAGCATCAATCTTTTGGGAAAAGGATAGAAAAGCACTGGCAGCTTTAAAACCTCACAGTGAATTATATTAGGAAAGTGAAAACGTCTGGGTTAGATTTGATTTCACCAGGAAGCCATAAAATGGTACGGCTCTCAGCAAAATATATTAAACTGAAATGTCAGGTTTGATGCAGTAGGTACACAATTATGATAGTGTTAATAGTGGTCTTCTATCATCCTAAGACATACTTTCCAGTCCAATTTCTCAGCAGCTTGAACTTGTCATAAGCTTATAAATTAGAAATTGTGTTTGAGGATATTTTCCTATTTTTGACAGAACGCGTATACTACTATTAACTGTACCATGGGGTTTTAGTATAGCTGTTAAAATAAACTAGAAATCACATTTGCAGACACAAAATGCCTGTTACAATATCCACTTTGCCATTTCTTTAATAATATGCTGTATCTTTCTGTACTGTTTTTCATTTAGCAAAATTTAAACTCCTTGGATTTTTCCTTAAATAGATGCTATCTAACAGCAGTGAGGGTGTGTACAGTGAGCAGGCCAGTTACCCTCGTTGGTGAGCTTTGTCTAGCATGTCTGTATGGAAGCCAAGCAGCTGTGCCCTGCTTTTGGTTGGCTCCCTAAGTGCTCGAAGCAGCTTGTTTTGGAAAGGAGTTCCCCAGACACGAGGAAATTTTCAAAAGCCCTCACACAGGCAGGTAGAAAGGAGACCAAAGCCAGCAGGGTCTGCTCAGCTGTTCTTTGTGCCCCATGACTCTCTCAATCCTCTGGGGCCTTGGCTTTGCCCTCTGAGTCAGTCTTTTTCATTCTTTGCCTCTCCTTGCAGTCGAAGACTTTTCTGCCTGCTTGCTTGTAGGAAGTGGGGCCAAGGTCCCTTTGCCTGATGGTCCAGCAGCTATAAAATCTTGCAGCCACTCTGTATATTTAATCATAGTTCTGTAGTAGAAAAAAAAAACTTACTCAAATCTTTTGAGACAGGAGGCAGTGCCTAGAAGATCTGTAGACTTCAGTGTGTAGCTGTACAGCTCTGTGCCCACCACTCTGTATTCTTCACGTAGCTCCCAGTAGACCGTCTACGCCCAATAGAGCTTCACCCTGTGGCTACATTTTGTTGGTTACTCTGGAACTGACCCTCAACCTGAGCCTGCATCTTGTTTTGAGAATGTTTTGCCATCTTAATGTAGACCTTTGTGTTTCTAAAACCCTTGTCTCAATCCAGAACAGGTTCGTCCTTATCCTTCATAGGATCTTGTCCATACACCCCTGGTCACTTTAAGCCATCTGCCTAGAGAGTTCCTTGGACATGAGTTCATTTGTGTCCTTTGAAGGCACTTAAGGCTGCAGCCTTGTTATCCTCCCCTGTACCACTCAGGGGGCTTGTCTTGTGCTTTCTCAGCAATCTGTAGACACACACACACACACAGACACACACACAGTAACACCCAACCCAGCCTGCTCCCTAGTCCCAATGCCAGTACCTCACATTTTAAGCCTTTACTAGTATAGTACTTCTGTAATTCTGTTTCTGTTTCAGTAATTTCTGTGTAAAAGGCCACCCCCAAATTTACAAATTTAAAGCAGTTCCTTCATGATATGCAATCAGAATACAGGCTCAACCAGTATAGGTGGACTCCATGCTACAGGACATCTGGGCAGCTTGCGGCAAATTTTTACCTTATTTGCATCTATGTTCACATCTATAAAGTGGACTGGTCAGGCTTTCACCCCATGAAGTGTTCGTCAACACATGTAGGGTACTAGAAATCATGGCAGTATATAGTAAGACCTGGTAAGACCTTCAGCTTTAAGATTAAGTGACCCCTTGATTCCTGGGCTGGGACAAAACCAGCTAGACCTCAGTGGTGATGCTCTCTGTGTCTTTATATTATCATTAAAGTAAACAAATCTTAAATAATATTGGTATAAATGTGAGGTGATGATACCAGTACCCTACATTTATATACTAACTTTCACTAAAATTGGCGAATTCAGACAGTTTTTTTTAAAGTAGTGAACAGGCATGAAACTTCAGACTTTATCTGCTGCATCAGCTACTTCTCCCTAGACTTCTGTGATTTTATTCCTCCTTCTCTATCAGAACCACTAAACTGCCCCAATTTCTTATCCAGATGACTCTATTACAATTATTTCTTGCCAATAAGCTGTTCAAAGTCAGACATTTCATGATACCTACTTAAAAACAGCTCTGTCTAGTGACTGTCACCACTGTTGGAAATGTGAGCAGTTCCTTCAGATTTCAAACTCTCAGTGCTCCTTCCAGCAGTGTAGGTAAGTACTTTATGAGCACATCCTGCTAGGCTGGATGAGGAAGAGAAGGGATGGTCCTTGCCACAGGGTTATCCTCCAGGCCCTGGTATCACGACTTCATATGGCTCGCTCCCATCCCAGCTCTCAGACTGTTGAACTGCAGCCCCTTGCCTGTGTGCTGTGCTTTGTTGTTGGGAATGGCCAGCTTGTGCCACCACTCTTTCTACTGTGCCTCGACTACAGCACTGCCGTGGCTGACAGTAAGCATGTTTGCTCACCTTATAGCTTTTCATTCAGCCCTTCTCTCTTTCTCTTTCTATACTTAGCTCTTTCTTGAGATTCTATTTCACATATATAACTTAACTGGAATTCTCCCTTTCTCAGCATCTCGGTGTGGCCTTGTTCAGTACTCCCTCTGCTCTGCCCTTGCTGTCCCCCTCCTTTTTCCCTCCTGCTGATGCTCAGGTACATGGCACCCCTGTCCTTCCCTTTCTAGCCCCCCTTAAACTTTGTTACCCAGATCTTACTGTATTCAGTCATGGCCATTGTTCTTTAAAATTAGTTGACAAACAACCCAGCTTTCGCCCCCACACAGCACCTCTTCTCTCTGATCTACCCCACTGTCCTCTACCCTCCCTCCTTACTCAAGTTTCTTACCCTTTTTTAACAAAACTTCCTGATGATCTCCTACCCCTTCCCCTGTAATTACCAATGAAGTGTTTCTGGACCCATGCAAAGTTCCATCCTCTTTCTTTTCTGCCCTCTTCTTCCAGAGCATGATGGTCTTGCATTGTAGCCACTGTTTATAACTCAGCCCTTAGACCTGACTGACTTACTAGATATTTGGGCCATGATTGTTTTCCCAGGACTCGTCATACTGCCTGGAACTCAAACCTTTGCTCCAAGAAAAAGTAAATGTCTGAGAAGTCTATGCTGGATTTTAGAAAGAGTTCTGTCTAAATGGTTCAATATAAGAAAACTGATTGTTAATAAAGTTCACCCCGTTTATCTAGAAAATTCATTCATGTAAACCTTATTATGTTTCTGTAATTCCAGAGAAAATGAATATAGTTATTCCCTCCCTGTCATTTACAAATCAGAAGGCTTAGTCTCAATCAGCTTTATACAGTGTCTTGCTAAGATAGACACTGGGTAGAAGAGTTGCATCACCTTTAATGGAAGATGCATAAAGGAAAAACCCCTGTGTCATGTTTTAGAAAACTGAGGCTCCATCTATTGGAAGACTTCTTACCTGGTGGTTTTACAATTTCCCTATGCATCTCTGGACGTGACCACACTAAGATTCCTATTTCTGGCAGTATTCTGTAAGCATGGATCCTATAACATGAATTACTGTTGTGCTTTTTATGATGCAATGTAAAGCTAATCTAACCCTGCTCTTGAAATTTAAGGATGTATATAGCATACAGTATACAGTATATAGCACACCTGAAAACCATTGTCGTTTTATTTATCTTTTGATTTCTGTGGTTACTTAAAAATAGCCAAAAAATAAAATAAGATCTTCAAAATGATTTTTTCTCTATTCATATCTATTCTAAGGAGGCATAAACCTAACAGTGATACTTGGGTTCATCTTGAATCCAGGTATTTATGCCACGCACGTATAATAAAATAACTCATCTTTATATCCAGCCTATCCACAGTTATGTTGAAACTTGATTATAATGTAAGTATGGGCTTTGTTATATGCAGTAGTGGGTGTAAAATAACTTGGTTGCAGCTGGGGTGTCACTCTGGTAAGTGCTGGTCTGGCAGATGCCAAGTGCAAGGTTCCAACTTCAGCATTGGATATAAAAATTATTTTGTAATTTAAAAGTAAAGTGATGAATTCTATAAATATTATGTATTATAGTTGGCACAATAATAAAAATCAAAAGTAGCAAATATTGTTATTTTTTTTAACAAAGCCTGGCTGTGACATTTTAGCTGGGGTAGTTTGTTAATATACATAAAAGGTCCCTAAGCAACATAGATTTGTTACGGCTTCATGCATTCATCTTCTGGCACTGCTGTAAGCTGCTGTTACTTTGTGCTCACTTCTCCCAGTGTTTGTTCCTTTGTTTGCTTGCTTTAGTGAAGATTGAACCTAGGGCCTCTCCAGCATTCTAAGCAAGAACTTTTTCTACTACTGAGCCATGCACGCCCTCAGCCCTGTGTAACTATTTCTTAGAATTCACAGAAAGAAGAAGATAATAAAGTGAACTGTTTAAAGAAATGTTTCATCTTCTTGGATTCCTAATTGTTTTTAAATGGAGACTATAAGGGCTAAAATTAGGTCACGGATTTGTCTCCTTTTATAATTAGAAAAAATTAACCATTTTGTTCAACTGATTTTACCAACTAGCTAATGAGCTACATCTTTTTTCTGCACAGGAACTAATTCCAGAGTTCTACTACCTACCAGAGATGTTTGTCAACAGCAACGGGTACCATCTGGGTGTGAGGGAGGATGAAGTGCTGGTTAATGATGTGGACCTGCCCCCCTGGGCCAAGAAGCCAGAAGACTTTGTACGGATCAACAGGATGGTAAGAAAGTTGGTTACTACTAGAACAGGAATGAAGAAGTTGACATATTTTGGGGGGAGGGTTGTTTTGTTTGTTTGTTCGTCTGTTTTCATCTATTGCCAAGCGTCTGTAACATCTGTAAATGCAAGGTTAAAACCTAAGAAGCCGTGACAGAATTCTGCTGTACTCTTCTGCTCGAATCCTTTGTTGTAAGGCAGACTTCTTTGAGGAGGGTTGATGGGGTGATATTCCAATTCTGTGTGTTCCTACAGGAGGAGACAACTGGACAAGCATGTGCTGACTAATGTCACACATTCTGAATGGAAATAAATGTCCTTTCCTTATTCTTGTCTACTGTAACAAATGTACCTCTGTACTTTTCTCACTCATGGAAATATTCAAGAGAGGAGAAAGGTTGGAGTGTTTTTATACATGGGAAGTTTGTGCTGTGAAACATACACCTCATGCTGTAATGTACCTACTCTGGAAGAAAGCATCCATCTAAATGCATTTCAGAAAGGCACATGGCAGAGTCCCGGTGTTCACATGCATATCTAAATAATGTCTGCCTGTGGGGATTTTATATATATTCTCCCCAGTTAATGAGATTTTCATCTTGGTGTGGTTATCATTCCTGGAGAAGAGGCATGCTGTAGTGTACTAATAATCTTAAGAGTCTTGACAGTGAAGACCCAGGCTTAACAAGCACGTCTTTAGCCCTGTCTGCTCACTCCTGAGTCTCTTCACCTGTCTCATACATCTGTTTCCTCATTTTGGCATTGATCTTGAGTCAGAATCCACACAGCACAATAGGAATCATGCATCGTGCAGTCCCCTTTTGAGAAGAGTATTACTAATACATAATTGGCATACTGAATAATTCACAAATTGAGCAGTTTACCATCAGTGGATTTTAGCCTGTTCATACCTGTATAACCCTCGCCACAGTCAATTTGGTAGCATTTTGTCATTCCATAAAGAACCCCTAACCTGTTAGTATTTCACCCTGTTTTGCCAGCTTCCCACCCCACCCAACCAGCCCAGCAAACTAACCTACTTCCTGCCTCCACTGGGTTTCTAACCTGCCTTCCAGCCTCTCTGCCTGCTGTAGACGGTTCCCATGTACAGTCCTAAGGAGCAGGTGTCTAGGCCTTTCGCACACGCTGCCTATACCTCACTCTTAGTAACAACTGTTTTATCTCACAGCTGTATTTTCCGTCTTTAAGAATATCCAGTCTTGATATACTTCATTTTGGGCAATCATTGCTGTTATAATAATCCTACACCTAAAAGCACCACATTAGGGCTGGGCATGGCGACACGTGCCTTTTAGTCCTAGCCAGCAGAGGCAGGGCAATTCCTGTGAAGTCCAAGCTAGCAAAGGCTACATAGTGAAACCCTGCTTCAGACCAGTGTGTGATATGGTGCTTTTGTTTATTTTATTACCTGATTTTTGAACAGCGTGTGCATTCTATAGGTTTTGTGCATAGTCCCCACCATAGATGAGTACTTATGTTCACACGTAAGCAGCGTATACACTTCTCAGCTTGTGCGTGTCACATTGATCCACGATGTCATTGTGCAATTCAGTACAGACAATACCTACTGACAGCTAAATGGTAAATACTGAGTGAAGGAATGTCATTTTATTTCTGTAAACATGTGCAGATTGGTTTACTCTAAATTACCCAAAATCAATGAATCCAGAAAAGGAGCCAGAAGTTGTTGGGCCAGAGTCTTTGCTGCACTTGCTGCAGAACAGCAGCTCTTGTGTGACATGAACAGTAAGTGCCCTTGCTATGTCAGGCAGTGCATCTGATATGATTTCTCTTTTGAACATTTATGAAGTGTCCCCATTGAAGACAGGAAACATGGCAGCCAGACTGTTTACTTCCTTATTTAGGGCGATGGATCTGGTAAATAGCAGAACCAAGATTCAAGAACAGAAAAAAAAAACTCACTAGTCTCACTATAGCCAAAATGCCACCACTTCTGTTGTCACCTTTCCCACTTCCTATGTGTCACCTCTCCTACGACCTCTGTGTCACCTCCCCTTCTGAAGTGCTGAGATTACCATAGCTCTGTTTCTAGGTTAGTGATTTTACTCATTTCCCTTATCATCATTAGGATTTTTTTTTTAATGCAAGCCATTCACTGGTAGAGACAGCAAGCATGCTGGGTTAACATGAGCCGAGGAAAGGGGATTAATTACCTGTGTATCTACTGAATCTCATATTCCCTAATGCAGCAGTGTTTACACAAAAGCAAACTGACTCTGTACTAGGAAATGCATATGGTACTCTTGACATGTGAGGTTGTAGACAGCTCGATAGAGGCCATTGCTGTTTCCAAGTTCCAGACAACGTCACATTTCCTACTGGCAACATGTCTCTCTCCATGCCACACATTTCATGAGCTGAGTAGGTGCTTCAGAAAAGGGATTTGTATTCCTAGTTAAAATGTGAAACATTTTTTAAAAAGTAAAACTTTTGAGTAGACAGGTTAGTAAAAGTGAGCGTTGTTCTGCAGGAGATAAAGGCCTAAACATTAATGACAGGAAAGTGGCCTTCATTGTATCATCCACCCTATTGGCCTGATGTCTCTTTAGGAGTGCTCATTGACTGTGTTAGGTTGTGAAAAGTATAGAGACATCTAGATTTAGCATTCAGAAAAGCAATCGTCTATCCAAGAATACCTTTTCATTGCAATGAGTTGGTCAAACTTCATAAAAAGGAAAGAAGTCAGGCGAGAGAAAGCCGATGTATGGGCACCTCCTTCAGGTTTCACAAGTCTTTGTCTTCGATCATTATCAACAGATCCCAAAGACAAACAGAGCAATGAACTACTCTGGTATAGTAAATGTATTGTTGCAAAATGTAGAGAAACCCTGAGCATGACGCTCTTCAGAAACTGGAGCACAGTCAGACAGCGTACTTGGTAGCAAGGTGCTGTCTGTGCTGTGAGAATCAAAATGGTAGCCAACAGGCGGAAGGGTGGCTGCTCACAAGCTCGAGTCTGCACTGAAGCTTCCAAACCACAAGCAGAAAGCAGTGGACTGGCTGAGCAGTCAGATTGTCCCAGGGCAATTCATCCACAGTAAAAACTGGCCGCCACTGCTTTGTCTTTTCCTGTGGTCCTCTCTGCCCACAGCTCATTCTAGTCAGTTTACTGATGTATTTGACTACAGAGATACTGTGAAAGAGGGCGTGTAGAAAAAAACCTAGCCTTTTTAAAAACAGTGATAGAAAAGTGGGTGCTAGAAATGTTAGTGGTTGTATGCAACAGCACCCTCACCTCACTCCACACAGAATATCAGCCCAAACAGAGCATCGACCTGAGTACAAAGCCCACAACTGTCAACTCTCCAGGAATCATGTGAGAAGCAGTGCTTGTGGGTGTAGGTTAGGCAAAGGTACCCACATATAATACAATCCAATCCTTTAATCCCAGCACTCAGGAGGCAGAGGCAGTCAGATCTCTTGAGTGTTCAAGGCCAGCCTGGTCTACAGAGTGAGTTTCAGGATAGCCGGCACTACACAGTGAAATCCTATCTCAAAAAATCAAAACTCCAAAATAACAACAAAAAACAGAATACAAATACTGATGGTCAGGCTATCACTAAAGCTTCTTTGTTTTGAACAGTGTTAAGAAAATTACAAGTAGTTCAGGCTGGAAAGAGTTTTTGTAGTGAACACAGGGCTCAGCATACAAAAGGCTGTGCATGCCAGACAACTTGAGATTGCTCTCCAGGACCCACAAAATGAAAAGAGACAACAAACCCACAAAAGTTGTCCTCTGTCTATTCACACACTTGGCAAATCATGGGCACATGTGTGCACACACATACACATCTGTAAATATATGTAAAACAACAATCTAATGAAATACTGGGGCCTGAAATTTGAAGAAAATAGTAAAAAAAATCCACAATAACTTAAAAGTACTTCTTAAAAAGTAAAGACAAAATAATCTCCTGACCGCCCCCCCCAAGAAAAGAACAACCCCCACACACAGATAGCATCTTCCCCCTGAACGATGTGGCCTGCTGACTAGTGTGCCTCACTCTGGAACCTCTCTTTCTCAGCTGCATAGGCAGCCATGATCAGCTTGGATCCCTTACGATTACAGTCTTAACATTTGGCTTTCGTATCACTGTCCGTGAATCTTCCTGCTCGTGTCCTTGCTGTGCTTTGTGTGTGCAATGACCTCACATTAGAAGTTATTCATTCAGTATTATTATTCCATGAGGCAGTCAGTGAACACTGGAGTTGTTTCCGGTCTTGGCTCTATTGGTATGGCTGCTATGAACATTGTCGTAGTATCATACAAGTTTCCAGTAGATGATGGGCTTTTATTTCTTTACAGTAGATACCTAGGAATGGACTTGCACAGAGTAAATTTACTTAACATTTTAGCAAACTACTGAAATGTCTTTCATAGTGACTGTGCCATCTTCTGTCCCCACTCACAGAGTGCTACAGCTCATGTCCCTTGTGCCTTCACCCACACATGACTCCTGTTGTTGTTTTAAATTACAGTCATTTTACTGGACATAAAGTTAAATATTTTTATAATTTTAACTTATAGTTCTCCAATATAATGGCATTGAATACCTCTTTGTATGTTTATTAGATGCTAAAACATTTTCTATATTTTAAAAAGATAATGAGTAGTGACATTGTAGATATAACCTTGGCCATTCTTCATTGGAGTAGTTTATATGCTCCAAAAATTAGTAATATTATTTCAAATATACCTAATGAATAGAAAGGTGGGTTCTGCTTTTGAAGACAAGCTCCCAAATATCCTGCCTAAGGATTTGGGGACTAGTAAAAGCTAATAATTATCTGGGCAAGAAACCACCAGGTAATTACAATTTGTAGAAACTAATCAAGCAAGATGATAGATTCTTAATTGAATCTGTAGAAAAATATGCAATGAGTCATTTAGTCTGTTAGGTAGCAGTGCATCCAACCCAGTGAGTTTGCCACACTGGGACATTTCTAGATTTCCTGTGACTGGGATTACTTGAGAGATTGTTATGGTTATTTTTCTAAGGTGTATTGCCACTTGGATTCCTTCCCTCCCTCCCCCTGAGATTAGTCTTTAAACCTTCTCTTACATTTAGAAGTCAGTGAGCTTTACAGAAAAAAAACCAACCCAAATTAGAATAATGTGTCCACCAGGATGCATGCACCACTCACCCAGGGTCAGTGACATAAACCTTATGCCTTTTGAATCTGAATTTATGGGCACAGGTGCCCTGAATAACCTGACTGTGGTACTGGCAATTTTATTTGGGGTCCTAAGGATGTAACTCAGGCAAACACTTTACCAACTGGCTACCAACTGAGGCTCTCCTACCTAGGTTTGTAAACCAAATTCCTATCATCTTATTAATTAGGAAGATTTGTAAACTAATCTTTTGCCATATGATGGATATTTGGGGACCTTCTATTCCCCAGCCTCTGCTGTCTGCCACAGTGGGTAGCTTCAAGAGTCTCCCCCTCTGGTCTTCCTTGAAGCAACTTTAGGAGGCTTAAAGAGCTTTCTTGTGCATCAGCTGGGTGATAGATCTATGGCATGTCTGAGGCAGCCAGTTTTGCTTCTGTGTTAGTGCTGCCTCTGGTAATTCCTAAGAAACAAAGATTCACCAAGTGTGGCTACACCCACAGCTGCCACCCTCAGGGTCACTCTCCTGCATTTCTCCATCTTGAAGCCTACTTGCACAGCAGATTCTCTCCTCTGGCCAGGATCCCCACCTGCTGATTCAGGGTGATCACACTGATCTGTAGAAACCTGGCAAACAAAGTTATTTAGCACTAAACATAACGAGCTTGCTACACAGCTCTAAGTTTTGCCAAAGGTACATTTATTTGGTATGTGTTTCTATAAAATAAAGAACCTATACAGTGAGATGTGGAAGGATTTCTATCTTCTCTAAATTCTATGATGACAACTACCATTCATTCAGTGTTCTGTAAAAATTTTCTGAGTACTAATTGTGTAGTTCCTGTAGGCTTTAGTTCCTCTGAAATAGGTTTATCATTGTGTGTACCCCCCCCTCTCTCTCTCTCTCTGTGTGTGTGTGTGTGCGCGCGCGCGCGCGTGCGCGCGCATGAGCTCTCTGCTCTATTTATACTGCACACTAGGATTATATCCAGTTATTCACATGAGTTTTTTCATAAGCCATATATCCCAGAGAAACAGCATTCCCTGTGGTAGAAGTCCTTCCTCTCTCTGTGGATTAGGATTTTATATCCATGAACATTCCCTCCTCCTCCTTCTTTCAAGCTGTCATTACAAAATTCAAGGTAATGAAGAGAAAAAATAATTATATGAAAGGTAAGACATCATTGGTTTTTAAATGTAGGCTTTGCCACAGCATGAGAAGCTAAACAGGTGTGTGATGATGCATGGACACAGACACATCTATAGGTCTTCTGTAGCTTGTGCTCTAACTTGGAACGCTGAGGTGTTGTTATTTGTCTGTAGTGATTACACAAGTTCATACAGTCTGTACCTGTCGTTCTGCTCTTCAGTCATGGCTGCCACTGCCCCTGTGCTTTGGCCTGTCCGATGCACTCCTAATCTATTGCTGCACTTGGTGCTGTCACTGGTGTTGTGGGCACTGACACATACAGCTGCTTATGTGCTGTGACACAGTAATCAAGATGCCAACACAGTGACAAAATTCTCTCACTGATGAGTTGTAGAATTTGAAATCTGGTCTCATTAGAAAAAAACCCTGGAATATAATGTCATCACTTTTTGTAGACATCTTAGTAAATTCTAAATGGTTTGTTTGCACAGCAAGCCAAGCACTGGCTTAATTTATCTACACACAGGATAAGATAATTGCAACCACTTCCTCATGAAGCATTGATAAAGCCTTGTGTTTGGGTCTAACATGGTTAGCATCTGACCTCTTGACAAAGGACAGAAATAGAAAGTCTTTCTGATAGTATTACCCTAATGCTGGCTTCATCAATCATAATCTACCCATTTATAATTTGTTTTTCCAAAAGGCCTTTCATGGATGGCAAGTGATAATGTCCCCCAGCCCCCAGCCCTGCTGAGTCCTAGTGCTGTCGGGCCAAATGCAGGTCACAGGCCATGTGTACCCAGCCAGGCAAGGGCCCTGGGGTCCTGTGCTTTTTCTCATATTGTTTCATGTCCTTTGCAAATTTTTCATATTTTGAAGAAAAGGTCTCTCTTATAGTAGTAGCTTGAATTTGAAATATTTTACCAACATGTGAAGCAACACTGTGTTTACAAAAGAACATTGGTGGTGTCCACATCACTTAACAAATAGCTAGTGAGTTCTCCAGACAGTTCTTCTAATTTGTAGGACACTACTCACTAGGCAAGAATATCTGCCCTCACTTAGCTTCCTTTCCATTAAGATAGACCAACTTCCTTAAGGAGGGCAGGAGGAAGGGGGTGGGGAGTAGCTTGGTGTGTGAGATGGCCAGTTCTAAGTTAAAGAGAAGTAGGAGAGGAGAGGACTCAGAGAAGAGATTAAGGACCACTCACAGGTGAGCTTGAGCAGAGGGGTGGGGTGAAGGAGTAAGCTGTTTGGCTCCCTAGAGAAAGACCTCTGCAGGCAGAGGAACATCTGGACAAAGCACAATGCTAGGCATGCTAGGCCAGGAGGCCAGTGGTCAGAGGTGGGTCAGTGAACAGTGGTGCATAGCAAAGGAGAACAGAGCAGCAAGAGGACTTAGCACGTTGGGCTTGTGGCTCCATAAGCACTGACCAGTGCAGTGAGCCAAGGGTGGCATAGCCTTACATTCTAAACAGTGTCCAATGGCTGCACCAAGAGTGCTGTGGCACCAGAGCAGAACCAGAAATCTACCAGGGAGCATTTCTAGAGGTGCTGGGGACATGGAAGAGATAGTGAAGGTAGTGAGAGGTTGTTTATCTCACCTCTGTGGTCTAATGCTACACCCTACAGTGACCTCCTTGACTTCTGCTAGTAGTGTTTTCCCTCAGTTTCTTCATCCTGCAGAAGCAGGTGTAAGGTCAGACTAAGTTGCATAGTGGCTGCTTACACATATCAGAGTCTTACAATATTTCTGTTTATTCAGCTAAGATGAGAGGGAGGGATTAGTGCTTGTTATTACCATGGCATGGGGGCAGGAATTCTAAACTGCAGGACAGGCTGAAGTCAGCATGCTTACCCCAGTAGGCTCGGATCTGTTCAGAACATAGAAAGCCTTTTATCCATGAATCCCCCCCCCCCCAGGGACAGTGTTTGGCATGTAGTACGTGGGCAGTCATTTAGGGCAGAAGAGAAATCAGAGTGTTCTCACCCAGTTCTTTTGCCTGATAAATCAGGTTTTTTTCTTGTATCGCTCTGTTTAGAACACTGTCTCAAGGTATAGTCTCTAAATGAGGATATGCACTATACTTTTGAAACAATGAAGAGCTAGCTGGTAATTTTGAATTGCACTTTCTACTTTGAATGTAAATTGATTTCACAAGTAACTGTGTGTGCTACAGCTATAACTTGGTGACAAGAGGGCATTTGTGAAGAGCATCCACATCGATTTTCTCAATAAGAAAAGACCAGTGAGAGAATTAACTCCAGATGAAGGATGGGTTCAACTCAGAAACACACAAGGTGAAGTGCTCTCAGGCCAGTGGGAAAGGAACAATTATACGTGGGAGTTGCACCCAAGCTTCATCTCCAATAATCTTGATTTATATCTGAAAACCATAAAAAACTCCAGAGGCAGAGATGGGATAGAGGTTTTGAAAGCCTGTCATATGCAGGGCTGTGCTGGCTAAATTATGCAGGGAGGAGTCTAATGGTGACAGTTGTAAGAGAAGGCACAGGGCATGGTGGCTTCAGAAGTCTGCTCTATAACAAACAGGCTACCATGCAACAGTTAGAGAGCGAGGCCAAGTGGATTGTAGTAGCCCATTTGAAGAACAGTGAGAGCTAGAATATCATCTTGGTTCATGGTATGTCTAGCCATCAGTCAAGTAATATGATAAATTTAACACATATCCCCCACCACAGTCATTTAAGCTTTATTGAGCTGAGTATATAGTCCCAGTACTCAGGTCACTGTGAGTTCATATCCAGACTGGGGCACATGGCAAGTTCAAAGCTGTCCTGAGCCACATAGCATGGCCACATATAATTATATTTATTTAAAACAGTAATTGAGTAATTAAAGTTTCAATGACTAAAATTTTAACGCAGTCATGAGAGTGAAGAGCTAGCCTAGACATTTACAAAAACTTGAATGTTTTTCTGATATCTGCTTGAATACACACTTAACTATTCAGAGAGTATTTTATTACTGAAAGGAGATCATTGATAGCATAGAAAGATGGAAATATTTTTATTTAGTATAGAAGAGAGAGAAATTGCATTCCCGTATATAAAAGGATTCTCACAGCTCATTTCCGTTTTCTTTGTTCTTTCTCATGAATTTTAGAGAGGCTTTATCCCAAGTGCATTAGTGAAAGAATTCTCTCCCATATAATACCCATGGGCAAAGATGGGGATGAGATGGAAGTGGGTGCAATCCATCTGAAAGATACCCTACCACTTCATATCTCTCTTCACTTCCTTCCTCCCACATCCCCGGGGTAGAGTTATGGATGGGAAATTGGGTTATCTAGGCTTAAAGCAATTGCCTCTGCCTGGAGATGTGACGGAGATGTTCAAGAAGCTATTAGGGTCATTATAACACTAATAGCTTAGTAATCGAGTATTTTTTCATATTTTCCAGTGTAAGCACCGTACTAAGATCTTATTTCAAAGTGCAGAGTGGGTCTGTGCATGCAAACACAGCTCTGAGAAAACCAAATAAGCACAGCCGTGTATTCAGAAGCAGGGTAAATACCATTTGTGCAGTGAGCAACCCTGCAGTGAGGACCTCTGCTCTGGGTGAGGTGATAGCTACTATTCAGTTCTACGTATGCATTTGACTTTGAACTAGATTTAGCTTTAAGGTGTTCTCAATTTGGGGTTTTTTTTGTCTTGCATAGTAATAAGCAAAACAATTATAATACGGTTTTGTTCTCTTCATTCCTACCTCATTTAATTTTAATTTTATGAACGAAAAGACAAAGTTTTCCAGAATACTTAACTGCCCCTGCCACCCGACTCCCCACGCTGCTTCTCCTCTGTGTAGACTAGACTGGAGCGAGTGACAACGCTTATCACAAAGATTCTGAGGTCAACTAAATATTATTATGAAAACCGGGAACTAATAATAATGGAGTTTAGAGATGAGAGAAAATGGATTAATAGCAAGCAAGATAATAAAATGCATAAATGGATACCTAGAAGCCTTAGCGTAATTCAATGAAGTTTCTCTGCAACCTCACAAAAATCCAAGGCCTCCATGGGTGTATTCTACCAATTTTTTAAGAAATAATGAACTCAGTTCTTATGCAAGATGTCCCAGAAACCATGGATAGCCATTTTAGGAGGATAATAGGATTATGATTCCAACATAATTAAGAGGGAAATGAAAAAAAGAACAAGTGCCAACTTCATAAACAACTACAGTCCAAAAATACCCAAGCAAATTAGCATGGGAGGTGGCCGATGTATATGTATGTATGCTTCTCTTCCCCCACCTCTGCCTGTGTGTCTGTCTCTCTGTGTGTGTGTGTGTGTGTGTGTGTGTGTGTGTGTGTGTGTGTGTGT
>NW_021604597.1:6046793-6048642 GCF_004785775.1 Grammomys surdaster | reverse complement strand
TGTGTGTGTGTGTGTGTGTGTGTGTGTGTGTGTGTGTGTGTGTGTGTGTCTGTCTGTCTGTCTTGCATTGAGCCTAAGTAGACTTTAACCCCTTAACGTCAGGAACAGACATGGATGCTCCATCTCATCCCTTCTGTTATCTATAGCTGCTAAACTTGAGAACAGTTCTGCAAGAAAAAAAGATAAAGAAGCTATACTTGCAGATAATCAATAGCTGTCAGAAACAAAATTAGCTTAGAGAAATTAATAGTATTTTTTCTACATAATAAATAACCATATATTGACTGTATCTTTTTACATGTACCAACTTCTTTTTTATTTATTACCTTTTAATTTTTTTCATATATTCAGATTATATTCTTTCCTCTCTTCCAATATCCCTACCCACTCACCCACCCAATTTTGTTCATATTCATTCACTCTCCTTCTCTGGCTTCCCCTGCCCGAAGAATCAAAACAAAATCCAAAAGGATAAAACAAACAAAGCAAAAATCACAAATGGTGTCTGTTTTATATTGTCTAGCTACTCCTGGTCATGGATGCCTACTCTGGAGAATGGCTGATTATATCCAGTGTCACTCCATGAGTCCAAACTGATTTCCCCTTTCCTAGCGGGCATGAGTTGCAGATAGCTTCTTGGTTAGGGTTGGGACTTTCTGCCCACTTCCTTCCCTGTACTGGGATTTTTATTTGAATTTGTGTAGATCTTGTAAATACACCAAAATTTTATGAACTTATTTAAAGGAAAATAAAACTTGATCAAGAACACAATAAAATATTATAGACAAAATTTTAATTTTTACCTCTTAACATAAGTCGTAGGAACTAATCTGTAATAGATGAGAATTTTTGGAAATGTCAGTGAATTAAACTAATGTCAGTGTTTACAACTTAAGAGAAATAAGAATAGTTATGTAAATGTCTTGGTACACACACATAACTGGCTAGACACATACATAACATACATGACAGAATAGAAGAAAGGAAGGAGTGGGGCCAAGAGCAGAGGAGTGTGCAGCGCCTGGAGATCAAGCAGACCCTGTCCCCAGACTCTGGCCAACAATAGGATAACAATAGGATATCCAAGATGAGTCTCAGAGATAGTTCAGTATTATGGGCCTTCAGAAACTTTGAAGCAGATTAATGACTCATTGTAATAAATATTTGCATGTAGAACCAAACAGCTTTACATGCAAATAAAGCATGTTTGCAATACCACTTTAATAACTGAATATGTGATAGAGAGATGGGAAAGATTGCAGAGTGGAGTGTGCATGAGCAGCACACAGACACAGAACTAGAGAGAAGGTCGTTTTGGAAGCCATATGGATATTTGCAGTCTGTTCTGCAGCCAGAAACCATGTGAAAAACTATGATCCATGCAAGGAATGGGCAAGGACATGTCTTTTGCAGTGCTATAAATGACTGTAGGCTCATAATGGAGACTGAGAGACATTGAAAGCTTCTATGACAACGCCTAACCTGCACACACATACACACCACTAATAAACAGTCCAGACAGGGAGCCATTGCAGAGAGCCCTTTAAAAATGTGACAAAGATGCTGAGATGTAGCTCTTCACAGTTAATGGCTTCTGGCAGGAGGGGTGTGGGTGGAGAAAGACTCAGTTATCTTTAGAGGGATGGCCACTGGGAATTTGACCATGCTCCAGTGAGTACAGGGGCAACACAAATGGTACTTGGTATATTTTGTAGAGGGCACAAGGGTGAGACAGTAGACTTTGGAGGAAGGGGAAAGGAGTGTGATCTGTGTGTGTTATATGAAATCCCTAAATAATTAACAAAAGTATTTTGTTGGGAAAAAATAAAGGAGAGAGGAGAGAGAGAGA
>NW_021604597.1:5936881-6046693 GCF_004785775.1 Grammomys surdaster | reverse complement strand
GGGAGGGAGGGAGGGAGAGAGAGGGAGGGAGAGAGAGAAGGAGAGAGAAGAAAAGGAGGGCGTGGGAAGGGAACAAAGAAAGGGAACACAGATGGACAGGACTGGCCTTTTTCTAGACAGAGGATCATATTATCTAATAACGGCAGGTCTGAATATCACCACAAATACATACTTGCACACAAAACTCACAGCACACATTTCTGAGGACAGGACTGCTCATTGCTACATAAAATAAGAGTGGATCTGGTCCACTGTGAAGGAAAGTAGACTCTAGATGAACTGAAACCTTGTATGTGAGGAGTCAGCCATCCAGTGACTGTGACTGGCAGAGATACTGAAAGCTACCTCAAACAGCAGAACTCCTCCCTCCGTGCGTAAGCACTGCTGAATGAACTGGTGGTCTCTAAATGCAAAGTGGATGAAGACACACTTAACAGACAATATCTGTAAGAGGATGCATCTGCAGGGATTAAACCAGCAAGGAATCGCTTCTGAAAGTCTGCAAATCACAAACATAAAGACAGAAACTGCCATGCAAATGTGAGCAGGGGCTGGAGAGGGGGCGAAGATGCTTAAAGGCACTTGCTGCTCTTGCAGAGGACAGAGATTCAGTTCTCAGCACCCACGTGAAGCTGCACACAAACACTTTAATCCAGTTCTAAGAAGTGGGATAAGAAGTCCATGGGCATCAGAGGTCTACAAACTAAAACAACTAGTTATCTTTTTGTATCTGTCATAATAGTCAGAATTAGAAACCCAGGTAACACACCAAGGTGGTGGGGGCATATAGAGGCACAACAAACAGCGAGAAGTGGGGACTGGACAGTCATTCTGAAGAGCAGCAGGCACTGACTGGGAGGAGGAAACAGACAACATGAGTGTGAGGTGAGGCATGGTCCTTCTCCCGAGGAAATGTAACCAACATCCAAGAGCCCTGGGGAAATACACACAGCCCGTGCTCCAGGGGATGCCCGTGCCCCAGGGGATGCCCATGCCCCAGGGGATGCCCTGCCCCAGGGGATGCCTGTGCAGTGTGTGGAGGAGCACAGGCTCCCATAGGCAGATCTTAGAACCATACAAGGGATAAAATGAGTTTCTAGGCCATGGTTTGAGAGCCAATCCACAGAACAGAGGATGCTTCATCAGAACAGAAGGAACATTAGCTGTTTCATGCTTGTTGCGTGTGGTGGAAGAGGAAGTGAAAGAAGGTAACTGAGATGAATAAACACACTTGAAACTCAAAGTCCTGGAAAGCTATCGTTCTCTGTGTCCCCCACGATTGCATTAGCCATATTGTTCAATAATAGCTTTATCCTAGCAGAATAATAGTAAACTTGTAAATCTTTCAGTGACAGCTCTAAGAGACACGGTTTAAAAAAAAAAAACCTTCCTTTAAGGATTAATTCCACAGCTATTCTATGTTCCTGGGAGAAGATCGGAATGTGGCCACTCAATAGTCACTCTGCATAATGGTCAACTCTTGTATCCTTCCACCCATTGGACTAGCACTGAAATGATCACTTAACAGCTATACCAACTTTAAAAATTTACTAAATCACACAAACTATAACATATAACCTGCAAAGAGTTAATCAATCATTTTATTTTTGTCTCATTTCTCATATTCTAGTCTGAATAATTATTTTAATATCAGTAAAATGGAGCATAAAATTTCTGTTTGATTTTAGTAAGTAAATGTCGTGTTTTCACAAAATCTTAGTTTTTGTGTTTCTGGATGAGAATCATACAGAGTAATTGTTATAAATGGCATTCTAAGAAGAAAAAAAAGTGAAGGACCGAATCAGGAAAGGGATGCAGGGAATGACGGGTGGGAAACGTGGGAAGGCACTGCTGTGAGCGCAGTTTTGAGAGGATTCCTTTGAAGGTTATTGTTTGTTAATTGAAAGGATTCCAAAGTGGGTTAACACCTTAGTAACTGGGACAAGCAACCAGAGAGTGAGTGGGTTCACATGTTAACTTCAGCTGTGCTTATGATATATAACTGTACACAGAGAATTTCTGAAGCTGGACATAGAACCTCCTTTGCATAGGGTTGACATCCTGCCTGCCTTGACTATATCAGAAGTGAAGGGAGTGGGTGGGTTACTCCCAAGCAGCAAAGTGCCCACTATGGTTTTCATCCAGGGATGAAGTGAGCTCCAGCCTATCTGTCTGACTGTCCCCAGGAAGCTTCTACTGGATGATTATCCTCCTCTCCTCCTCCTCCTCCTCCTCCTCCTCCTCCTCCTCCTCCTCCTCCTCCTCCTCCTTGTCCTCCTGCTCCTTCTCCTTCTCTTCCTCCTCCTCTTCCTCCTCCTCCTCCTCCTCTTCCTCCTCCTCCCCTTCCTCTTCTTCCTCTTCCTCCTCTATCACAACCACCACCACCAATAGCACCACTTTCTCCTTTAAAGAAAATCACATTCTTCTAACTCACAAATAAACCATCACATAGCTGGTTTAAGAAAGTCACTCACACACTTACCCAACTTGCCCATTTCCAAACTCAGTACGTATCAGTGAACTAAATACAGAGGGCCTTCATCTCCCCCAACTCCTCACAGAAGCCTATGTTCTTTGACTCAGATTTACTTCCCTACCACAAACACTACTGAAGAGCAAACCTCCCCAGTTCCTGGTACTTCCCAAAGTCTGTATCAGCTGAGCTGATTCCAGGCGTGAAGAAGGCATTTCTTCCTAGTCATCTTAGAAGCAAGCTAGATGACTTCCTTCAGGAAGACAAACCCATATCAAAGTTTGCTATAACACTTTAAACAAATGTTTAACATTTAGAAATGAAGTTATTATAAAATGGTATTTACAAGTTGTTGCAAGTTATTTTTCTTTTGAGCATGAGTGTATTTTTGTAAGAAATGTATTTAATATGAACATATTGTGTTTATAATGGAGCCAAGAGAATGGAAAGGCATTTTTGTGAAGAGACTTTTATTTAGCCCTGTGTCTTTGTTTTGTTTTGTTTTAATTCTTTTTATTATAGGATATTTTATTTATATTTCAGATGTTATATCCTTACCCCATCCCCCCTGCCCAGGAGCCTCCTATCACATCCCCCCTTCTCCTGCTTCTATGAGGATGTGCCCCCATCCACCCCCTACTCCCACCTCCCAACCCTGGAATTCTCCCACACTCGGCATCCAGCCTTCACAGGACCAAGGATCCCACCTATGCCTGACAGGGCCATCCTCCCCTACATATACAGCTGGAGCCATGTAGTCCTGTGTCTTATTAAAGGTAGTCTTTTGCCACTTCTGGGGACTGGAGATCTTATACATAAAATCAAATACAATGTAAAGGCATAATGTCTTCATTTATACTGAATGTTTCACAGTGAGAAAGTAATTTGAAACCTTGCTAAATGTGTGGTCTTATTATTCCTTCATTCATTTCAGGCCCTGGAAAGTGAATTTGTTTCTTGCCAACTCCATCAATGGATTGACCTTATATTTGGCTACAAACAGCGAGGGCCAGAGGCAGTCCGTGCTCTCAATGTTTTCCACTACTTGACCTACGAAGGCTCGGTGAACCTGGACAGCATCACAGATCCTGTGCTCCGGGAGGTAGGTGTCCTGAGCTGATCCCAGAGTGTCTAACATCTCTCAAACACACATCTGACTCCCCATCTTTTTCTGTGTAAGTCTCCTTTCATCCTGACTCTTTACTACACATAGATTTCATGTTTTGACAAATATAAAAAAATGGAGACATATCAAACACAATGCGACCAATATGTTGAATTTTTTTTAATACTGACATTTTAATGCAGAACTGTAATTTTACTTGAGCTTGTCATTAAAATGCATTACATGTTAATGGGTGAGGCTTAGGCGAATATTTAACTATGAGGAATTCACTAAAATAATCAGCAGCATAAGTTTTAAAAACAGAACAGCTTTGCAGATTTCTAGAAGGAACATTCAAAGAGATACACCAATGTAATAGATGCTATGGTAGTGCTTAATTCCTCTGCTTTCTCAGCCTGAACTGTCTATAGCTAACAGTTGGGAATTACAAGTATTTTAAGTGGAAAAGTCATATTAAATAGCATTTAAATAGCTTCCCGGGCATACAATGACTTCAGCTAGGTAGGCAGGATAATGATGCAGCAGCTGCTAGGTAAGTGTTGCTCCAAGGAAACTGTACCCCTGCCCTCCATCCTACCCACAAGCTGCCATCTGCTGTGTGCAAAACAAAGCATGGGGACTACATCTCCAGGCACTGGAAAGCTTGTTCAGTTTTCATTTCAGAGGTAGAAAATATGCAGATTTGAAAATGAAGCGCTCTTAAAAAAATCTCGTATCCGTTTCTTACATGTCCCATAAAATAAAGACTCCATTTGCATGGCTCCAAGCAGAGAAGGAAGGGAAGAGCGAGCATGTGATCGTTTCTCATTGGTCACTTAGAACACTTGGAGAACACATCTCTACGTGTTATTAGAGGCACCAGTGCACAGTAGCTTACACACAAGGGGATGGGAGCAGACAGGGAGCTAGTGGTCCAGGGAGAACCCAGGTATTGTAAAATCATTTGGGGAAGTGAGAAATATCCTCCAGAGATCACTACACTTGCCTAATTTAGTGCCCTCAGTTGTATATAAAATTTAATCAGCTTATTTGATATAAGGAAATTTTTATACCCCTTTGCTTAACAGGGACCCATTTTATAAATTCTTTACAAATAAAATTATTCATCTCTTTCAACCAACCACTGTTGGTTTTTTTTTTTTTTTTTTTTTGAGATTAAGATTAAAGTCTCACTCTGTAGTCCTGAATGACCCAGACCTTTCTATGTAGACCATTCTGGCTTGGAACTCATAGAAATCCATCTGCCCCTGCCTCCTGATCCTTGGATCAAGGGTGTTCACTCTCTTGCCCAGCCATAATGAATACCTTTATAATCAGAAAATGGAAAACTGGAGTAGCTCATTCTTACATTCCAAGTCCAATTGGACTTAATTCATAAATTTCATGGACTCCTTTGGTCCTGGGTATTTTGTTGTATCTTTTTCCTCTATAACAAAGTTCTGTATGTAAAAGGGAAATTACAGGCTGATTGTTTTGGACAAAAATACAAATTTGAGTATATTGAAATGAGGAAAACCATGGAGTAGCATTTAGATTGATAAGGAAATAGCAGATTTTCCTTATTTAAATGTGAGCTGAAAAGGAGACAAATGAGCCAGAGGAAAAGACACCAGAATTAGAATTGAGATGTTTCTCCTGTGATTAGAGTGTACGTCTGAACCTCACTAACAGTGTCTGCTTCTTTAGCCGTCAAACCATTATTCTAGATAGTGGCAAAGCCAATTAATTTTTTGTAGGCTTTACTCATCAAACTGTAGGAATCGTAGCACAGAGCGTGGACTTTTCACTGACTTACTGGATGGGAGTGGGTCCAGCTTCACGTTCACTTATTATGTAGATGTTCTGAACAGAACCTGTTACATTATGGATCTTTATGTGACTCCAAGCAATGAAGACTGTCTAATGTTAGGCGGGATGTCTTTGTTCAGGACTCTGCTCCTTTGAGCATCATTCAGAGTAAACACTCACTAGCTGCTGAAGCTCTGCCATCCTCAAAATCAAGGAAGGATATGCATCTTCTCATCCCCAACCCCTTGCCCAGTGTGTGACCTGTCACCTCTTAGAGCTGTGAGGAAGCACACTCTGGCAACACACCCCTCCCTCCAGCTGGCCCAGCCCCTGACACAAGTCAGCAGAGCTGCTGGCACTGGTGTTGAAGATCTCTGTCAACTCAAGATTTCTGAGGAAGCTGCTTCACCTTCTTGAGGGCAACAGGAGACCATTACTGTAGTGCAGATTAAGGGCTGTTAAGGAAATTAGTTCATTTTCCTCTCCTATTTCTCACCATCATTCCCTCTCATGCATTTCTGTTAATTTCAGTGAATACGTTAGAACGAAACATACCCTCACAAAGTCTTTTGCAGCTTTAAGAGCAGTGCTCTCCAAAGGCTAAGAACCACAAGCCAGCTCAAGACAGCCAGAGTGCTGAATCTCACTCACAATCTCAGTTGCTCTGGGAAGGGAGAAATAGCATATCACCCCAACACGGGCACTCAGCCTTCACAGTCACAAGGCAGAGCTCTGTAGATAGTGCAACTAAGCTTGGGTGGTTTAAGGTTCATACCCCTCCCTGCACATTATCACCATGAAAGACCCTGGGGAGATACAATACCAGGTTTCAAAGCATTCCTCTTGGAACCCTGAAGAGAATTGCTTTCAGCCTGAAAAACTGAACAGACTCCTACAAAAAAGAAAGAAGAAGATGAAGAAGAAAAAAGCTCAAAAATTAGCCCATTCATGGTGTCTTCACTCATTTTACTTATAATGATTATCTTGGTATTTTTCATGTAAAGATCATTAATAGGTAAAACTAAGGGAAAGCTAGATTTTGTTGTTTTGTAATGCCGATTTTCCTGATTAAGATAATTTTATTAAAAAAAAATGCTAAGTACTACCTTAAAAGACTAACATGTTCCCTTCGTTTAGAAATTCTATTATCTGCCTAGAGTTTTGAGCTTTGAAGTTAGTACTAAAATTTGTGAACTAGCTTAAGGTTATTGACTCATTCTTCCATGACAGGTGAAGTCATGAAGCAGCACTAACCACAGCAATTATGGCATTAAAATGTCAAGAAATTAGAGGTCAGAATAACAGATAATTTTCTTCTCTGTGTCAGATTAAAAATTGGCATTCTTTGACAGTTTAGGATCTCTGGCTGAGAAAATGATGACAGCTTAACTCATTTCATACTTGTAAAGCAGTAATTGATAGTAAACTTTATCTTGACAGCTTCTGGGCAGGAACATGACAGCGCAGTTCTGGTACAAAGCTCCTTAATATGTAAACACTAGGTCTGCTGGAGAGCAGAGATTTATTTAAACTGTCTTAAGGCTTGTCTTACATCATTATCTTCTGGGCTCTTGGGCAGTGGTTTTGAAGCATGACAATGAATAGGTTTTCGTCTCCTTCTTCCATATTAACAAAAATCATTTTCTTCATATTTGTACCTACCAAGTGGCCTGCATAGGCAGAGGGTTCTGGCTAGAAGCCACTGGGTGCTGAAGCTCTATTTCTCCCTGCTCCTCAAGTGTGATCGGAGTCCAGCAGAGTGCCGGCACCTGGGAGCTTGTTAGAACTTCTGGCTAGGAACATAAGCTTCCTTTACATGACTGGGGAGAGCATTCCTGAGCCCATGGATTTGTTAAGAGATCTTAGATGTTTTATGTGCCTCTGTGTGTGTGTGTGTGTGTGTGTGTGTGTGTGTGTGTGTGTTAAGTAGGTCTATGTTTGTGCATAGGTACCACAGTGTGGCTGTGGAGGTCAGAGGAGAGCTTATGGTAGTCAGTTTTCTCCTTCTACCATATGAGTTCCAGGACTGAACTCAGATTGTCAGGCTTAGAGGCAGGTGCCTTTACCCACTGAGCCATCTCACCAGCCCCCAAATATAAAGTTGGAGAAGGTTTGTTCTACATTTGTTCTCTATGCTAGAGCTACTTGAGAAGAAGTTCTGCTTTTCTATACATGTAGAGAATAGTATAATGGGGTAGCGATCACCATATTGCCATTTTATATAATCACATCTGCGCCTCCTGCCCTGGATCCTCCACTGTTTCAAACCTACATTCCATTCCCATACAGTCATCTCAGCAACAGCCACTGTGTTTTCCCTAGCATATGAATATTAGGAATATCAAGAATAACACTGTATGTTTTGTTCTAAGTTAATATTGTCCTTAACTATTATTTGTAGTTATAAGTTTTTTGATGTCAATAATTTAGTTTTGTTAAAATATTTGAATTTATGTTTCTGCATTGTTCTTATATGCATCACATGCCTGCAGTGCCCACGGAGGCCAGCAGAGGGCATAAGATACCCCTGAACCTGGAGTTATAGACAGTTGTGAGCCTCCCTGTAGGTGCTAGAAAACAAACCCAGGTCCTCTGCTAAGCTGCCAGTGCTCTTAACTGCTGAGCATCTCTCCAGCCACACTCAATGTCATTACATTCAAGAAGTAAGTCAGCCTTGGTACTGCACTGGTGAGAAGTCACTCCTGTGCAACAAGAGGAAGTGCAGTCAGTACTGCCTAACAGCAGCTCGTGCCAGACAAATGCTAAGAGTGCTGAGTTCTGAGCTGACATAAAACTTGTCATCATACCTTTTCCAAACCTCACCAAAAAGAAAAATTATTCAAATTATCACCCCGTGACAACAAGAGGTAGACACATAAGCCTGCTGAGTAGTGCTGTGTGGCTGGCACCTAGAACATATGGGCATGCAATGTTTATATATTTACAGATATGCTCATCAATTCTGCATTTTAAAAATATTCAATACAGCCAGGGCTACACAGAGAAACCCTGTCTCGAAAAACCAAACCAAAAAAAAAAAAAATATTCAATACATTTTTATATTTACCAACAATCACAAAAATTCGCCATTTTCCATCTAGCTGTCTTTACTTAGGCAGGCTCTGCTTTGATCTCTCCTTTGATCTGCCACGGGTAACAGAGCTGCTCTCTGTGCGCACTGAGGAGAGCGTGCCCACAGGAGGTAGGCTACACCACTTCAATATCACTTCATTTTCTTGCTGAAATGTTCCTTGCTACTACAGAGCACTAACATGATAGGGCTGTCAAGAACCAGCAAGACAGATGTGTCTGTATCCAAAACAGCTGCTGCTGACTTTCCTGGAGAGATGAGCTTGTAAAGTTCTTAAGGGAAAAAAAATCAACTCACTTTTCATTTCCTGCTGATATAAATGAAAGACAGTGGAACACTGGTGGCCCTAACTCCTCTGCTCACCTTCCTGTGCACCTATCAGCCCTTTCCTCCCTGCACTCCCTGTGTCTTCCTTTGATATAATCAGGGGTATCAACAAGTGATGTTGCTTTGATCCTCTAGGGTGTTTGTTGGTTCAGTCTCCTGTTTGTGATCCATAAGTGAGCTACCTCGGTGGCCTGGAGCACATAGCATTTGCTCACAGAGCCATGGCGCCTCATCATCTTCATACTGGTTGATTAGGGTTGCTCTCCTAAGTAGTTTTTCAGGGAGATGATTATAATAAATGAGGAAGAAGCTCAATATCTAGTAATGATCTCCTAAACCACCTTAATATTCTTCTTTACTATGTTGAAATATTTAACAAGTTCAAAATCCAAATTAAACACAAAGAACTTGCCTACATTTTAATTAGTGAAGGGCAAGTAAATATTAGGTGTTCTTCAGAGTTAGGGTTAGAGGAAGAAAATATCTACAGCACTGAGGTTTACGTGGCAGATTTAATTAATAAACTTTGAGTGTAGACATTACTATCAAAGAAATTAATGGCACACGTTGACTTGTGCTTAGCTAACTTGTAATTCGGGTTCCTCTTTTCTTGTTCTATCTTTATGGTATACTTACCTAGTCGTATTTTTTTATCTTCCCCACAAAAAACAAAAACAAAAAAAAACAAAACACGGTACAGCCAATCAACCTCAGATATGTCAGTTAGATCTTTCCCCTTCCTGTTATTTTCATTGTGTACTATGAAATGCTAATTACTGATTTTCAGAAATTATCAGCAAGTACTTTCATAATATCCACATTCAGAACAGTGAAGATGACACCCTGCTGTTTGTAAAGGAAATGTCTGGAAGGCACTTGCTTCCCCATCTCCCATCAGGACAGAGCTTAGTTGTGTTATAGTGTCATCTGCTTCCCTTTGTGAAAATGGATCTCATTCAGTTGTTCAGTTGTATGTTCAGGACTCATTTACAGTCTCAGACATATTGATAATGGCCAGATTTAAAGTAGTTTGAAGTCTCAATGTAGTCTTTCTAAATTATTGTTTTCCACTTACGTAAAAATCAGAGGGCATTTTATTCTGTTGAACTAATGCCATGACATTTTGAATCTGCCCTTGGCTTGATAATGAGCCATGCTTCATCTTGGAATGTTGACATCATAGCCTGGTGAATTTGTGTCACAGTTCTGCACCAAGACAACCCTGGAGCTTGTTACCTTTCTTCAGTAACTTCCTTCTATGGTCAGACACTGAAGTTCAGGAGGCTGCCACCTGCACACCTGTCCCTCTCACTGCTTCTTTCTCTCCTTCCCCAAAGCTGTTCAGCCAGGGCAGGTATGACTGTCTTGTTGGGTTCAGTCCTCTTAGATAAACAAGTGCTGAAGTGAGCAAAAAGCCCCACCCATGAGCGCCTTCTTAGGAGATCAAGAGGAATGCCTCTTCCTGGAGTCAATGAGTACAGGCTGCAGGAGACCCTGTACTCCCAGAGCTCATACCAGGCAGTACCCCCACCACCCCGGAAGATCTTCCACACCCTCAATAAAATGGATCTTGGCTGAGTATACTTTATTCCAGTCTTTCCCACCCCTGTACGTAGCAAACAGGCAGCATCCGTCTGTTACACCTTCATATTAATCCCTCTTGCATCTCTATCTCAGGCTCCTCCATTTCAGCACACATCCTGTCAAAGGGGCACTTACAACCTCCTTCAAAAGAAAACTGCTGCTACATTCAGCCACATGGATGAACCTTGGGGACACTATGCTAAGTGAAATAACTTGGTCACAAAGCAAAGTAAAACAGAACAAACAAAACCCAACAGAAACTCCACCTCCACTCTCACCCTCACATACAAATACTTAGAAAAGAGGTCTGGAGCAGTCACTGTCAGAGAGGAGAAAGCAAACCAGTGCTTGCCTGGGATTAAAGGAGGGGAGGGTGGGCTCTTGTCAGTGGATACAGGCCTATGGAGCTGTGGGCATTAGTTACCCAGTGATGTATTATATGTATTGAAGGCTGCACAACTACATGTAAAATGGCTAAAATAATAAACCAAGTTTATGTGCATCTAAAATTGCCTTAAGAAGTAATAGAGCTGAACAACAGTCCTTGTTACAGAGGAGTGAGATACAGATGATACAGAGGATAGAGAAGAGAAAGGAAAACACTTGGAGGGAGGCTGCCATACCCAGGCCCAGGGTAAGAGGGGAACATGCTAGAAGAAAGATAGCAAGAGATGCGTTGTCCAGCATGAACTGTGATCTGAGGCAGAATCGCCTAGCCTAGCCACTGCTAAACCAACTCTCAGCAAGGAAAGGCACATAGGAAGTCTCTTGTACTAAGCTAGGCTCCCCTCTGTACCCGAGGGGGAGGGTAGACCAAGAGCAAGAACTATACTGATGAGATCTGCAGAGGCCTGTGGATCACAGCCAAAGATGAAAGGTGTCTAATACAGCACCATCCCCTTTGAAATGTTACTTCAAGCTAAAAAATGTATCTTAGACATCCAAGGCAGGTCAGCCACTACCAGCTTCATTAAAACCCTTGCTTTGTTCCTTGGACTCACAAACATGTACACTTCAAGTACAAAATCTGGAAGAACTTCCTAGCAGTAGAACTGGACTCATTATAAAAAAAAAAAAAGGAAATATTCTGGATTCTGGATAAAAGATTTTCTGTCAGAATAGACATCTATTAAGTCACTTATGTTAGCATTTTGTCTAAGCTCTGCCCCACAGTTACCTTGTAACTGCCAGGTGTGGCTGATTCACTATAAAAGGGGCTGCTTGCCCCATCCACGCCCTCTTGCTCTCTTCCCTTTCTGCACCTCGCTCTGGTCCCTCAGGGGGAAAGAATGCCTTAGCATGGGCTGGCAGAGGCAACCCCTTCCCCCATAACTGACTACCCCTCCACAAAACATACTCCTTCTCCCATTATCTTTTATAAACACATCTTATGTAACATCATTACAACTGATCGTTCCAAGGAGGGGGTGACATTCTAGAGTCCTCTCCCACACTTAAAGACCTAAACCAAAAACTAAGACAAGTAACAATAAACTTAAGCTGCTCCCACAAGCCTGGGATAACCCGGCCTTCCAAGACAATAGAAATATATTGTTTTAACTGGAGTCAGAAGATAGGTTGCTTATATATTCAATAATTTTGCCAGACTAGAGGGTTTTTTTTAGTCTTAATGTAGGTGATTATTAAATCAATAATAAAAAAACATTTATAGTTCTGCTTGTGGTTTCTCTGAGGAACTAGGAACAGTTGACAATAAAACAGTGTTTTAATTTTTTATATACTTTAATGTTTAAAAGCAAGAAATGATAGAGTGCATATATTATTTTCTTGATTTATTTTGTTTTTGGTTTTCTATCATTAAAAAGTAATACTTTATATGATCTTGTTTTATCACAACAATAAAGCAGAAGCAAAGCTTATCAGTTAAAATACACTCCACCATTACGTCACCTTTCTTTTTATCACTCCTCAAAGGTGCATTTTTTTCTAATGTTTTATATAATGTAGTCAGAATTACAGGTAGAATGGACAAAGGATACAGGTGTTCGACCTGTATTTCATGAAACAACAGCAGCTCTTAAGTGTTAAAACCACTGTAACAATGAGATTAACACAATACTAGGAAAAATGGTCAAAGTTTTTTCTGTGTTCTCAACTACATTTACTTCTTTTTTAAACCCTTTTGAAAACTGTATAAAGTTGGTGTCCCTAAAGCAGCCACATTAGAATGTCTGTGTCCAACATAGATGATAAATTCCCCCATGGCCACATAGAAGAAACCCCTCTGATTAACCTTCCCTCAGGCTATACACCCTTGTACCTCAAGGTGACACACCTCCAGCAGGCCACATGCAGTTGGGTAGAATTACATATAAATGGCTGGGGGTGTGGCTGGCTACTCAGGTGTTGATCCAATGACCTTTCCCACTCCTCTCCTTCCTTAAGAGAATGTCACTATTCATAGTCCTGGTTCATAATCCCGCTTGATGCTTGCTAGCAGGAATAGCTGTTTTGATGAAGATTGCAGCTTGTTTGATGGAAGAACCAGGTTGACAACAGAGGGGTAGGAGGAAAAAGAGAAAGAAAGGAAGGAAAGGAAGAAGGAAAAACTAGTTTTAAGGATTCTATGGAAGAATATCCATGTTAAATTCACCTATGTTATAAGTAGAACAGAGTTAACCTGTTTTCATCTACTGCACAGCAAGGGTCAGCTACAAGCCTCCTGACTTTTGACTTTCATCTTGTCTGTGAAGCCTTTCCTCTGGACAGGCACAGGTGTAACACATATGTGTAACACACAAACATATGCAGCCTCTGTGTGTCTCTCCTGTTCTGATGAGTTAGTACCAGATTGTTCACAGAGAAGGAACTCTGTTAGAAGGGAGGGGAGGCAGAGAAGAAAGACAGCAGTTAAGCAAGGCACCCACAGGCTATGAGAGGATAGGTGCTGCACTGTAGCTGCCATACAAGGGTCCTCTGCAGGTCTACAGGACATCTCCTTAACTCATGAACTGTGCTGTTTCTTGGGAACTGAGGCAGATTCTCTCTCGTTTGCCTCTAACTGAGCAACAGCCTTGACTAATGAGGAAGACATTTTTAGAGAGATCCTTGAAAACCAGTAAGAAGAAAGGAGGTGGATGGAAGACGTGCCTAACTGTAATGGGATTGATGTGTGCCTAGCGAGACAGGACAACAGAGGAAGTGGCCCTTCTGAGTCCTCTCTAAGGGGAGCTTTATATTACAGCCAAGCAGATAAGACCAGCGGTCATCTGTGTGTGAAATTCAAAAGTCACCTGTGGCCATCTTATTTGTTGCTTAAACTATGCACAGCACACAGCACATTTCTGTGTCCTTCCCTGCCTATCTCTGCAGAATGCCAAGTACTCAAATCTCCTTGAGGTGTTGGACACATCTGCATCATGACAGACTCTCGAGGAAAGAAACAGATGCTAAGCATTTAATGACTGACTATAGAAAAATTGTAGGTTATTAGAAACCGTCGTGAACTTGTACTTCTATCTAAATAGACAGTTCACAGAAGAAAACTGAAGTGGCCTTCCTACTTATAATCAGCTGGTGAGAGAATGAGCTATGGCATGTAGTAGCTACAGTCCATGAATACCCTACAGACCACACAAATCCAAGTGGCTTCTTCATTTATAGCAGTGACTGTTACATTCTAGGTTCATAAACATAAATACACAACACCAGTTTGGCGCATATGTGGGTGTTCTGTCCATGGCAACTGCCCCATATCCGGGTGCACATCCGATGTTAATAGTTGCTTACCACCATATAAGGATGTACATCCAATGACACTGCTGCCTGCCACCATATCAACATGTTCATCCGGCCTACCTCCATCACAAATGTGCGAGATTTTTCTGAGCAACTAGTTCTAAAACCCGAAGCTACTAATAGAAGTTTCTAAGCTGTGCTGAACTGATAATGGAACACAGCCTGACATAGAAATGAGTACTGACTGATAGAGGAATGGATATCACTGACACTGTGTTGATTCACATAAGGCACACAGGTAAAATGTTCTCCTTATCGTTCAGTTACTAGAAATGTCAGAGAAGACATTGATAGTGATAAGCATAAAAATAGTGATTAGCTGGCTGGATGAGATGTGATTTGGGACAGTTAGCTAAGGAGATATAGAAAGTTGTTCATACATGTGTTCACATTACTGTAACCAAAGATCAAGATAAGAAAACAGGTTCCATCCCAAAGTCTTCAGTCTAGATAAGGAGAAAAACTGTCTGTTTACTCTGTCTTTGTCTTCCTTGAGCCTTAAATACAATTTGCATAAGTGTGCTGAAATCTCAAGTTCTAAGCCAGCAAGATGGTGCAGCAGGAAAAGGAGCTAGCCACTGTGCCTGACAAGCTGTTTGATCCCCAGGTCCCACATGGTAGAGAGAGAGAACTATCTCAAGTCATCCTCTGATCTTAGCATGCATATCATTGCAAGTGTGGCCTCCTCATATCTGTACATACACAATAACTAATATAATTTAAAAGTCTAGGATTCCAAGTTAGAGATCACAAACCTGATTCATCAGTGTTGCTAAGAACAAGCCAACCAACTCATGTTCTCATATCACTAACCAAAACATTGTCCACCAAGCACCCTGTGTAAGTGCTACAGCTTTGAGAGTAAAGCTTTCCCCAGTGCAAGTGTTGAAGCTCTAAGGGGAAAGAAATCCTGGCAGTCAGGAGCCAAAGAATACCACAAAGTCACATCACACAGCAAGCTTCATACAAGAGATTTATTGGGGGAAAACACAGAGGGTGGCTGCCTTTGCTTGAGCAAGACGCAGCAAAGACCTGGGAGAGAGTTTATATAGAATTTCTTAGGGGCAGCATTTTCCAGGGTGGAGATTTTAAGGTGGGAATTAGTGGGATTACAGGTCCTGAATTTGGAATGAGCTCAGGGATTGGTGCAATTTCAAGATCGGAGATTGTTGGGTTTTCAAATCCTGAGGTTGGGCTTTAGGGCAGAGCTTGGTCACCTGCATCTGGAGAAGTGGGTGACTTTGGGCTTTTAGACTATTAGAGGGTTCTGTGGGTGGATCTTGGTGGTTGGAGGTTCTCAGGTGGGCCTGGGGCCTGGCCATTCAGATGTCTAGAGAGGCTCACACCCTGTGTTTGAAGTTTGCAGAACCTGAAGGCTTGGTAAGCACCTTTGTCTTTTAAAAGAGGTGCTGCTCCTGTTCCCTGTGTGGGCTGTGCTACTCACAGGGACACTTGCTAGACTTCCTTGACTCCCAGGTGTACAGCTTCTAATAATGGATAACCTCTTTCTCGGTGAAGGAAACTGAGTTGACAGACTCATTTCCTAATATCTTCTAATTCTGGATAGCTTCTTAGTAAAGGATGTGGGGTTGACAGGTTCATTTCCAATGGTTCGTCTTATGCCATCAACCTGACTCATCCTCCTGAATATTCAGATTGCCTAGACTGAAGGCATTCATTCACAAATCCCATCATCTAGAATAATCAGGCAGGGATGAAGCAAGTGAAACATACAGTCTGGGCTTGTCTCCACCACAGTCCTCCCTGCTGTGTGCACTCATGTGCATTTCTGATTTCCTTCTGGGGCTGCAGACTTCCTGAGGGCACTGTGGGTGTTGACTAAGCATTTAGATGTTTGTCAGCATAATTTCTGCAGTGGCACTGAACTCTTGTAAATAATGGGCTCTTGTGTTTTCTCTACCCATGTCCATGTACTTTCCCTTTTCTGGATCAGCTTCCAGCTTGACTGAGATTACCCCATTAGTACTCCACTTTTATAGTCAGCCAATACTGGGAAGACTGAGCCACAGTCCTGACCTGCAGAGAGTCAGTCTGAGCAAACAGAAACATAGTCATGGATTCACTTCCATGACAGAGGGAGGAACTGTGTGCTCTGAGAGTATGAGGAAAACTGGTGATGATGTGTCAAGTCCCAGCCCAAGGACATCAGTGGAGGACCTTCTGCCTGGAGTGGATCCCTCAGGACAGCAATTCAGTCACAGATTCTTAAGCTGTGTGATGGGCCCGCCATCACAGCAGGCTAATCTCCTAGTCCAGTCTGTCTGTTCAACAAGGAGTCACCAATGACTCCCTTAAAAGGGCTTGGGGAAGCAGTGCAGAGTGTAAAGAGGAGCAGCAGGCTCACTGGCCATCGTCTGGCAATGACCAGAGCTAGAACCTAGAGAAGACAGCCTGCCTTTCCAACATCAGGAAGAGCTGAAATTTTTGAATTCAGAAGGGAAGGAATACTTAGAAGGCACAGACACAGGTCCATCCCTTATAGATAAATTCTAGAACACTGTCCTTTGATGCACAAAACTGTCTGACACAATTCACAAGGAAGAAAGCATAGTCCCCAAAGAGAAATATGGGGCTTGAATGTTCTGCCTTACTCCAAAGGGATTGCCAAAGAGCACTAAACAAGAAATTTCTGGAAATTACACCAGTATCCTAACATTTTTTTACTGTAATTTTAGTATTTCTGTTTGAGAGACAAGGTTAAAGTAAGTGGGAGATGCTTGCAGGCTCTTTGTTGGGTTTCATAAGTGCCTGAAGATCAGATGTGTTTGATGTTAGCCCCAGCCTCTCGCCCCCATGAGGTCTTTTGTCCTGGAGGAGTAGAAGTACAGGCAGCAGTGTCTATGGCTAGAAAGACGTTAGTTGATATTGGGCATTTGCTG
The DNA here is from genome assembly GCF_004785775.1 of Grammomys surdaster. Classification (NCBI taxonomy): domain Eukaryota; kingdom Metazoa; phylum Chordata; class Mammalia; order Rodentia; family Muridae; genus Grammomys; species Grammomys surdaster. The sequence goes on along the minus strand of NW_021604597.1, from coordinate 6,029,645 downwards.
GCCAAGGCAGCTTTAACAGCAAAATTACTGCTTTTCTTCACAAATAATTCTTAAGAGTTATTGTAATACTGTAAAGCCAACTAAAAATGGTCTCTTCTCTGCTTTTATAACCATAAATCTTGCAGTGGGGAGACCCAGTGTGGTGGTACCTACATGAATACAATTTAGCTAAATAGTCACACTTTGCATTTGAATGGACGTCATGAAAATAAATGTTACATTAAAACTGGACAGCACTTAAGGAGATTTAATAATTCATCTCATTGTCGCTGCAAATAAATGAACCAAAGCCCCTTTTATGCACTTGTTAAAATATGGTGGATAATGATCCATTCATGTTTAATATTGCTAATAAATTTGAAAGTTCGCATTTTTTACTGATAAACACTTTGTTGCACTGTGGTGCAGGAGGACAGATGGTTAAATTTAAGTACTTTATAAATGAGAACTGGATGGCGATGGGATCAGTAGCAGTGCTGTGTCAAGAGTTCGACAGGCTTACCTGCGCTCCTTCCAGCGTTCAGCAGTGGGTTTCGTATTTCACTTTTATGTGCACCAAATTGCACATGATTGTAGGGGAAAACTAGCATGGTAATAGAGTAATGATAGTAGTAAATATTGTACTTTCTCTTGTTGACTTAAATTACACATTTACAATATCTCAGGAAAAAATCTTATTAGCCTAATTTAATATGTTGAAATATTTTACCTATAAAATTTATGAATAGAAGAAGTACCTAAACACAGATATGCACATACACAGGCATGTGGGCATGCACATGCATACAGAGTTATATTGTATAATCCAGACAGTTTGAGATAGAAATCAGTTCTATTCAATGGGAGCCATACCATTTTAGCATTCATATCTGCACAGGCTTGAATAAAATACTGTATATGTCTCAAGCTAGTCAAAGAATTCTTCCATGTTTAGTGAGTGTTTGCAAAAGTTTACATGGGAGAAACTGGGAGAAATTAATTCATATCTTATAAATAATATCCCAGAATCCCTCTTAAAGCACCATAGCCAGCTGAACTGTGTTTTTGTATTGAAAATGTTGCTCTATTTTATTGCAACACCAAAGCCTTGCTGTTCAGACCTCAGGTTGCCCTCTATGTTGAACGAAATGCATGATTTTCACTTCTATATCAGTGGTAGACATTGTATCTAATTTTCTTTCCCATGAAGATTCCAGAAGCTTATTTCATTAGAGACCCCCATACGTTCCTCCTTACAAAGGACTTTATTAAGGTATCTGTGTTGTATTTAGTGGTAGAAGTGGTCTTTGGTCTCTAACTGCATGCATGGATGCACAGATTGCCGTGTCTACATTTAACCCCAGCTTCTGGTGCTGACAGCGGTGCTGTGCTTAGCTGAAGTGTGATTAGCAGTGAAGCTTGTCCACAAATACTGACACTTGGAGGGTTCTGTGCCCTGAGAAAAGAGCACGCCTGGAATTTTCTGGACTCTTTTTATGGCTAACTTGAGCTCCACTTGCATTGTCAAGAGTGCGCTGACCCCTCTTTGGACACATATTGGCTATGACGATCACCCTCCTTGCCCTACAGGCCATGGAAACACAGATCCAGAACTTCGGACAGACGCCATCGCAGCTGCTCATTGAGCCGCATCCGCCCAGGAGCTCGGCCATGCACCTGGTAAGTCAGCAGCCGTGGAGGGGTTTTCTTTCCATTGTGCCCAGGCAGAAAGCAAATAAAATGCTATTTCAGGACTATTTTCAGAGGCTTCCCAGTTTATCTGTTGACTCAGAAGCTCAAGAGCATGCTAGAAGGAAGTGTGATTTCTACTCTTCAGTTCTGCTTATTAAGCAAGCCCAATCTTGGGCTTACAAAAGCAGCATCTACTTCTCCATAAGCCTTTTAGGGTACACACAGGCATATATACACACTGGTCCTCCAATTAAATTAGATCTGTAAATTAGCACACAGTATAAACCACAAGCCATTTTCAGAGAAACGAGTGATTCCAAAAGCAGTCTGTCTTTCCTGCAGAGAAGCTATGGGACAAGTAAGGGCTCCAAAGCTAGATGTGGGCCAAATTCCGTTTCTGCTATTAGTTAGTAAGTGACTGGGATGAGTACTGAACAGCTGTAAGTTGACATCTCAGCATCTGGAGCATGGGGTTTACTCACCTCTGCACTGAGATCCCAAGGCCTGCTTCTGAACCTCCTTTAGGCCAGCCCCTATGATATAAGCCCCCAGGAGATGCTAGCTGGTCTCATCAAAAGCTGATCACATTAGATTTTTAGTTCTACTTTTCTTTTCTTTTTTTAATTTTGTTTTTTTTTCATGTGTGTTTTTGAGACAGGCTTTCTCTGTGTAGCTCTGGCTGTTCTGGAACTCACTCTATAGACCAGGCTGGCCTCAGACTCAGAAATCTGCCTGCCTCTGCCTCCCAAGTGCTGGGATTAAAGGCATGTGCCACCACTGCCCGGCTGGTCCTACTTTTCAAGGAAAGAATTGCATGTTTTATTCTAAAATTTAAAGCTCTAGTCTCATAACAAAACATTCCTTTTTCAGTTTATCAGCAAATAGCAAGCATTCCCTCTTTTTTATTTAATTCTGTGAACACTGATATATTTTTAATGTATATACTTGCTGATAGACTTTTCATGTATTTTTTAATGATGGCTCACTAGTTTCTCTTTTACTAATACTTCAACAAATGTTTCAACATAGAAATAGTTGTAAATGAATTCTCAGATGATCTGTGTGTATCTACCATCTTGAAGGCATGCCTGTCCCCTCAGTGGGGTGAAGAGCTCTGAGATAGGATGGCAGTGAGTGTGTGGCAAGCCTGTCAGCTAGTACTTCTCTGATGGAAAGAATGTTTATGTTCTTCTTTTACTTATGCATTTCTGAGCCCTCCATGTGTCAGATGACTTAAGATGTGAGGAACAGTGTCAGGTGTGTTCTCCATAGCACCAAGAAGCAAGCAGTCCCCCACCCCCAGGGGAAACACAGCTACAAACTTGTTTTAAACTCCTCTGTGGCAGCCATCCATGGTGTTTCAGCCCCATAGGCACAGTGGTTGTCTTTTGATTGCACTTGGTCATTCTGTGTAACAAAATAGCAAGATTTTCAAGGAACACAGATTGTTCCCAGATTTCTTCCAGCCCTGGTACAGACAGGGATGTGGTCTTAGAGTGCCAGGCTCTACACTGCCCAAGAGTTTCTTATCCCTTCTTGTATGAAATGACTTGGTGGGAGTGTCTTATTCCACTTTACTTACTTCTTTCTGTCTTTGATGATGGTCATCATGATGACAGCTATCTTGGGGGAATGCCCAGTTAGAACTCATTATCTTCCTATAAGAAATTATCAGATACCAAGTTGGCATGGAGCTGCTAAAAAGAAAACGAGCTTTCTAAGTTCACAATCCGTAGAAAAAATGCTCGGACGTCTATGAAAGGCAAGCAGTAATTATTTCTGGCATCCCTATTTTATGTTTTGTATAATTGAGTTTATAGTGCTCTGTACTGCTTGTAGTATCTTCTGTTACTTCATATGCTAGATGTTTAAGAAAAAAAAGCCCAAAAAAAGCATTGGTCCACAGTAAACTGAACTTATAAGAGAGAGAAGGCATAAGCCCTAAATAGTAAGTCAGCATCAGAACCCAGAAACATGAAGTCACTGGCCAGAGTACCAGGCTGCTCTGCAGGTGGTTGTGTTTTAATTGTTTATACTGTGGCCCTAGGCTAACCCAAGAAAGATGACAGTTATCAGCAAAATCACTTTATATTTCATGCTAACAGTGTCAACCACTGATTAACTAATTTTCCATCAAACTGTTTTTTTAACTTCCCTGAACAATTATGATGCATCTTGTGGCTATTTCTGTGAGCTAACTGTCCACATGACAATCTGACCATGTATAAAAATTGAGGCAGACTCTTAACAACAGAGTGTACTGCTTCAGTGACTTCAGAGGCTCTGTTTTCTTTTCTCTATGCCTTCTTCAGGTGAAGCTGCTCTCTCTGGGGTACCCTGGCCAGTGAGACAGTTCGAATGGCGTGGAGCCCCAGCCTGTTATCACGCTAGCCTTGTCTGTCTGCACCTTGTAGCCCCAGACCTTCCACTAACCGAGTTATCCTTTCTGTTTCCTTCTGTCTCTTCCCTTTCTACTCAACAGTGTTTCCTTCCACAGAGCCCACTCATGTTCAAAGATCAGATGCAGCAGGATGTGATCATGGTGCTGAAGTTCCCATCCAATTCTCCTGTGACCCACGTGGCTGCCAACACCCTGCCCCACCTGACCATCCCTGCAGTGGTGACAGTGACCTGCAGCCGACTGTTTGCAGTGAACAGGTGGCACAACACAGTCGGTACGTGGGTCCCAGCAGTACGTACAGAGCTAAGGCAAAAACGGTGTTGAGGAGCTCACTTGTGGTTACACACAGAGAGCAGCAGTGTTGGGAGGCCCAAGCAGCAGCACAGCCTGCCCACTCCTGCAGCCCATGCAGTGCCTTGCGCTTGGCACTGACCTTTCACTGCACCTCAATAGGTTTCCAAACAGCAAGTTTGTCTGGATTTTGTAAACAAGAACTTCAAGCCATCCCCCTTTATTGCCATTAGTTTGTTTAGCAAATATTTGAATGCCCATTGTGTGTCCAATCCTCCTAGGCTTTTGGAGTTCAGCAGGAAACAGACAAATAGCATCCCTAGCTTCGTGGGGCCTGGTCTGTGAAAAAAGGCAAACTGAATTGTCCAGTGATTTCACATATGTTTGTTCCACACTCATCCCTGAGAGCTCCAGACGGCACATCTTGAAGTGATACAATGTCATCACAAACATTTAGACATACTGATCGTTATTAAAGCAGGGCAGACGTGGATGTGCCCAAATGATTTAGTTGGCCCAGTTCACCACTTAAGGATTCTTGCAAAGCCCCAGGACTTCCACTGTCTCCAGGACTGAAAAGATGAGCCCTGCTGATTTAACCTGGATCTCTTATTCCACTGATATCTACCTCACTCTCAAAGGGCAGTGATTTATACCCACTTTCCCTCCATGAGTTTATATGCGGCTGGCCCTGGTTTATGGTTATTGGTAATATTATCAACAGGGGGTGGTGCAGCTTCTGCTGGCCAGGAGTGTACAGCAGACATCTTATGGAAAAATAAGACTTCATTGTTCATGGGACCTCGGCCTCTAGGAATGTTTTTCATTAAGAAAAAAACTATAAAGGACTCAATTATTAAATTGTTAAAAATATTATATACACTTGTTATAACCACATGTGAAAATATGACAGATGAACTCAGTCAGACCCCAGATGTCAGTCCTGAAAGTAGTTTAGGGAATGAAAAGTTTAGTTATGCTTCAGCTTATAACTTGACTTGACTAGCCATGCTGTTGGTAAAGGCCTCTTGTAGGAGAGTCCAGCTCTTCCCTGGCCCCATGCCATGGAAGCCCTGCCCTGTCTTGCACTCCAGGCCCACTGGTTGCTTTATAAGAAATGCTGTGATGCTCTGCTTATCCAGTTTGCCACTCTTCTTGGCTTGCTACATCTCAAGGAAAAACCTAAAGTCCCTGCTATGTGACTTTTTAGGACTCTATTAAAACTTCATTGAAAGTCATTAAAAGACTTCATTGAAAGTCACATGCTGGAATTGAGGCAGCCCAGATTTTAAACAAATGCACATTTTATGTAAGCATCATAAAACAGCCCTTTTAAGGAAATGCTTTTCAGATAATCTCATGGCAGTTTCTATGCTTACTTCTTCAGGCCTCAGAGGAGCCCCAGGATACTCCTTGGATCAAGCACACCATCTTCCCATTGAGATGGACCCATTAATCGGTAAGCTAATACATCCATTACTTTCTGTGATAAAATATCATGACCAAAGGAAGAACGAGTTTGTTTTGGCTTATGCTTCTAGAGGGAGAGTCCCTCATGACTTGGAAGCATAGTAGCAGGCAGCCAGACAGGAAGCTGAGGGGTCACGTCTTCAATCAAAAGCAAACAGAGAGAGCAGACAGGAATTAAAGTAATCCTCAAACCCACTGCCCACTAATGTGCTTCTTCCACCAAGATTCCTAGAGGTTCCATAACCTTCACAAACAGTGCCACCAATTGTGGACCAGGTATTGGAATACCTGAGCCTAGGCCAGCCATTGCTCATTGAAACCGCAGTGGCTAACAAAGATGCATTTTAACACATCAGCTCTCTGCGCGTTCTTTTTTTTTTTTCTTTTTTTTATTTTTTTCATTTTTGAACATGAAATGCTTTTTTATAGCATGTTTTACAAGGGGAGGGGGTAAGAGGGGCCAGGTGGTGGAAAAGTACAAAATCTTCTTGGCCTGTGCCTTGAAACATGTCATGGTCTATAAGGTACTCTGCCTTGAATTATGATCTACCTGCTGTTCTTCAGAAGATATGGTACACTGCTTGAGTTATGGTCTCCCTGCTATTCTTAAGATGATATGGTACACTCTTACCTCATCGTTTGCCTCACAATGCAGCGGAGTGATACGTTACAACAGCAACATAAAAATGACATCAAATTGCCACAACGGGCTTTGCCAACTTCCACACGCATCTAGGAATGCTTTGCTATCAAACCAATTATTTATGGCGTTTTCTGGATATTTTAGGAGGTCATATAAGTTGAATATTAAGCAAATATTTACACAGTGTCCTTTGTTTGGGCCTAAGATATTCTTAACAATTTCATATTATTTAAGGTAAAGAGATTCAAAGAATTCGTGTAGGGAAATTAATACTGAAAAGCACCTATAAAAATTACTATTCATTGGGCCGAACTTGTTTTTTAAAGTAAAGACACCTGAATTGAGCTACAAGAACTTACATTCATGTGGTCCATGGCATGCTGTGCCGCTTGGTTTTGTATCTGTGAGTTGTTTTATGATGATGTTTATTCTCCTAGCTTATGGAGTCATTTAGAAAATTAAACTAAAAGAAACTTTGAAACACTATAAAAAGTGACTCCGTTATGTGCAAGCAGTAGTAATTCTGTTCTTCACTTGAGTCAGCTTTTATTTTGATCTAACAGACTGGCCTTGGCTTTTTTTTATTCTCATGCCCAACAAGACAGCATTTACATACCTTGCAAAAATATAAAGTTTAGGATTAAGAATATTTCTGAGTCTATGCTTGTTGTTCCTCTGTCCACCAGACACTGACAATGGAACAGTAGCTAGTGTGTGACTGGGGGACAGTCTGCTCTGCTCTAGGTGACCAGGCACCAGTTCGGCTCTGTTCTTGGTGACCAGGCACTAGGTCAGAGGCTTTTCAGCAGCTTTCCAGCAGTCCAGGACCTTTGGTTTGCTCTCCCCTTAACAATGTTTCTAAATACCAGTTCTCTCTTGCTGCTTACCTTAACTAGGTAATTATTAGTTTCAAGCTTTAGTAGCTATCTACAAATAATAGTGCTGTGATTTAGATGGCTTTAGAGCCTGGTGGCAGAGACCGTCCCCATCTGCACTTGATGTTTAAGAATTCAGGAAGGGATTTTGCCTGAAAGGATGGTGCAAAGTAGGGACAGGCTGGCATCCAGACAGGCACTGGGGAATCATAGATGTCTCTGACTTCCTGGCTATATTCATATTTACTCCAGGGGCTGCACACTGATCCTCTGCCTGTCTCTCTCTCCCCCAATCACTTTCCCATCTCTTTTATTGGTCTCCTCCCCTGCCAGCCATGTTGCAAAGGCCTTGTGTTTGTTGACAACCAGATCTTTAAAGCTACTGACCTGAAGCTCCCTGTGGGCTTCCCACGTCACAGCAGCAGCTCCCTGCCAGCGTTCCACATGGATTGAAATGTGCGTGCAAAGTGACAGATGGAGCAGACGTTGAGACACTGTTGCATTGTGTGTAAGATTTACCTCCACCTGGTTCTTCCTGGACCTAATGAACTGGAGCATACACACACATAGAAAACCAAATGCATCTAAATGCTTTTGATGTTTTAACCTTATTATCTTGGATTCCTTGTCTGTTTATCAATGATGAAAGATCTGAAATTGCTGACATGGTTTTTAAGTATACGATATAGCTTGTGACTAATCATTGCTACTAAGGAAATGTATATTCCTGGAGGTAAAAAAAAAAAATGTCCAAATCTTAACCGTTGTGCATCCGCAGAGGTCCACTGTTACGTCAGTGAAGTGCCACCTATTTTCCTTCCATGAGGCCATAATGAAACTGTTCTGTTTATTTTTAGCAAACAACTCTGGTGTGAACAAGCGACAGATCACAGACCTTGTAGACCAGAGCATCCAGATCAATGCTCACTGCTTTGTAGTCACAGCTGATAATCGCTACATCCTCATCTGTGGGTTTTGGGATAAGAGTTTCAGAGTTTACTCGACAGAAACAGGTAATCTTCACAATGAGGTTTTATTTTCAGTGTTCAAGAGGGCCTGAACTGTAACCCAGCAACCACATGAAAGCAAACATACCCATGACCCTAGCACTGAGGAGTCAGGCACAGGAAGGTCCCTGGGGCTCCCCAACCATCTAGTCGAGTTGAAGTGGCAAGCTCTAGGTTCTGTGAAAGGGCCTTCTCCAAAACAAGATGGACAGTGACTAAGGAAAACAGCCGATATCAGCATCTGACCTCAACTCATATGTGCACACAGATGCCCACACAAAGACATATATGTGCCATTCATATATGTTCCTCACAAAGAGTGCATCTTCTCTAATGTGAAGCCATGACAGTAGAAAGATTCCATGCTGTGCCAACTCCAAGTGGTCATGGCTTGGTGACCACGTTGTAAGCTAGCCAGCTAGTTCTGCCTCAGAAATGAACTACTGCTTTAACTCAGTACTGACCTGAGTTGTTACCTCAGTGAAATTGTCAGCCTCTCCCCACATTCGTATCCAGAATAAAAAGTAAGATTCTCCACTGTCAGACCCAAACTCTGAAGAGAAACACCATGGTCATATCATAAGACCTTTCCTTAAAAATCACCTGTGAGTGGATTTGAATTATCTCCAAAACTGAGAGTCTGTGAATTCTTTCCACAAATTAGTAAAATAAAATTAATTCTAGTTTTGTGAAGACAATGAGTCTAAGTGACATAACTATCATCTGTGCTGCAGGGAAACTGACGCAGATTGTGTTTGGCCACTGGGATGTTGTCACATGCCTGGCCAGGTCGGAGTCCTATATCGGTGGGGACTGCTACATTGTGTCTGGATCTCGAGACGCCACCTTGCTTCTCTGGTACTGGAGTGGGCGGCACCACATCATAGGAGACAACCCCAATAGCAGTAAGTGTTTCCCACAAGGGTCCTTTCAGACAGTACATAACTTAAAGGTGGTTTTTTGCTGTTTTATTTTCTTCATTTTTACAGAATTTGTAAAGAACTTAAAATATGAAAGTTTAAGTGGAAAAAAGTAAAAATGAATCATTACTAAGACCTTTGGCCTTGGGAGAGTCCCAAGTCGTCTCATGATGACCTCTGACTGATCCCCTCAGCTGCTGTCCCCAACACCCAGATGTCCCCATGCTCTAGCAGTGATGCCTAGGGTGTTAAATCTCAGGCTTTCTCTCTGCTAAGTATAATGCCTTCCTGAAAATCCAGTAAGCTTTTATTTGAGCCTCAGTCTGTTGACTCAACATTTTCTTCCATGTTGGTGGCCATGTCTGGGATGATCTCTTAAGTCTGTGATTGCCTCTGAAGGAGCTCTGTGTGAGGAGAAAAGACAGTGCATCCTAGAAGTGTACCCTGCCTGGAAGGGTCTGGCAATCACACAGACCCACAGGCCAGCACTTCTACCAGCACTTGTCCGAGTTATATTTCCAGGGACTCATCTTAATCAGCTGATGCAGAGATCCTGAGTAACTCTGAGTCCTGGCATTGTAGTATATGTGAAAGGTTTCCAGCAAAAATTGTTAAGTGACTGAAATGTTAGACAGAATATGGCCAAGAAATAATGAGCACTTTTAATTACCAAGCATCAGTGGTTTGAATGTATGTGTTTCCTGTATAATATGGCATAGTTTCTGCAAAGTATCCAAAGTGACCAATGCCTGCCTAGGCCAGGCTGCAGTACATACATCAGTCACACCTTACATGTACCCAAAGCATGGGTTCGGGAATAGTAACAACAGCATATCTACAAATGGCACATATACAGGGGACAGGACCAGCTGGGCCAGAGATGGGGACTGAGGAGACTAGGGGTAGAAGTGGCTAGGATGGACTCAGTTAGGGATGAAGATAGCTAAAACTGGAAGTGGCTTGGGAGATTAAAGATGGAAGAGGTGGCGTGAGTATAGCTTGGGATGGAGATGGTTAAGGATGGAGATGTCTGGGTGGAGATGGTTAAGGATATATATAAATAACTGTCTATAGCTGGACTGCTCTCAGGCTTCTTCCAGCTCGTATGTATTTTATCTGGAATGCTACAAAACAGGAGATGGCTGTTAGTACACAGAAACCAAGTCTCTATAATATAGTACAGAGACTACAGAAATGCATGTATTGAAGACATCGTTCAGTGGACTAGATTGCCAAATGATGTGTGAAGTTCATTGTCAGTGTTCATAGCTAGAGCTGGAAGAGTAGAGTATGACCAGTTGAAGGCCTCTAGCCTTTGTTGGAGTAGGGCATGACGGTGACTCAAGGGCTTTCTACCAATTCAGATAATTGTTTGCCAATTCTATATTATCAATGAACATCTCTCAAAAATTCAGTCAAGGTAATATCCTTATATTCACTTCTAAAACTGCCCAGTCAAATCTGTGGCAGAGTTCGTGTGTATGTGTGTCCGTGTGTGTCTGTGTGTGACTTCTGTGAGCAACTGCACTCATATGTGTGTACCCTACACACACACCCACCACCACCACCACCACCACCACCACCACCACACCACACACATAATTTTTTAAAAAAATAACTCTTCTACATGTTGTCATAAGATAAAGAATTAGAAAGAAAACACTAAATTATAGTAACTCTGTGTTGGCTATGCTATTATCTTAGGTGCCTTTAACCCTAAGGATGGAAAGTACTGATCCATCTGCAAAGTTAAATCTAACAATATTTAGAACAATTCAAGTCCCTGGTAACAAATGCTATGTAAATGCTTAATGTTTGTGTGAATTAATAAGAATGAAGTTGTCAATATAATACTTATTTTTGAAAGCAGTATATTTTAGAGGCACGGTTAGCCCGAACTCCCTATTTAGACCAGTCTGGCCTCGCACTCACAGAGATCTACCTGCCTTTACCTCCCTAATGCTCAGATTACAGGCATGCACAATCACACCCTGAATCTGACATGAATGTGGGCATGGGTGTGTGTCTCCCTTTGTTCTCAGTAGAGGAAGGGTTGCTCTTCTAGAAAAAGCAGGAGGAGCAGATACAGTACGGGTTGAACAGACGATATGTGTTGATGCCTGCTTTGTCCCTGGGACTCTAAGCAGATTTGAGTACTAGACAACAGAAGCCCCAGCCTTCATGAACTAAGTCCTGCCTCGTGAGTGAGTGAGCACACTGAGTACTTCCATGACTCGGTAGCTCTATTAAGTAATATTAATACCATCAGTCCATGAACACATACACAGAACTTCACATCCTGGGTATGGATTCATGAATTATATTTAAAAACAAACAAACAAAACAACTTTCTGCTTTGTGCCAAATGGATAATCACAAGCGTAAAATCTTTAAATACGCAACAATATTTAATATTCGTTGAATTTGATAGTTTTATGTCCTTCTTTACAGCAGTCCACCCCCACACGACATCCAGGCCTACTTGAGCAGCTGAGTCAGCATGTGTGTTAAAGGCAACCACAACACTCAATACCTTAGACTGCCATACCTGTGAGCTATGCTACTGCCATAGGCATGCTGTCATTATAATCAGACTGATAATGTGAAAGAAGTGGGTTTTTTTCTGTACAGGTAATCTAATCTAGCTACCAAATCATGCAGGTCAGAGGACCAGGCTGTACGTGTTTTCTGTCTCAAAATGCATTGCTGTTAATACCAAAAAGGTCGTCCTGCCCACAATGGTAACAGTGTGTGGCATAATGCTCTTAGATGTATAGGGTATATATACTAACCTAAACTTGAAGGGGAACCCTATACTGGGACAGCATTGCCCAATAGCTGCTATAGTTTGGGAATTAGCCTACCATAGGCATTGAATTGTATTGTATGGCAGAGAGACCAGACCAGACTCATTCATAAAACAAGCATCCTGGAATGAAGATTTGTGTCTGACTTCACATAAGCGTTGCTGAAGTTTAACAATGAAGTCAAAGGGCCCTGATATATATACTTATTTCTTTTGTACTACCAGTACTATATAATAAAAATAAGTAATGTTTGTAGACTTTTAGGCAGGTTATAGAAAGGGTAGTTTCATTGTGTCAAATATATTCTTGTGACTAATTTAGACATCTCAGACAATCTCATACTGTCTTCTATTTTCCTTAACTGTGTCACAAAGACAATAGAAATTTGTGAAAAATAGATTATGACACATATTCCAGACTCTGAAGGAACAGGCTACCTGCTCGTACTGCAGGGCGAATGGTTCTAGTCATTAGTGCATTTTATATTGATGATACTATTGTTATTCTTTCACATGCACTGAACATAGGAAATCATCCTGGAGGTTTACACTAGCTTCCTGGCTAGATAGCAGACTTGCAGAGACATGAGGGACAGGTGCTTTCATCTGAAACAGCCTTACACAAATTCTGAAACTAATTTGGAAGTGATAAAAATTAATTTGCGCACTTTAATTGGAAGCAGCCTCCTGCATGAAAGAACGCAGAGCAGAGCAGGCAATTTGTGCTAGGAGCTGATTGAATTTTTTGTCAGGTAGGTGTCTTGGACTTGGCCGCTTATCCTCTAGAGCCCTTCTTTGCAATATATTACAGCCCATCTCTGACTGGTGAGCTTTAACCAGATCAATGCTATTCCTGTGGAATCCCCAGGGCACAAGTTTCATTGATCTTGGGGACTTGACAGCTCTCATTACGTGCTGTAGCTTCCAACAAGATAGTCACAAGAGGAGCGAGTTAACATCGTTGTGTCTTCAGTAGACCCCGAAAATGCATTAGGAACTCAGCTCAAGGCCAAATCTGCTTTAAAGAATGCAATTTAAATGTTTATTTTGAGTGATACATACATATGAAAATTTAAAAACCATAGCAATATAAAATCCTGAAAAGGGATTTAGTGCTCATCTTTCAAATCAAATCTACCAGTATCCACTGAGTTGGTTATATGCTGTTCTCCTTCAGTTTTAAACCAGATCCTATGCTCATGTATAGACACTTGCCAGACTGGGAAATAAGGAGAGTCCGGAAAGACATTCCCAGCTGTGCACATGCACCTTCTCTGGGCACCTATTGTGTCGGTCTTAGCCTTGGACACCGACTCTCCTATCAGCTGCAGCCTTCTGCCAAACATCTGCCAAACTGACTTCAGCTTTTTGCCACCAGCCTCTTATCTAAAGACAATCCTCAGCCTACTGACCAACGACACTGTGATAAGAGCTAACAGAGACTGACCAGAGGCAATCTTTAATTAAATATATATAATATTTTTTTTTCATGTGTTTGTGTGTGTGTGTGTATGTGTGTGTGTAGCTCCTTTCTCAACCCCAGGGATCTTATGTAGGATGTAATAACATTAAAGTATTTAAATTAGGTGTTAGGGGAAGCATGGTCAGTTTGTAATAACTCTCAGCCATAGGACATTGTGAAACAACGTGGCCCTGTCCATATTGGACCATCCTATCTCAGGACAGGAAAGGATGAGGCCATTCTCCAGTGTCCCATCTCATACCTGGGGACATTTTGGGGCTTGTGACATGGGTAGGACTGATTTTCTCTTGTTCTCTGTCTGTCTTCTCCTTTTACAGGCCTGAGACTTTAAGAAAGGTGTTAGCTTGTATTGGATGTAACATGAAAACTAAGAGTGACTAATTTTTTCTTGGACCAGACACCTTTGGTTCACAGAGTTGGGTATCTGAACATCATGCAGAGTCCTTGGGGCAGCAAGCAGTCATTCTTATGGCTGTTTTGTAGAAGGGGGCAGGACCAGAAAGAGACCAAGTCTTAGACCACTGTGAATATGTGGTCAGAGACACCCATCACGAGCATTTGGCATAAGAGGCTGGTGGCAAAGAGCTGAAGTCAGTCAACCTATCAGTCTTAGCTATTCCAGGAAGTTTCTGGTAAATATTTGAAATCACAGAGTCAATGAAATTACTATTAACATTTAATGTTTTACTTTAGAACTTTAAACCTCTGTCATATTTTTATAAGTGTAAGCATGAAAGAAAATGGTTTGTATCTTGATTTTGTAGTGATATTACTCAGACCAGAAATGAAGTCTTAGTGTTGTATGTCACTGAGGTTCATCCTCTGGTGCTCACAGGCTTGAACTGGGGACTGTGGGTGTCAGAGCCTCAGTCTTTGTGCTGACCATCTCACAAGGCTGCAGGTTATCTTAAGGAGAGTTCTCTTGTCACATCTGTGTGCACCAGGGACAGCCTTTGTGGTTTTCCCCATCTGTTTCAGGGATACTGAAATGACTATTGATAACCGTGAGATGAACTGTTATTTATTTCAAGCCCTTTCTGTTTAGTTTCCAGTGCTTGCCTGTGAGGACCAGATGGATTTGTTCCTTATCATCCACAGCACTAGAGTGAGACAAGATCCCTCATCCTTGAGGAAATGAGTGGGGAAGGGCTGAAGTGCGAGGTCCTCGGAGGGGAGGGATCACCTGCCCCTCCCTCCATGCCAGGCCCTTTAACCCTGAGCTCCATCCATCAGCTGGGATGTGACAGTGACAGGGTATTACCAAGATCTCGGGTGACTGTTGGAGAGTGTGACATCTGTCCCTGCTAATGAAATATAGGAAAAGCTCTTGTCCTCGCTGCACACTTCCCAACTCAAAAAGCTTTGAAGAACATTTCTTTACTTTCATAGCTGAAGCTGGAGCAGTTTCAAAACAGCAGTGCCCCTAAACAGCACCACTTAATATCTCGGCTCCGCCTCTCCATGCTCTGAGGAGATCACAGTGTGATGGGTCTTTGAAGATGGGTCGTCAAACAGCTTATTTCCTTGTGGAAAATATATTGCATAAGAAGTTAAAAATGGGGTTTTTTTTGTTCCTTTTCCTCAGTTCTTTACCATTGAATGGTTGCTTTTTTCATATAAGGGAAATAGCTGTTTATTTCTAACAGTTTATTAAAGATTTGTATTAAGGATTTTTTCAATGTATGAATATCTCCAACATAATGAGAGAGACTAAAAATAGGTCTGGGAGAGAAGACACTGTGTGTAAGTGCAGTGACCGAGTGTGAGGGTCTGCATTTGGATTCCCCAGCACAAACTGGGGTGGCCAGGAGTGACCCTGCACATCTATGCTCCAGCACTGGGTGGTCACTGGCCAGACAGTCTAGCCAAAACATCAAGCTCCACTGAAATACACTGTCTCAAAACTGAGATTAAAAAGAATCGAAGACACTGGGTGTCTTCTGGCACACAAGTGTGCACACACATCATCTTATTAATACATAATTCTCATTTTAACAGGAAACTCGGAATATCTTAGAAACACAATTTTTCAGTTGTGTGCATGTTTCAGGCAAGCTCAAGACTGTGAGAGATACTTTAGCATTATTCAAAGCTCATTACAATCATCCATAGATTTAGAGCTGAGAGCAAACTGTTGTGGGCTACCATGCCATCCTCCTAGTCTGCATTTCAGAAATGCATCAAAAGGAGAGTGCCTTTTGATAGATCTGAGAAAATTCACCCAACACAGGTAGTCTCTAGAGATGCAGAAAATAGCAAGCCCTCCCAGTGTCACATCAGTGCCAAAGGGGCGTCCAGGGAGCAGGTGTACTTGCATGCCCTTGAGCCTTCATGTCTCTGCACCTGCCCCTGTACAGTGAATGCCAGGGTGTCAGGCCAGGACAGTTCTTAGGAGGAGGAGTGCCAGGATCTAAGGCCAAAGCACAGGGCAGCTCTCTGAAAAACAAAAGGGGGTTTGAGGGTTCCCATGCAGACAAGATGGGACTGTGGGGGTACTCCCCATGTCGATGAAATTCTCAGAGAAAAGGCAGACAAGGAATGCAACAAGTTTCCAAGCTATGCAATCTACTCCATAAAAACAAACAAGAAACAGAAAACAGGGAACTCTAAAAAAGATGTGATGCTCTAGATGGGAGAAGGGCGAGTTCACAGTTCTACATTTTTCATGCAGGGCTGAGAACAAAGGAATTCATTTTTTATTTCTTTAATCTTAAACATATAAATACTTAATGTGTAATAAATATTTTAAAAATTTCCTAATTCCAGAAACAAAGGCAAATCTGGCTGTGATGTAGAAGAATCAACTTGGTTCTTTTTAAAGAGAACAAAATTGTCATCAGTATCCCAAAGAAAGGAAGAGAGAGTGTCTTCCTCACACCTTGCCAATGTGATCTTAGGCCCCTGCACCCTATCTAGAGAAAAACAGTCTTACTCACAATCTTAAAGTAAAATCCACAGGAAACAAAATTCACAGCATAATTATGACCACAAAGGGATTTCAACTGTGCAACTACCTGAAAGAAGCTTTAGTCTCATTGGAATAAGTGAAATTTAGTGAAGAATATCATTGAATTTCCTATCCTTAAGGAAATATCTCCTGACCTATTAGAACATAAGTTTTCTAGAATTCTGAAAGAGTTGTTTGCAGTTATACAATCCAGGTTACAGTATGACACCTCAAGGTACAAGAACAATGGCTTGTAAAGCTAGAGATATAAGGTGAAGCCATTGTGTTCAGATATATGCAAAAGGGCGGCTTCCTGTACATTTTGTGCTCTTTGCTAAGATGGTACTACAGACACCTAAGAACAGCCAATGGCATATGCAATGTGACTTTAGTATAACTATTTTAAAAACAAGAAGCATGAGTGGAGAGAAGCCACATAGGAACAAGTGTGTTGTTTCTGGAAATCTGGTATCACATGCCATCATTGATATTGCTACCAAATGCTACATGTCCTTGCTTTTGACAGCTCTGGCTCAGCTACTCCCCAGTGCAGGCACCGAGGCAGTTGGAGAGCATATTCAGAGAAGAGGACACTGATGGAAGATGGGTTGGCTCTCACTTCCTACCTACTTTTGTTCTAAGAAGTAGAAACTTGAGACACTTGTCTTTCCTGTACAGTTTTGCCCATATCTTTCTCCTGCTTCCTTCATGGGTGGTGGGTTTGAAAGCATGAGATTCAGAAGTAGAAGCCCTCTCTCAGATCCAGCTCTTGCCACAGTAGGCACTGGGGAAGGGGCTCAGTGGCCCTACAGAGCCTGTGGGACAGATTGTGGACCAGGGCAGTTTCTTAAACCTTCTCTCTCCTGATCCCTTTTCAGCCATGACATTTGTATGCAGCCATCATCATACAGGTGGAGAAAGATGTGTACAAACCAAGCATTTACCCATAATAAATCATAGTCATCTGTTTTAGAACAAGTCTTTGATATATTTACAATTTCACCATTTACTAAAAGAGGAAGCAAGTTTTCATACTAATGGGATGAGTGTGCTTGTTTTAACATAAAAAATTAACTCTTGGTTCAATACTATGTGCTGGAGGATATAAAATGTTGTAGACATTATTCAAAGTCAATAAACATTCTGCTTTTATTGCTCTCAATACTGAGATTGCCACTTATACAAGTTCGCATTACAAAATGGCAGAAGCATGTGTAGTCAGTTTCATAAATGGTTGGAAATTCTGTCTGAATCCGAACTCAGAGTATACTTAATGGATGCTTATAAAAAGTCCTGTCTGCAACTTCAGGTCAGACAGTCTGCTACAATCCAGTCTAAACATTTACTAAGTTGATACATGCTGAGTATGACAGTAGGAATAGGTCACAGAACCATCATGTGTCTACAGTAGCAGAAAATGTATCTGTGCTGACAGAACTACAGTCCCGAACCTGGGCTTGCCTAGCATCCAAGTCAGGTGTTGCAGAAAGTATTCACTAATGTTGTGTGGCTTGTAGGCACACACACACACACACACACACACACACACACACACTAAAAGAACGCACACATCTTCAGAACCATACCCACAGTGAGATGAGCTATCAGCTGCCAGAAACACCACATGCACACTCTCACTGGACTCTGAGTTCATTTTTGGACACTGTGCATTCAGAAGCCAATTTCTGTTGCACAGTGCTCTGTGTCCCCTGTGTTCATATGTAAGTGGAACTAGAGCCAAGGAGATGACCTGGCCTTACATAACACTGCAGTGATTACATGATTCCACATAACTGCCTCGGTGAGAGGAGAGCCACTAACACTTCTGAGCACGCCCGTGGATTGACTTCCCTGCTGTCCCAGCAGCCCTGTAGCAGGAACAGGGTTAGACCCCGCACACAGAAAGGGCAGCCAAAAAGATAGTGAGTGGCCTGGCTACGTCCTTCCTCAACATTGCTGACTATGTCACCAGGTCTGTACTGGTCTCCAGTGATGCCCTGCGACTGTTTCCTTGTAGGTGACTATCCTGCGCCCAGAGCTGTCCTCACAGGCCATGACCATGAAGTTGTCTGTGTCTCCGTCTGTGCAGAACTCGGACTCGTTATCAGCGGTGCTAAAGGTCAGAAGCCAGAGCTTTCCCATTCTGTCTCTAGGCAGAGAACATTTTCTAGCTGGGACTCTTGATTTCTTCCAGTGATTCAACACAGATGGATGTAGTCTTCAGGTTCTCTGCTGTTGCTTACTTTTATCAAATATTAGTAATATTTTCCAACACTGGCACAAAATATGGTTAAAAGTTTATGATGTAGTCATCAGCACTCTTCTAACCTAGACATTGGTAAATTCAACCTTCAATGAATCCATATGATCCAGCAATGAAAGGGGGGGTTTAAAGGCAAAGGAGGCATACAGCCAATGCTTTGGGAATTTGGATTAGGTTATTCGCTAGTCTGGCCTTAGGACAGAGCTGACTGTTCAGGGATGGAGAGGAAGGGACAGACCCTGTTTCCTTGTCTTTGTGGAAGAATTGTCATCTGGAAAGGAAACTTAGCTGGCTCTTCTGATAGAAGTTACAAAATTCTATGGGAACTGTAGGCAGAAAGACCAGGAGGGCTGGAGTGTAGAGGCCTAGACAGAGCTGAGCAGAGACCTACATACAGCCCAAAAAAGTGAAAGTGGGAATTAATGAACTAATTCATTAATATCAGTGGAAATTTTTTGAAGTTTCTTTTTTGGGAGTGCTGTCTTATTTTCATTTTTATCAAAGTCTAAGACTCCAGGTGATTATATTTTGTTGTCAAGAATTGTTCTGCAGCTTTATAGAGAATGAGTAGTCTGAAGACAAAAGACGATGGTCTTTGCGTTTTGAGCAAGAAGGTGAGCCTTGCACTGCAGGTGCAGGTGCTTCTTCCCTGCAAGTGCTGACAGCAAAATGCTTGTGCCCTTCCCACCTGTCTCCACAGACTCCCCATGTTAGTCAGGGAGAGGCCAAGTATAGTTTGATACTGACACCTTTCTGTGTGTAAAAAGTGGCTATTGAAATCAGTTGACATTTGTCAGGGAAAAGGTATCCACACTTTATGCAGGCTTTGGCCTTTGAGTGAGCAAAGAGGCAAGAACACAATAGGGAGTCACAGTGTTTGTTTCCACTAGGCTAGTGGAATTTTTATCTTCTCAGTATATTGTTCAGAGCCACAAAATTTCCCTGAGTCTCTTTCTGCACCCCTTTATACTTTTGCCCCACTGTTAATTTTAAAAGGCAAAAAAATTCTGTAAAGAATTACTTGATTAACTTCTTAATTGCACATTTGCATCCTACACATATACTATAGGCAAAGGCAAACCTTGCAGTGACACATCTAGACTGTGATGCTGAAATCTGATCCAAGTGGAGAAATTCAGCTACTGTTCTCATCACTCTCTTAATGAGAACCTTCCAAAAGCACAGCAGATCAGACTTCCTGGGCACTGTCTGTACTCACCTGACCTTGGAGTTAAAGCCTTTTGTGATGACTGCTATCTGAGGTGGAAGAGTCATTAAAACTTGTGGAGCACTTGGGTGCTGCACCACTGTGGGGTGCTAGAGAAGTAAGTGTGTGTGTGTGTGTGTGTGTGTGTGTGTGTGTGTGTGTGTACAGGTATGTATGTACGAATGTGTGCTGTAGCCACAAGCACACCTCTATTGTCTTCATCTCCTTTAACACACCTGAGTAGTCACTCAGATGTGATTTTGGGCTGGTATTGTCTCTAACTGCCTGGCATCTCTGTTCCCCACTGCAGAGGGCCCTTGCCTCGTTCATACCATCACTGGAGACCTGCTAAGGGCCCTGGAAGGACCAGAAAACTGCTTATTTCCACGCCTAATTTCAGTATCTAGTGAAGGCCACTGCATCATATACTATGAGCGAGGACGGTTTAGCAACTTCAGCATCAATGGGAAACTTTTGGCTCAAATGGAGATCAATGATTCCACTAGGGTGAGTACATCCATGCCGAGCAACAAGAAGCCATGGGAGTCAAACGTGCTTGACATTAAATGGCTTGGTATAGAGCTTCCCCAGCATCTACTTAAACACATGCTGGGACAAACCCAAGATTCCTCGGTCCTGAATATGCTCAGCAACTTAGACTCTAGAGATCACAGCTATTTGCCTAGAGGAAAGCATTCCAAGCCCCTCCACAAGCCGTGCAGGACTGTGCTCCCAGGGCGATCTAGTTAGGATAAAACCCCATGCCTAAAAGCAACTTGGAAAGGGAAGGGTTTACTTTAACTTGATCCCAGTACATCATGAAGGGAGGTCAGGAACTGAAACAGACCAAGAGGAACACAGCTTACTGGCATGTGCCCCTGTCAGGACCACCTGCCCCGGGGTGGCACCACCCACAATGGTCTGGACCTTCCCATCTCAGTCACTAATTAAGAAAACATCCTACAAGGTTCCTACAGCCCAATCTCATAGAGCCACCATTTCAATTAAGATCCCGTCTTCCCAGATATTCTAGGTTTCTGTCAAGTTGACAGAAAAATGACCAGGACACACAGCACTATGGAACAAAGATTCCTGTCCTGAGAACCCTGACTACAGCTTCAAGTTCCCTATTGCCCTCATTCACTAATGAAATACAATGGCTGGTGCCTCGGTTCTAGGAACTATTGAGAAATATGCTTCTGTTCTTTATGCTAAGTCTTCATTAACACCTGCAGTTTCACAAAATGCAATGTTCTCACTAGTTCTTCCTGGGTTATATTCGCAATATTCTCATTATAACTTTCATAATTTTATCGCTAAATTAATTTTAAATATTTTATTTTAATTTTTAACTATGCTATTTGGGAGTAGCAAGAAGTGTGCACACTTGAATTCAGAGACCAGAAAAGGGCATCAGATCCCCTAGATCTGGAGTTACAGAAAATTGTGAGCCATGGATACTGGGAACCAAACCTGTGTCCTCTAAAACAGCAGTAAACACTCTAAACCACCAAACCATCTCTCTCTAGCACCTCAAATATTTTATTTTTATGTTATTATTTTCAGTTGGCTTTAATAAAATCCTATGGCTTTGTAAAAAAAAAATAAAGAAAGAAAGAAAGAAAGAAAGAAAGAAAGAAAGAAAGAAAGAAAAAAGAAAAACTTTGATTTCATATTGAAAGCTCTGCAGATTGGACTTTAAGAAACTTGGACAATTGGCCAAATAAGGGGACAATGTTGAGATTGACAGTACTTTCCAGGTCATTGGTTGGTGATCTGTTGGTTTCATGGTAGATGGGTGGTTGACTGTTGGGTTGTTGGTTGGTGAGCTGATGCCTGCTTGTTTGGTGGTTAGTTGGTTGAATATTGTTGGTTATTTGATGGTTGGCTGGTAGTTGTTTAGTTGGTTGGCATTTGGTTGGCTAGTGGTTGGTTGATTGATGATTAGTTGGTGGTTAGTTGTTTCATGGTTGCTTACCTGATGCTAGGTTGGTTGGTAGGTAGGTGGTGGTTGGCCAGAAGCTGGTTGAGCATTGTTGGTTGGTTGTTTGATTAAGCCTGCATACACTAGGACAAATGCTTAACTGATCAGTCATTGACATGAAACAAATGAAGAGATGCTTGGTATCTGCCTTTTTTTTTTCTTTAGGCTATTCTCCTGAGCAGCGATGGCCAGAACCTGGTGACTGGAGGGGACAATGGCGTGGTAGAGGTCTGGCAGGCCTGTGACTTTAAGCAGCTGTACATTTACCCTGGATGTGATGCCGGCATTAGAGCCATGGATTTATCCCATGACCAAAGGTGAGCCATGTCTAGGGCAATGTGATGACGGGAAGAGGTCAGCAGCTTGGCCTTTCCTGATCTCACCCAGATGGAGGGAGACGGCACAGACAGGCCGAGCTGGAGACAAGTAAGAACCTTAAAGAAGGCCCAGGTTTTCAACTCTCAGAAATGTGTCTTGAAAGAATTCTGGCTTTGATGTACTTTAAGCATAACACATATAATAAATACAACAAAGCATTTTTACAGTATAATAGAATGGTACAAAGGACATCAAGAAAAACAGCATGCAGGACAGTACAGTAAAGTACTTACTGTGTAAGTATGAAGACACAAGTTCAGCTCTCAGAATCCACATAAAGATGCCAGTCGTAGTGTGCACAGTTGTGACCTCTGCCGTATAGAGATAAGGCATGCTGATCCCGAGAGCTCGAGGGTCAGCCAGCCTAGCCCAGTGCATGGGCTCATCTCAGGAACAACAGTGTCTGAGGAATGAAACCCAAAGCAGTTTTCTGTCCTGCACATGCACGTGCGCATGCGTGCGTGTACACACACACACACACACACACACACACACACACGAAGGAAAGAGAAAGACAATGTGGCTTGATGCACTCTGGGGAATAAACGTTTGTAAGGAAAGCTTATGGTTAGTTACCATTGGAGTAGACCAGTAAGTAGGTGTGGCTTACTTCCTAATTATTTGTATGTGCATGAGTGTTTTTTAAATGTGTTTCAAATGTCTTAAGTAGATTAAACATTCTTCTTTTCATTCACATGCTTTCTGCAAATATCTGTTACCAATATTATAACTGAAGTATCCTACAAAGTACTAAGGGTACATAATGGAGTGACCCAGCACATGACCCTAACCTAATTGCATGTCAGGGGAGCAGGACCAGAACACTTGGAGGAGATGATTGGCCATGTGGGAGGCTAAGGAGGAGACATTTGTCACGCTGGATCAGAGAGAGCCATAGCAGTGTAGGAAAGGGCTTAACCAACTTCATATTTCCATTTGAATGCCATTATTACTTTTGATTATGTGTGCTGTGCAGAGCAATGCTGTATTATGACAGTTCATGCACAGGAAGTATAACTTATAAACTCATAATGGGGAAGTATATACAGGGCACATTTGTCTGGTGATGTGCTGGGTTAATGGCTAAACACACTTAAGAATGTCATGAGTCTTGAACTTGGTTATTAGTAGTGAGCCACCCCAGAGAAAGGAGCTTCTGATTGGTTTAGGAGGCACAAGCAAGAGAGTACAGTGATGATCTCACCTGCAAGGTGACAATGACTCAGGATGAATGTACTAAGTCTGAAGGTTTTATACTACCTACTGCTGTACAGTAGCTAAGCTATGTAACAGAAACAAACGAAATTGGCACCTGAGACTTCAGAAAGACCTGTGGCTCATATATCCACATGTGGTGGTGGAGGCTAACATTTCTCTCTCTTTGGTTCATATAACCATAGCCAGGTTACATAGTGAGCAGGTAAGGGGTGGAGTGGTTAAGTACACTATGCAAAAAAAAGCCAGAATTCCACAGAAAAGAACGGGCTTATCCCAGAGCCCGGATAGACCATTCATGGATAGACCATGAATATGATAGCTGAGAGGCAATGGACCCCAAGTCACACTAGAATGTGTGGTTTGATGGACTTGACTTGCATTCTCCAGCAGAACTCTCCACTAGCTCAGCAGTTCTTAGCAAAAGTGATAGGAAATGCTCGACCTCTCTCGGTGAACACAGTTAAGACTTGAGACCATCTGAGATAAGACCAGTGTCAGCATAAAGTGGCAAGTGCATACTGTTTTCTTGTGTCTTTTCACTGTCTCTGCTTTTCCAGGACTCTGATCACTGGTATGGCTTCCGGCAGCATTGTAGCTTTTAATATAGATTTTAATCGGTGGCATTATGAGCATCAGAACAGGTACTGAAGAGAAGCAGCAGAAGCCACGTTCAAGTGAGAGCACAAGTGCTCTGGAAAGGCAGTATCTGGTGGGGACGCTGGTCCACATCGGCCTGTTTGTACATCCATCCCACCCAGCAGTCGCCGAACATCATAGTCGGGAGCCATTTCACCCTGTTTTTCCAGGACTGAACACCAGCTGCTGTCAAGCAAGCTTATATCATGTAAATTATCTGAATTAGGAGACGTTTTGGTAATTATTTCATATATCGCCGTTTATTGAGAAAAGGTTGTAGGAAGCCTAACAAGAGACTTTTGACAATTCTGAGGAACCTTGTGCCCAGTTGTTACAAAGTTTAAGCTTTGAACCTAACCTGCATCCCATTTCCAGCCTCTTTTCAAGCTGAGAAAAAAAAAAAACCACGTTTGATACTTTGTACATCATATGCATCTTATTTAAAGGGATACTTTTGTAAAAGTGAAACCTTGTATAAAGAAAGAGCAGCCTTTGTTAATTTACTGTGGAGTTACAACCTGCATGCTCCCTACTCCCCCAAGTCTTGATGGAACAGGTACATTCAAGCTAGGAAACGGAGAGAACACAGCTTGTTCAAAAGGGTTGAATTTGGGCTCAATCCATAATTTTTGACATTTTCACTAAAATATGGTTTGCACTTTTTAATCTAAATTCATCCCTTCTAAGTGAAGTTTGCTCATATCACATTTGGATACTAAGCCATTATTTGCCACTGTTGGTACTTATACAAAGAGAATTTAGCCCTGCCCTTTAGGACCTGAAAATGCAACAGAAAGGGAGCATGGGTATGAGGGCCTGGTTTCTACTGTGTGTAAGTGGGAGTCGCAATCATTAGTCCCGTTGCATTGACTTCCCAGCACCTGGACATCTCCCCTGGTGTCAGCCCACTGGCACCATGTCTACATGTTGGGAGTATCAGGATGCTAACATTTCCACCTCTTTGGTTCTCAAATAGCATACTTTAATAATGAGTCAGACCATATTACAACAAAAACAGTCATCCCTTTCGTTCCTTGTGAGATTCTCACCTAAAGCCACACTCCTAGCCTAAGGCACTTCATCTTTACAATATAAAATGATGGCTCTCAAATGATTTTTCCATCCATTGTCCAGATCCAGCTATCACCCAGGAGTCTATACATTTTCTTCATGTTTCTTCTTTGTATATTTGGTGACTGTATTGTCATAGATGTACATATCGTGTCGGTAGGGCTATGAGGCATGTTACAGGAATGTAATTTTCTCAGAATTTACACTCATTTGCAGTCATTTATTTCAAAAGATAAAACAGAATAATGGGTTCTTTGTATTGGCACTTTGCACCAGAAGCATATCATTATTTATTGCTGTGATTACTTATCTGTCATCCACCTTGTACTAGAAAGTTTTAGCACTGAATTATTCCTTCTTCATTGTTGTTTGTATTTATGAAATTCTGAAATTATGGGGAATCAGTGTACTGATTATGTTATTCATCACCAGGCTGTGAGCAATATCTTGAGTTTGTAGCTTAGAATTGGGAAGGCACTGAACATCTGGAAGACAAGGTCATTTCATCTTGAGATCATGGTGAAATATTTTGGATATATAAATTCCTTAAGCTATTGTAACCATGTTTTATTGCAAAGATGTAAAATATGCCAGATGTGTGTGAGTTGGAAATCAAAAAAGAAAAATAAAATATGCAAAGAATTCACTGATTGCCTCACATGTCATTGGATGCCTTGGCGACACACATTTTTTATGCTGCTGCCCCTTGAATTTGAAAAATCAGCATTGCCTCATGTGAGGGCCTCACATACAAAACCATGAACAGAACTGTAATAAAGCCAGTCTTCTTGCCCATTGTCAGGAATGTAGGCAATAGGGGCCACAGAGGACACGAACCATGTGATAAAGGAAATACCTTCTTAAGTGAGAATTATCAGATAATGGCATTTTCATCTAAAAAACCACACTTTTCAGTGTTTGTCATCAAGCAGGAGTGACTTAGGCCCAGAAGAGCTGAGCAGCTACAGGCCACAGCAAGGTAGGTGACAGGCAAGTAAAACTGCCATCTGTATTCCTGTAATGGAAAAGACAGGGCCAGTGGAACCCCAAGAAAGACTGGTCCTCTCTCCATCTCCCCCAAAAGGCAGAAACTTGTCAGGTTCCCCAGGCTCCCATAGTATCTTCAGCCCAGCCCATGTTCTGTCAATTATTCTAAAAAGTCAGTCTCTGCCTAAAACATTTGGAAACTGTGCCCTCCTTTCCAGCACCATCACCTACACTGCCCACCCCAAAGCTGCTAATCAGGACTAGTCTCTCGTCTGACCCCTCTCCATACTGTACCCTGCTCAGCATCATGCAGAAGTGACTGACAGCTCGGGAACTTTAGAAAACCTTCTGGGGGCTTTAAAAGAGTATAACCTAGGGTGGCAGCCCCACCCCCATCAGACGTCCCTTGATTAATTTTCAGCAACCCTGACTTGAGAACTAATATCCAGGCCCTGAGCACACAAGTTCTTCAGGGGGACACAGTTGGCTCAGTCACTCACGTATGTGTGACCACGTCCATGGCCATTCGGTCCATTTGCAGAGCTGGGGATGTGTTCATGCACAAAATGCTGGGTTCATTCCCAGTACAGATTAGACCAGGTGCCATTCATTTCAGGTCATCTGCAGTTCATGTTCTCAGGAGGCATTGGCAGGAGGATCAGAAGTTCAGGGTCACTGTCAGCTAAATGCTAAGTTCAAGAGCAGGCTGTGCTGCTGCCTGAGAGTTCCTCTTAGGACAAAATCCCACCCCATTTGCAATCTCTGAGAACTTCTGCACCCCTGTCTCCAGGGTTCTTCCTTCCCTGGAGTGCACAGGCTATTCACATCACCCACCACACTTAACACCTCATCAAAGTTGATTTCAGCTCACTGGGTCATGCACAATCTTGTTTGGTAGATAGAAGTACTCCAAACCCCATTCCCAAGCAACATTATAATAAAGACAACTTGTAAATTAAACAAACGTTAACAAACAGACACAGCTCTTTGAGGTCAGTGACATCAAGGTGCTGTTTTAGATAATGTGACAACTATTTGCACTGAAGAGACAGCAAAAACAGATGCCAACATGTTCTAGAAACTGGATTCTGTAAGCCTTAAAACACACTTATTCAGGTACCTCCCTTGAAAGAGCCAGCTAAAGGCCTCACAAGAGTCCCCTGCCCTGGTTAAGAAGAGAGACAGGACAAGACTCTGAGTACATGAATTGTTTTATAATCAACACTCTGAATGTCACTCTGTGAAAGACCATTTCTATTGTCTTTTGTGCTAATTCAAAAACCAATTACTCCACCCCCAAAAAGCCATTCTTGGGATATTGTATCTGCTCTTCCTGGAGTTGAACTTGGGATGACAGCTCTCTGACTCACAAATGACCTGTACTGTAAGTATTGATATAGCAGGATAATTTCCTACTATTAAATAATGTAGCTTGCTACATTATTTGCAATAGCTCAATGATTTGGGAGGAGCTAATGTGGGAGGAGAGAAGGAGAGAAAGAGGAGAAGGAAGAGGAGGAGCAAGTGAGAGAAGATGGCTGGAGACATCCGAGTGTCTTTAGCAGTCTCAGGGAGTTATTCATATCTAGGTTAGTTAACTGGGTTAACTATTCTAATTGTGTGGTCATCTTGTTAGTTGAGCATTTCCAAACATATAAACCAATTGGATAGCTCTAAGAGTCTCATTTCTACTGGGCACTGTGAGGATGGAGGGTATTGTCAGGGCTCAGCCAAGCATTGTGACAGCATGGTGGATTGGCAGAGCCAGCCGCCACACTGGCATCTTCATGGGTGCCAGGGCCAGTGTTTCAAGCTAGCTGGAGCCATGGGAAAATGGCAGCTGTCTGGTAACAGCATTTTTAAATATTAACAGCAACATGTTGGTTGTCCCTAGGATACATTATAAACTAGCACACTGCATGTCTGTACTAGAAGCTGCATGATGACTCTTGGTCTTGCTGACTCTGATGAAGTGGTCCCTGTGGTGCTAAGTTTATCAATAATTGGTGTGTCCCTTGCCATAGCACTATACAGGGGACTGTTGGAACACACTGGCACCTTTCTCCTTTCTGAGACCATAAGCTTCTGGGGCCCTGGAACTCTAATCTTATAGACTCTGGGTAGTATTGGGATTCAGACAAGATTCTCAGCCATACACTTACAGACATGTCATTGCTGAATACTCGGAGAAACAGGTGATTTCAGATCTTTAGGCAAAAATGACTTCTGTCATCATACAGATCCTGGACTCGTATGCCCATCTCAGAGAGAGACCAAGTCCCAGCCAGCAGCAGAAGAGGGACTATTGAGGTGTTTTAATTACTGCTTTTAACCCAAGTTCACACAGTTGTTGAAAGAAGACAGGTGATGGATAGTTTGGGTAAGAGCTTCTCTGATTGGAATGTAAAAACAGAATTCCAAAACAGGGGACATTCCAAAACAGGGGACCTTCCTTTGTAAAGAGCTCATCAGTTGTAACTTCCCTCATCAGTTAAGATGGGGGTATGGTGTTAGCTCTGACAAGGATTAATTTAAAGTATCAAAACACTGTGCTCCTGGTAGAAACTCTGGCTCTCAGGAGCGCCATACCGCCCCTGCTGGCCACACACTTCCCTGTTTTAACTGCTATGCATGTTCATTGGGCAGATCCACCTATCTTCCTATCATGATATCTATGGAGACTGCCAGTCATAGCATTTAATCCCTTGAGTGGACCTCTTGGACTCAGGCCGTGTCAACCAGGACACTTCCATTTATGCTACATTGGTAATGCCATCTCTAGGTAGAGGTAGCATGTGGCCTGAAAGGGACTTGTCAGAACTGGTTCTTAATTTCTTAATTGTATCCTGACAGGAGGAGGCAAACTTATCTTTCTCCTCTAGAGTCTTTAGCCTGTCACTAAGTGGTCAGTTTGTTAGCAATCTTGTCCATGTTGCCAGAAAAGGCCACATGCAGCAGATGAGTGTGACACCACAGAAAACGCTAGCCAGCAGTCCACTGGGGCACTCAGAGTCCAGTTGCTCTCAGACATTCAGACTTCACGGTTCTGGATGTTAACTTTGCTAGGTAGCTTCAGCCGTCTACTTGACATAGCCCAGAGTTATTGGAAGGAGTTTCAATTGGGGGGTTACCTAGGTTAGGTATGGGTATTTCTATGGGATATTTTCCTGATTACTAATTGACGGAAGAGAGCCTATCCACTGCAGGTGGTGCCATCTCTCGATAGGTGTGTCTAAGCAGAATAAGAAAGTATGGCTCCCTTGGGACACAGGAAGCAATTGGGCCCTGAAGGGACCATTAGGGCACAGGAATTCCATTCATCAAGGAGAGCTTATCTGAGAATGTCACTGATAGCTTTCTGGTGACTTACTTGTCTTTGTGTGTTACATTATACTTCAATAAAAATGCACCCTTTGAAAAGTTAAAAAATATATTCTATCTCACCAGCTCATGACCACTGAATGTACAGGTTTCACCTACTGGTCTCATGGCCCTCTCTCATTCCTATCCTCAGCAGGTGTCAGCATACTGACTACCTGGCTTCAGTGCTTCCTCTTCCAGGAAGCCAGCCCTCTACCATCTGAGTGAGTACTTTGGTCACTGGATTTATGCACATGGCTTTTGTGTGCACTGCTTGATTGGCACCTGTTTCTTCATGTGATCAGCTATAACCAAATACCAAAGACTGGATAAATCATGAACAATAGAAGTCTACTGTTTACAGCTTTCAAGGTTAGAAGTCCAAGCTTGATTGCCAGCAGGCTTGGTGCACTATGAACTATTTGTAGGTAGTACCTTCCATGTTTTCCCATACTAGAAAGGCCAGGAAGATTCTTAGTCCTTTCATATAAGGGTACAACTTTATTCACAAGGGCTCCATCTTTATAACCTTACTATCGCCCCAAAGCCTCACCTCAGAATCATCCAAATATTATCGAAGGTTAAGTTGCAAACATGACTTTGACAGGAGATGAACACAGAAGTCTTATCAGCACCCCTCCTAAATCCTCACTGCTTATCAACGGGAATCTCATTTTCAGTCTGGTAAGATAGCTGCAGAAGGAAAACGTGCAAAGAAGAAAGGCTTACATAACCCAAAGCTTGTCAATCAAAACACAACTGCCCACCCTACACCCCTTAGCAGCCAACTCCTCTTCCCCATAGAAGGAAACCCTAGATGGCTTCAACAGGGACAATCCCAAGCCTGCCACTCTGTAGCCCATCTAGTCCTCACACCTGCTTTTCCAATAATACTGGTTTTGTTCCATGATGAATGGCAAGAACTTAACAAAACCAAAGCTAAACCTAACAAAAGTCTAGCCACGTAATAAGATCCAGGTTCTGTGAGAAAGCCTGTATAGAATAGTATCTATACACACATAAACACACACTCTTGAACATCCCTAAAATAATTTTTAAAGCCCCAGATTCCCAGTGAGGTTTGAACTCCCCCAAAGGCCTTGAAGCAGCCCTTGAGAGCTCAGTGTTTATATGATAACCTAGAGTTATGTAGCTCTTTGTGTTTGCAAACCCCGTGCCTTCCTCAAGAGCTCTGTCAACCACACACCAAAGAGGCCAAAGATGCCTCAGGAAGAGGGGAGAAGTTGATCCAAAGCACAGAGCCGATGAAAAGGGAGACAGTATTCAAGCCCAGTCTCCAGGTCCCAGCACTTACCTACTCAGTTGTCAGGACTAAAAAATAATATCACCAAGATATAGAACTTTGGCATGCTGGCTGCTTGGAACTTGAGGCCACAAAAAAAGGTTGGAGAAGCAAATGGAGAACCAATGTGTCTCTGATCTTCTCCTACCCTTCTGTCCCCTCTCTGAAGCTTGTCATAGACATCAGGATTCTCTTTCCCATGGCAGGTCCTAGAAACTAGAGCCCTTTCACAGAGCAAGCTACACATCCTGAAACTTACCTTCACCCTAGTATTCTGTGTAAGCTGTCTTAGTCACTGTGAAGAGACGCCATGATCAAGGCAACTCTAAAAAATAAAATCATTTAATTGGGGGCTGGCTTACAGTTTCAGAAGTTTAGTTCATTATCATCATGGCAGGGAGCATGGCAGCAGGCAAGCATAGTGCTGGAGTAACTAAGCTGCATCCCAACACATGGGCCAAGCATGAGATTCTGAGTTTGGCATGGGCTTTTGAACCTCAAAGCCCACGCCTCACTAACACACTTCCTCCAGTGAGGCCACACTTCTTAATCCTTTTAAAATAATGACACTCCCTGATGACTAAGTATTTCAATACATGAGCCTATGGAGCCATTCTTATTCATACTACTAGACTGGCCATAAAGAAACACTCTGGCTATTTTCTCTGATCATTAAGACTGTAATTCCAAAGGGGTTCTGTGCCATGGCTTAATAGAAGAAGTGCTACAATTGAGAAGCACAGAAAAGCCACAGATAAGCCTGCCTGCCTTTCCTCAACATCTGTGACATTAGGTCAAAGGTTAGTTCCATCAACTATGCTCACACAGCTAATTCAAGACACGCATAAAAAAAAAAGTCTCTGGCAGACAGGAAAGAAGGCTGGATGCTGGATGCTTAAACAAGTATTAGCCAGCACTGTGAGCAGGCCTTTGTGTGTTCATCTGTTTGTCCTGTTTTGATTGGAGAATGGGATAGCATTAGCTCACTCAGCAGAGAAGAGAGCTTACAGGAACATGGGGCTTGAGGGCAAGCATGTAGATTTCACACTATAAGGCCCAAACAACTCTAATAGGTTTTCTTTAGGAAGGAAACCACAAAGTCTACTTGAACAATCATCCTATGGCAAACCCTACCCCCAGCAACAGCCAGTCAGGCTACAACAGCAGGGGCAAAGTACATGAAGATGACCTAAGACATCCTGCAGAAAAGAGATAACCTAGCCATTCTGTTTGCTAGGTGGTTTTGGTCCATGTTTGGTTCTTGCAGATTATGACAGAAATGCAGATTTTAAAATATTAACTTCCTGATCCATATGGAAATTTCCCAAGCTTGCTATGAGTACAATAAATACCCTGCATCTCGACTTGAGGCTCTCACTTCTGACCCGCTGCGATGGTGAGAGTCCTTGCTTGAGAGATTGTATGCAATAAAGACCCTTATGTGTTTGTATCAGAATTGACTGCTCCGTGATCTTTGGGGTACCTGTGACTTGGATATAACACACACAACACACACCCCAACAGGGATTTTCAGAGAGCAGGAAGAGCAGAGGAAAACAGCTACACCAAAAGAGAGACACTATTAAATTTTTATCCTTAAGGAAGGTGTGAACAAAATCTACCCTTCCTCCTGAGGTCCCAAAGACAAGTCAAGGCTTGATTCCAGTAGGTTCACTCTGGGGAACCCATGAGTTTATTAGTCTTCCTTGCAAGCATAGGTGAGGAGTTATAGGCAGGAATGTAGATGACCTTAAAGCCGCCATCCTGGAAGGTCAGTATGCAGTATGAATAGTAACTCCTCCAAGACTAGGTATATAAACACCCCACACTCATCTTTCCCCACCCTATATCCTCTACCATCTCCCCCAGGCCATGTGCATCAAGGCAAATTTGTACACAAATGGTGGGGAGGGGTGGTTAGATACTCAGATGAGGATCCCATGAGAAGGGCCAACTATCAACAAACAGGCCCAGCAGAACCGAAGACTGCAAACACCAGATTGGCTTGAAGGAGACTACTGTGTAATCTTCCCCAGTAAGTACCTGAAGCAGCCTGTCTACCACACTGGTGTTGGAAACAAACCAGGTTGTGACTAAAATTCTAACTATGGAAAACAGAGACAGTGCTGTCTCTCAGGAGTGTTGAGTGTCAGCTGCTTTGTGCTTGATTCAGTCTTCCTAGTTGCCTGAATGGCGGGGGTTGGGGAGCAGTGCTGGGTTAGTTAGGGTTGTGTGGCTATGACAAAAGAAGCCTCGGGGGGGTGGGGTGCAGGGGAACTGTTGTAGATCACAGTTTTGGAGGATGTAGGACCTGGGAAGAGAGGTATGGCAGTGTTAATGGCAGTGGGAGCATGTGGGTCAGCGCCTCGAGAGATACTGGACCAGGAAGCAGGGACAAGAGCCAGCTGTAAGGAGAAAATTGGTGCACATTTAGAGAGAAAGCCATTGACATAAGTGAAAGGACATGTGGAATACTAGCCTGAGGATATTAAGGTGACTCTTTGAGAGAATTAGCTCTGCATTTTACGTTTATAAAGAAAGACAACTAACACAATCAAGAATCAGAAAAAAAGTAGATGCAATTTTAGCAACATGGAGGGAGTCTTCGATGGCTAAAAAGCTATCCCACTGCAAAACACCTAAAATACTGGAGATGGAGGGAAGTGGGTGGGGGGGACAGATGAGAGGCCAAAACCAAGGCTGCTTTATTGAGGAATATTCTGAAAAGCCTGCTTTCCCAAACATGCTTTACCAGTTGTAGTCTCCAGTGTACTGAGGTGAACAAAAGTCTAAGATGCATCTATCAAAACAAAGTCCACAGAGCAATAGCCTCCGCTAAACTCTGAGATGCCAAAAGACAAGGAAGAGTAAACTGCAGCAAAGAGAAGAAAATTCATTCACACTGGCTTTGTAGGTAGGAGACAAGCCCTCACTGAAAAATTATCACAGCCTTGCCCCCATCTGTGTGATGTCAAAAGCCCTATGCCAGGGCGACAGCCGAAAGTGTTCCAAGTTTGATCCTTTCCTGGACACTTGCAGAAAAAAATAAATACAAATTTGTGTATGAGAGAAATAGACTCCAAGTCTTCAACAATTTCTCATAGTCAAATTTGCATAAATCTCCTCCCTCCCTCTCCTTTTTGTTTAAGGAAAAGGGCTGGAATCAATAGCAGCAACAGTCATCAAAGATGTCAGAACTACCAAAAGCAAGATGTGTTTCAAAGGTTTGAAATTTGAATATATTCGTATATCCTGAAGTATTATTGGCTATTTCTAAGCAATTTAAAAGGAAAAAGAAGCATGAATGTGTCCCAGACAGTGCTTTACTTTGAAAAGACAAAGCAAATTTTAAAAGTAGCCAAATTAAGTTTCATGAAATAAAGAGACCTATTAATAAGACCTAAAGTATAATAGGCTACACCACAGGTCAGACTCAGCTGGAGAAAGAATTAGTGAAAGGAAATTTAGTCTCAGGAAATTGTCTAAAACACAAGACAGAAAGCAAAGACATGAGAACAGAAAAGTCAGAGAAGAAAGAGTATTCTATATATGCTCAGATTGAATTGAAAAACAGATGAAAAGCAGCATTCCAGTATTCAGAGATGATGCATGAAATGTTTAGGTCTTCAGAGCTGGAAGCTAGATTTACAAGCAGAATTAATATATACTTTCATGTGTAACAACATGCACCACCAAAGCCAAAGAAGAAGTCTCAATCCCTAGAGAGAGGACCTTTCTAGCTTCGAAGCTATGGTAAGTGAGCGATGCCATCCCTGAGGGCTACCCATGCTCTGGTTGATGGCCTTACACCCTTGCTTGTTCTAATGCCACTAAGCAGACTCTGTTTGGGGAAGATAAAGCAAGAGAATACATGAGGTTGGGAGACAGTAGTTGGGAATGGGAAGAGGGAAGGACTGGAAGGGAAGGAATGGGATGGCATTGATTAAAGCACATTATATGCATGTATGAAAGCTTCAATAAAAATCATGTCAATAAAACCATCTCATACTCAAAAGAAAGAAAAAAAGATCCTTAGAGAGAATACATCATCCATCATCCTCCAACCCCCATCAGACATCTGGCTGATTTTCAATAAGAAGAATATAAAAAAAAAAAAACCACAAGATGAAGGGGCAGCATTTTTCAGGGCCCTTGAAAGGAAAATAACAACCAATATTTTGTGTTCTGCATTAACACAGCAAAAGGTTTTTCAAGAATAAAAATGCACTAAAGATGTTTGTAGGTAATCAAAAAATCTAAGTAGCCCTTCACAATGGGACTTTACCTCTCCAGACAGAAAACAGCTGGACGTGAGGCAGGTAGCTGAAACTGAGCAGGAAGCAGGTACAGAGGAAATCTACTGACCAGCGGGATAGTCACAACACTATTCTCTAATACAAGAAGAAAAGGAGGATGCAGAAGTCATTCTGAGCAAGGGGCATCCACCACAGAAAGGAAAAGTGTTCCCCAACAAAGCTTCTGGGAACCTTGTGTCACCTTCTGGGAGGTGGTTAAGGGAAACTGCTAGTACAGCTCTAATATTTTATTACAAACTACTGAGATAACTTATAGGGGGGCAGGATTTATTTTGGCTCATGGCTGGACACCACCCCACAATGCTCTAGGCAGCACACAGAAGATTTTGAGGGGAGCCTTTGGTAGAGGAAGCCTGTGTACCTCACAGTAGAGTGTGAAAGAAGAGACCAGGGCACCATAATCCCCTTCAAGGATTCTGTGAATGACCTAAAACCTCCAATTAAGGCCCACCTCCTAAAGATTCCATACACTCCCGGGAGCACCATAGACTGTCATTCAAGCCTTCAACAATGTACCTTTGGAGGGCAGTTGAAATCCACTCTCTAGAAGGATATTGGTCCTCACCTAGGCAAGGATGGGCTGTTCAGTGATGCAGCTGCCTCTGAGGTGCCTGTGTACCTTTAAGTAACCCTTTCCCCAGATTCCTGTAAGCAACACCAAATAAACTCCATGGTTGAACTTTGCCACAACAGTTACTTAGATCTGCCAATGTCTCCCTCTCTGGGAACCAGGAAAAGTCCAGTGACAGAGAGCCAGAAACAACAGAGCTGAATATCTATGGACTAAGACCTCTACAACCAGAGACAAAATAAGCATTCTCTGTTTTAAGTGGTGACCTTGGGCACTATCTTAGTCGATTGTCATCAGTATGGCAAAATATCTAAAAGCAAAACAACAACAACAACAGAAAAACTTTCACTGCCCAGACATGCCATCTAGTTGGGACTCCATCAATGGATAAAGGTGTTCATTAGAACACCTTGTGATCCTGTCAGCTGTCCATTGCTGAATCCATGAACTGGCGACCAAGCTGTGACTCTCAGCCTTTTGGGGACTCTTTCATATCCAGGTTATAGAGTTTCTAAACTGATCGTGTAAAATACTGAATGAAAATGGCTAATTCTGGACCGACATGTAGCAGGCAACTCATAGTTCAAAATGATTCTTCATGATCATTTCACAAACCCAGGAAGATAAAATCAGAGTGGTGCGACTGAGTGGGCTCAGAAAAGGATGAAATGACTACGAGTCTATTTGTTTTAGGATAGCAGAGCCTTGCTTTATTCTTAGGTTCTCATATTTGTTTTCTCATTCTGCTTCTCTTAAACAGCTGGAATGCCAGAAATCCATCTCTTGTCCTATCCTTTTGCTCCTAAAAGAAAAAAAAGGGTGTGTGTGTGTTAAGATTGTGAAACAAATGTATTTCTTTCTGGAAGGAGAGCAGAATTTCCTGACCCAGCCAGTCTCTAGGCACACACACGAGCCCTTATCCTTTTCCAGCAGAGACAGCATCAAGTGGGGTCCAGGATGTGAATTGACACTTTGCCGAATGTTGAAACTTTGGCCCTGTTCAACTTGATTATCCTGATTCACAATTGGAAATCAAGAAACTTCCAGAAAGAGAATGTGCATGAATGTGTACATACATCCAACACACACACACACACACACACACACACACACACACACACACACTTTATGTCCTGTTATGTCCTGTCCTGGTTTTTGTTCCAGGAGGGTCATTTGGGAGAGGAAGGACTAGAGATGAAATCAGACCTGTGTTTACACAGGTCTTCTCATTGGCCAGGACTTAGTTTTTGAAAGTTTGTAAACTAGCCTTCCAATTTAAATTGAATAAGTAGGTGCAGCTGAGTAAACGGAGAAACCTGGCTCTGCAGCCATGTGCTTTCACTTTAAAATTACATTGATGAGGAACAGAGGGGGACTAGAAATGAAAAGAAGAGAGATAGAAGACAGGCTCTTTAAAGGGGAAATGTGAGAAAATCAAGAATCAAAACAGAAGTCCTCCTTGCTGTGTGTGGGGGGTTGCGGTGGAGGGGGGCATTCAGACTAGGTCTGCCAGGAGAAGGCTGCCTCCTCAGCCTTGCCTGCCATCTGAACAAGAATGGAAAAGCTGCCCCTGGGGAACACTCGGAACACAGAGGCCAGGTTCTGGGACAGGACCTTAAAGCACATGGGGTTTCCGCAGATGGCCTAGATAAGACAGCACCAACTGGGAGTCTTCCCACAGAACACCTTAAAGACTGAACAGACTGCTACCTGGTGAGAACAGGTAGCCATTCGTAGCCATTTGTCAATCAATTGTCCCAACCCCACCTTACCCTAGTCAAGTCCCATTCTCCGAAGCTTCAGAGTACAGTATTGGGAGACCACATCCTTCAAAGACTCATTGGGTTCAACTCTAGGGTAACTTAGGGTGTAAAAGGAGGCTGGAGGATGCAGGTAGACACGGAAAACAAAAACACAGGCTCCCCAATGATGGCAGCTCTGTTTCCAGAAGACACAGCAATGAGAAACTTCAGGAAGGTATAGAGGCAGGCATCTAAACAGGACCCATAGGTGTAAGTGGGACTTCAGTGGCCCCAGCCTCAGGCCTATCCCATCATGGTGGGATTAAGATGTGATTTTCTGTCTGGGGTGTGGTTTCCTGACTTTCCTCAACCTCCAAGGGGCAGAGAGGTATGGGTGCTTCCATCTTTTATGGCCGGAAGGAGAATTCTGTCAGAGGAACCAGAGTTGGAGCTAATGCCAGGCTCCTAAGCCAAGTAACTGGACAAATGTCGACCCTGTAGAACTGCTCATCATCCCTAGAGGAGCAAGACTGCAAGATGGCAGATATCTCACTCTGCTCACCCAGAGAAGCGCCACAGATAGAGCCAAGCCTCTGCTCTTCAGCTTCATCTTCTGAACCCTGGCTTCTGGGCCTTTGAGCTGTGAATAGCTAAGAGTAGTTGTTAGTGGTTCTTCTAAGCTCTGCCTCACAGTTACCTGGCAACAGCCAGGTATGCCTGACTCAGTATAAAAGGGGTTGCTCACCTTCATCCTCTTTCTCCTACCTCCCCTCCCCTCCCCTCCCCTCCTCTCCCTCCCTTTCCCTACCCCTCTCCCTCCCATTCTCTCCCTCTTCCTCTCCCTCCCTCCCTCTCTCCTCTCTCTCTCCTTTCTCTCCCACTCTCCTTCTCCCTCTCCATCTCCCTCTCCCTTTCTTCCTCTATTCCCCCTCTGTCCCGTCTCTTCCCATTTCCCTCTCCCCTTTCTCTCAACCTGTTCATAGGTAGCCTCTACTCCCCCTCCCCGACTTGCTCTGCCTCTGCTCCCTCATCCCCCCTCCCCATGCCCTAATTAAACTCTATTCTATATATACTGGTACCTCGGGGGAAGGGACACCTCAGCCTGGACCTGCAGAGGCACACCCCCCCCCCATCCCTGCACCATACCTTGCCAAACATATTCCTGATTTCTTCTTCTTTTTTTATAAAACACAACAGTAGTCACCTGGGATCTGAGATAGGCTGTCTGAGGGAAGGGAAGACAACCACACTGCACCCTCCCCCTGCCTTGTTTCTTCCTCTGTTTCTTTTAAGATGGTTTACTATCCTAGTATGCAGGCAAAACTCTGTGTAGGGAATGGTGCCCCGAAACTGTAGCTGTTTGTCCAGAGCCCACTCAGCAAGGCAAACACTTGGTTCACACACACCGTCCCTAGGCTTTCATACTTCGGGCTTCCCAGGTCCTTGAGATGATGGGGAGCAGGGTATGAGCTTGCTGACTGTGAGGCTGTGGGTGGGGCGGTAGAAGCCCTCTCTGAACACGCAAAAGGCCCTGGGTTCCACCCTCAGCACTACCAGGTCAGTCCATAGAGAGGCAGGCTTTTGTTTGTTTGTTTGTTTGTTTGTTTGCCTGGGAGTCAGCTATTCAGGTGCCAGTAACAGCTAGAGGCAAAGTAGGACCGACCTGCCTTCCTGGAGGCTGGAGAGAAGGACTCCACTGGGTCTTAACGTCTGCTCTTTCTGCTTGCCACGTCTAAGTCTGTTCTCCTAGTGTTCCCTGCTTGTCGGCTTGCCTGCTTTTGTTTCTGCCCTGTGGTGCCCTGGGGACACCGCTCCCCCCCAGCTTTCCAGTTGCTATGACATTAACAGGCTGTAGAAAAAGAACATTTCATGTTCTCTAGAAATATCATGCTTATTAGGAATGAAAGCCACTAAAGATAGGACAAATATTGTCCACAGGATCTCCGCTCCCTTCACAGTTGCTAGTAAGGGAGAGAGGATGCAGGGACCAACACCTATGTTGGCAAAATCTCCAGAGGCTCTGCAGAGAGGGAGATCTAGAGGGCTCTCATCAAAGGCTCAGGACTGTGCCCCTAGCCACTGGGAGGCTTGATTCATGGACATTAAGAAAGGTGCTTTATTTTTCTCCACACTGGCCTGGTCTGAATATAAACTGGAGGATGAAAAGCAGTCTTACTTGGAAATATCATGTGGAAAGTCTTCACAGCTTAGAGCAGATCCTGGCACAGGTTAAGAAATTAGATGTGCCAATTTCTCGCTGGGTGAAGCTCCATAGGCTGTTGCTCACGCTTTCTGTCAAGTGTTGCCAGTAAAGGTGGCTCCCGGAAGCAGCGGAGGAATGGACATAGCAGAAGCCATTCCATGTTGCTTGCTCAGTGGGGTTCTGAAGTCGCATTGCCTGCTGTGACCACCTGGGGCCCGTTCACGTTTTAGGGTCTTGGGTAAGAAGGAGGGGTGGCATCTGCCTCCCCTGCTCCATTGCTACTTGTCACCTCAGATACCACCTTCTTGGTCTGTTCCTGGCCTGGTCCCCACAGCTAGGAGACCTCTGGAGATTGCAAGATACTGTTACTCTAGCAGCCAAGAATGTCCTTGTAGATGCCCACCCTTCCCCATAGACCCTTCTGTGTTGGCTAGTTTCGGGTCAACTCACACAAACTAGAATCATTTAAGAAGAAGGTACCTCTGTTGAGGAAACACCCCCACCAGATTGGCCTGTGATGTTCATGGCAACCCTGTCTGCGCCGCTTCCCAGGCAGGGCTGGGATTGCTTTCCTTGTGACCTGTCCTCTCCGCTCTCCAGTTTCCCCATGTGCCTTCTTCTCTCTTACCCTGTTTATTATCAGGGAAAAAACAATGGGGCCACATGTAACTTCAAAGAGCAGCAAGAGGCTCCTGTTTCAAAACTGCAGAAGCCTCTGAGCTAGGGTAGTTTTGTCCCTCTGGCTCCACTGAGCTTTGGGAATACAGGGGCTAAGATGAGGTCCTGTGTGTGGAACTCTGGAATGACTCTGGACTGACGGGGCTGCATGAGTGTCCCTGCTCTGTAGATGAACCAGAGTCAAGCTTTGTAAAGGGATGCAGGACTGAGATCAGGCACAAAAAGGACTTCCCCCACCAAAAAAACGGGTGAGATTGGGCTGGTGCTTGTGAAGCCAAGTGACCGCA
The DNA here is from genome assembly GCF_004785775.1 of Grammomys surdaster. Taxonomy (NCBI): domain Eukaryota; kingdom Metazoa; phylum Chordata; class Mammalia; order Rodentia; family Muridae; genus Grammomys; species Grammomys surdaster. Next base: position 5,988,927 of record NW_021604597.1, on the reverse strand, counting down.
GGGCTTTCTGGCACACGGGTGTTCTGAAGCTGAGAAACCGCTGGCCAGCTGATGTCCATTTCACCCAACAGCCAAACCTACAAGAGCAGCCCCCACCACTCACCAGTAGACAGCAAGTACATACCCTCCTATCTGCTGTAGCAGAACTGAGGAGTCCCTAGGTTTGGCTCATTCTACCCCACCTTACAATGACCGAAAGGCACAGTTCTAGTTCCCAAATGAACCCATGTGTTCTTTTCACTCCTGACCTTCAACTACACTCCCCACCCTGTTTAATATCAAAGCCAGTTTAGCCTTCACCGCTCACCACAGAGCCTCGGGAAGGCAAAGCTTGACGGTGATGGTGCCTCTTGCCTCCTCGGCTCCATCACTGGCTGTGCATCTTGAACAAGAGCCACGGGATAGTTAGAACACTTTGATAGTCTCTAGAATGAAGCAGGATAGCCACTTCGCAGATTCACTGGGGGTGAGAGTCTGTGGGAAACAATGCCTGGCCTGGCCTGGCCTCAGTTGAGGAAACACCCCCACCAGTTGCAGCATCTACAATCAGATAAGTGTCGAACATTTGACTTCTTCCTCTCTGTCCTCAGATTCACACAGGGACTGTGCTGGGACCTTGGTCAGGGAGGGCATCAGAGGAATGACAACTAGAGACATCCATGCAAATTCTTGTCATCTCTGATGCTGCCAAATTCCACAGCTACGTCCTGCACACAGGGAAGCCGAGAGACACCCTGGCATGGGCGTCACTGAAACATGAAATCCCCCTGGCTGGTTCCCCCAGGTTACACAGGATCATCACATCATGAAACGATTTTCCTTCCCTCTTTATTTCCTTTTGTCCCCCTTTGCTCCTGAGACAAATGGAAAAATAATTTGATCTCCTTGATTCTGCTCACCCTGATAGTCTCCCCTTCACACGGAGCACCGCCCCTTGATAAATGAGAACACATGTGTTAGAATCTAGCCTTCACCCGCTAGACTCCCTCCTCCTCCTCCTCCTCCTCCTCCTCCTCCTCCTCTTCCTCCTCTTCCTCTTTATCTATTGGGTGGGGATGGGGTGGGTTCCATTCAAAATTCTCAATTAAATTATCAGAAGAGAAAGAACATTGGTTTTCTTTAAAACTTTGCTGATGGGGGAAGTCCCCAATTACACTAATTTAGAGAAACAGCATTGCCCTTTAATCTAGAAGTTTCCTTTCTTCAGCTCCAAATTCTCTGTCGAGGTGGGGGTGTGGGGTATGCAACAGGCTCAACAGACTCAACATAGCTGCTTTTGCCAAGTCAACGCTGACTCATCAGGGTGGAAGCCAAAGGATGACGAATGCGTATTTGGAACATTACCCTATATGAAGATTTCATCCAGGCCTGACCTAGGCCCTTCTGTCTCCTGATAGATTCATATGTGGACACGTTTCCTTTAAAAACTGCCTCTGTCTAATTCCTTCATGTGAAGACTGCACTGCCCAAAAATGACATTTCAAATGTTTGAATGTGAATTCATCATTGTTCTTTACTGCCTTGGGCTCTGGACAAACTTACCTTTTTTCTTTTAAAAGCAGGAACTCTGCAGGAACTCAGCCTTTGTTTTGAGTATCCCCTGTAGCTGGCATCTGAAGCAGGATGCCTCCTTGAACTGAAAGACATGCTCGAGAATTCCTTATAAACATCCTTACACTTCACCTTAAGGAAAACTGCCTGAAGAAAGGGATGCATTCGGCCCTTGCTGCAAGGCGACTCTCTGTTTATGTGGCCTTTGTTTATGTGTACCTCGGCTGATAAAAATCTCTACTTAACAGATGCACTCAAGCACCTCAGAAACTAATTTTCTCTCTATCGAAAGAGCTTTCCGGGAAGAAATGAAAGGAGAGGAGGGTTGGCAGGCGTCCATCGTGTGGCCGTTTATTGTCATGGAATGTAGCAGAAGACGGCTCCTGCTAGTTCGTTTTGATTTCCGTGTGTAAATCTGCTCTCACCTAAAGCTTGACCACATGACGGTGCAGACACACATTAAACTGATTATTTCAGTCTGAGCCGCGTGTAGACAGCGCTCTCTAAATTGCACATAAAAATGTTCTCCTAAACCATACCACCTGCCTGCACAAAGATCATTTTCTTTCATAAAGACAGACTCTAATATGTCTCTGAGATGCTGGCCTCCGGGCTCATGAAGACTGTCTCTCTGCAGGAACTGGTTTGGGGCTATGGCTTCTCTGGGCCTCCCCGTCTCCTTCCCAAAGAAACAGGAATGCTGTTTGGCACGCCGGTGCCTTGGCTACTTGTTCAGAAGACTATCCATCTCACCCCCTCCTATCAATATGCTGTCCTACAGGAAGGTGGGTGGGTGGGTATTCAAAAGGCCTGGAAGAGCGTGACAAGGAGAAGTAAGATGTTTGGGGGCAACACAAGCCATCAAAGCCCGTGAAAGATGAAAGATCGAATAATGAAAATGGATGTGGCGATGTAAACCTAGGGAAGAGAAAAACATTGGACCAAAGGTAACTGTAGGAAAGAAAGAAAGAAAGAAAGAAAGAAAGAAAGAAAGAAAGAAAGAAAGAAAGAAAGGGAGGAAGGAAGAAAGGGAGGAAGGAAGGAAGGAAGAAAGCTAACTCTGGAAGGGATGGTTGAACTAATGAGACTTCACCTTCTTGTTAAGAGGTTAGACAGCTGGCTTTCATTATCCACTCTGTCCTCACCAATGGAGAAAAAAACTTGGGTGCTGTGCCTACATAGGGGCACAGTGTGCAATTTTGTTCTTGGAGTGAATATTCCTCCCAGAACTGCACTTCCCCAATCCTGACTGAAGACTGGGCTTCAGAGTAACTCCAGCCTCCTTGTTGGATGGGCTTGTCTGATAAAGACCTGAAGCCCAACCACTTAGGCTTTCTTTGCACAACAGTGTGTGTGTGTGTGTGTGTGTGTGTGTGTGTGTGTGTGCACGCACACACGTGTGTGTTTGAGCAGGGGTGATTTCCCATTAGACTCTCCTGTACCGTAAGACTTTAATCTTGACCTTTCTTACTTTGATCCCCCTAGTCTCTGAGTTCCCCACCACAACTCTTTGTCTATTAATTCTTCATCTCCCTTGCAAGTTCCTACTCTCTGCTCCCATGACAACTGATTTCCACGTGGCAACTAGACTGGGCTGCAGAGTGCCTAGATATTTGGTCATAAATCATTCTGATGTGTGTGTGAGGGTCTGTATGAGATGAACACTAGAATCTGCATGCTGAGTCCAGGAGCAGGCCCTGCCCCCTGTAGGTGGGTGTCACCCCATCCTTTGAAAGGCCTAACAGAACTAAAGGCTAGATAAAAAAGGAAATCTGTTCTGTCTGCCTAGTGGTCTTCAAACAGACACATCAGTGTTCTCTGTTTTTGTGTTTGGCCCAAAACATTAATGTTCCACCTTGGTCCTCAGGCCTCAGAATACAGGACCTCGAGAAATTTTTTGGCCTCCATTAACCCAAGACAATCTTTTTGCTCTTTCTCTCCTGTTTAGAACAGAACTCAGGGGCACATACAAGCAAAACATATAAAATACACCCAACCAGAGCAAATTCTTTTTTTGTAACATGTACTTACATCATGTGTGAGTCTGTGTGTCCAATGTATGTTCACGCAGCATTCAGCACACAGAGGACAACATGAGGGAGTCGGTTCTCTCCTTCCAACATGTGAGATTAGGAATCAAACTCAAGTTATCAAGCTTGGTTCCAAGCACCTTGGTTTCGAGCATCTTACAGCCTGGAGCCAGTTCTTTATTGTAAATCTATGTTTCTGTGTGCCTATCTTCTGTTGGGTCGGCTTCTCAAGAATTCTAATGTGAGCCTGTACTCATGTGTTGGCTTCTATGCCTACATCTCTCTCACAGTCTTAGGTTGCTCATACTGCTGCAATAAAGTCCATGACCAAAGACAACATGGGAGGGAAGGGTTTACTTGGCTCACACATTCCAATCACACTCCGTCCCTGAGGGAACTGAGAGGGAACTCAAGGCAGGAACTGAAGCAGAGGCCACAGAGAAACACTGCTCACTGGCTTGCTCTCCGAGGGTTGCTCGGCCTGCTTTCTTATCCAGCCCAGGACCATGTGTCCAGGACCACAGTGGGCTGGACCCTTCCACATCATCAATCAAGAAAATGCCCCACAGACTTGTCCACAAGCCAATCTGAGGGAGGCATTTTCATTTGAGGTTCCTATTTTCAGATAATTCGATCCTATGCCAAGTTGACAAAAACAATAACAACAACAACAGAGAAAAACAAAACAAAAACCTTAGCCAGGGCAGTTTCAAATGAGCCATCCAATTCTTTTCTCCTTTTTTACTCTTATTTTTATTGGATATTTTCTTAATCTACATTTCAATTGTTTTCCCCTTTCCATGTCTCCCCTTTGGAAACCCCCTATCCCATCCCTGCTCCCTCTGCCTCTATGAGGGTACTCCCCCACCACCCACTCACCCACTCCCATTTTTTCTGCCCTGGCATTCCCCTACATTGGGGCATGGAACACCCTCAGGTCCAAGGCCCACTGATGTCCAACAAGGCCATCCTCTGCCACATATGTGGCCAGAGCCATGGGTCCCTCCATGTGTACTCTTTGGTTGGTGGTCCAGTCCCTGGGAGCTCCGGAGGGGGAGGTGTTCTGGCTGGTTGACACTGTTGCTTCCCCCATGGGGCTGCAACCTCCCTCAGCTCCTTTAGTCCTTTCTCCAACTCCTCCATTGGGGACCCCATGCTCAGTCCAATGGTTGGCTGCGAGCATCATCTCTGTATTTGTCAGGCTCTGGCAGAGCCTTTCAGGAGACAGCTATATCAGGCTCCTGTCAGCAAGCACTTCCTTGCATCCACAATAGAGTCCAGGTTTGGTGCCTGTATATGGGATGAATCCCCAGGTAGGGCAGTCTCTGGATGAGCCATCCAATTCTGATCCCTTCAGTGGCTCCCAGTGTATCAGCAAGCCAACCCTTGGAACTTAGGAATATTTATTTTAATGACAAGGTATCTGAATTCTAAATAGTAGCACAGTGTTCTTATGAGAAGGACAAGAGACTTCACAAACTGGGTTAGCTTCCATTGCTGTGACAGATGCTTGAGGCAGACAAAAGGAGAGAAGATATTGGCTAATGGTTTCAGGTGTCAGGGCAAGGTTAGTTGACTCTATTGTTCTGAGGCTTGTGAGGAGGCCCATATGGGGCAGAGATATGTGGCAGGGAATACCTGCTTACCTCACTGGTCCCAGGAAAAGAGGAGACTAGAGGAGGGAAGAGGAGAGGGTCCCAATATCTCCTTCAAGGACACAATAATGATGACCTACCTTCTGAATCCTCAGTATTTCTACCTTGTCCCAGTAGCTGCTGCAGACTGAGGACCAAACATTTAACACATGCTAGAGTTGTAGCCCAGTGGGAAATCATTTACAAGTGTATACCAAGCCTCTGGTTCAGTCTGAAGTGATGCAGACACACACACAAAAACACAGGCCAGACACATACATATACACATACATACATACATACATACACTCACAGACACATACATACAGAGACACACAGACACACACACACAACTTATACAAACACAGTCAAACAAACATATACACAAATACAGATATGCACATAAACACACATAGATACACACTCATAGATACATATACACAGAGATACACAAATATAGACACTCACAGACAAACTTAGACACATACATAGACATACACACACAGAGAGAGACACACACAGACACTCACCCAGAGACACATACCACAGAGACACACAGATACACACAGATACATAAATAAACATATACACATACACACAGACACATACTACACACAGACACATACCCATAGGCATGTGCGCTCGCGAACACACACAAACACACAAAGTGACCAGGTGACACTGAGACTCTAGTAAATTACAGCACAACAGAGGAAAATCAATGTGCCCCAAAGTTTGGAATGATGAAGCCAGGATCTGGGAAATGCCAGCAGCCTAAAAGACAAGGGGACAGATTGTCCCACAAGGGCTCCAGAAGGAGCCAGGCCTGCTAACACCTTGACTTTACCTAAGTGGGACAGACTTTGGATCTCTAGCTTCTAGATATGCAAGAAAACAAATGTATTTTGTTTCAAATACAGCAGCAACAGGAAACTAATACACTCTGCAAGAGCAGTGTGTTTCCTCCTGGAAAGCATAGACGCAAAGGCCGTTCCCACGCCTCCTGGCAGGAGGGCTTGGTGCTTCTGCTGAGGACTTCCAAAGCTGCCTTTTCCTTTGGATCCCAGTTCCTAAAGACATACTCCTTCTGTTTCTCCAATTTAATCCCAGAATGCTCCTTGACTAAATTCTCATGAGCCCAGGGTCTCACCTCACCAAGAATTCAGCCTCCCACTGTCTCTCACCAGCATTTCCAGTCTCTTAGACCCTGACTTACTCAGCTCCTATCTTCTCCAACCATTATCTGACCACACCCCTTCCTGAGTAATTCCTGTGCACATCTTTTCCTTTCTTCTTATCCCCAGTACTCCTTTCCACCAGCCCTCCCTTTTCAGCCAGTCAGTCACACGGGACAAGCCCAGACCCAATACACATTTAGTGAATATGATGTCAACCCACTAACATTTAAGGGGTTAATCTCCTTAACTTATGATGTTTAGACACATTTAAAGTTCAGATTTCAATGGATTTAGTGAGACAACTACACACCCACAGTCAACTTTGGAATATTTTCATCAGCTCCAAGCAAGCCTCAGCTCCATGTGCTCTGTGCATGTGTGCTAGCCTAGTCTACAAGGTTCAGGTAAGTGGAATGAAGTCAGTGTCACCATTCTCTCGAAGCCCCTGAGAATGTGACTGTTCTCTTGGTCCACGCCCAGGAGCAGATGTCTGGGCTCCTGTGGGAACTGAGCTTGATCATTTGGGAGAACTCTGACCCATTTTGTGTGAGGGTCGCACAAACCCCTCCAGCTCCACTGTTTTCACACTGGAAATGTGCTTTGAGCTTCGACTCATGGAAGTGAAGTGGTGTCTCTTGTGGCTTACAACTTTGTTCTTTGTCATTCTCTCGTAGACAATTTGTTTTAAGCGTGGTGAAATAAGCCAAATTTACTATTATCCAGTTTGTTCAGGCTGCCAAAAGAAATGACCAAGAATCTAGGTGTATTATAAGCACTAAAAAATGCATTCCTCACACATCATGGTGGCTGCAGGCTGAGAAGTGGTGCTGGCGTGGTTAGGTTCTGTGTGACCTCTCATTTGACTTGCATGCTGCCGGCTTCTCATAGTCGCTCTCAAAGAAGGCACTGGAGAATGTTTCCCAAGGGCCTAGGGAATGGCTCCTGTTCATATAGCCTCTGACCTCATGGCCTGACCATCTCCCAGTGGCACCACTTTGGGGATGAGGGCACAGAAACACTGACACCCTGGAACTTGAACCAACTGTGTGTTGGGTAGTGCTCAGGATACCCATACTGTTGTGCAAGCATGCTCACACTCACTCCAGAACCCACTCACTTCTCCTCTCTTTCCTTCCTTCCTTCCTTCCTTCCTTCCTTCCTTCCTTTCTTCCTTCCTTCCTTCCTCTGTGTGTGTGTGTGTATGTGCGTGCGTGCGTGCATGTGTGTGTGTGTGTGTGTGTGTGTGTGTGTGTATGTGCTTGTGTGCATACTCGTTTGGATGTATGAAGGCCTAAAGTTGACATTTGGTGTCTTTCTGGGTTGTTCTCTGCTTTACTGAGGCAAGGTCTCTTGACAAACCCAGAGCTCACCCCTTCTGGTGTGAGCTTGCCCTGTGGATTCCCTGATGGACTCTGCCCTCTAAGGGCTCCATCTACACCAAGCCTCTTGTCATCTTGTAAAACTGAAATCTCTAGCACTGAACACCAACTTCTTCTCCTCTCACCCTCCTTTCATACCCTGGTAAGCAGCCCTTTACTTTCTTCCCCATAAACGTGATACTAAAGGCAATTGGCACCAGTGAATTACGTGGTATTTTTCCTTTTATGGCTCTTTTGTGTCACTTGACACAATATCCTCCAACTCCATCCATGGTGTACCAATCAGAATCTCCTTCCTCTTTGGGGCCAAGCGATATTTTATTGTATATATGCGCTATATTTTCTTTATGTATTCAATGGATTATTAATTTTAAAATGTGTTCAGCCATAAACAGGTTAAGCCCCGGCCATGGTTTCATATGGACTGGATGCATAGCCTGGCTCTTTCTCTTTTGTTCATGGTCTTGGGCTAGCTCACTTGTGAAGTGAGCAGGCTAATGTCATTGTGGGGCTCCATTAGCTTGTCTCTCATCGTTCTGTCAGCATGTGATGATATCCAGGTAGGAGGAACTAAAAGGCATGGTAGAACCTCCACATCAAGATTTCTCAGGATGGCGAGGTGACGTAGTTTTAGTGGCAGGTGGCAGGCACATTTCCAGCCCCACCACTTACTGTGTTACCTTGCTGTCAGAGTCACCTTAGAATTATGTAGTACCTCAGACATTTGTCCAAAAATCCTCATTAGACAATGCAAAGACAGAAATGGGTCTCTCTGTTATGTGCAGGCCACGAGCAGACACTGGTCTCCACAAGATGGCTTAACGAAGACTCAGGAGACCTGTTTACTAGGTTACACATGCTGCAGGCACAATATCACTTGGTCCTTATCCTCAGAGATGGGTACTGTTACATCTGAATTTCAGGGATCCTGGTGAGCTTTGGGGAGATTAAATAATGTGCCCAAGGCCCCTGAAGCCAATCGGAGGGAACCTAGGGCTGACAGCTGAGCTGATGGCAGTCTGCTAAGTGGCAGAGCCACACCCTGGAGAGCACCCCTTCTATGGTTGTATTTCTTGGAGGTTTGGGGCTAGAGGGAATTCCCTCCTGAAAGCCTACACCCCTGACCACTGTATTCAGGGTAGGTAAAGGAAAAAGGGAGCATAGGAGAGTAAAATGCAATCAAGGAGGAATTGCAGGTGAGGGTTGACGGTATTTGGACCAATCTAATTAGGAAGAGCCTCAATTCTAGATTTTAAAAAATCTTACATTAAACATATAAACTTGGCAGTCTTGTGTGGCGTACACACACACACACACACACACACACCACATGCTTGTGAAAACAATCCTTGTGTGTAAACTTTTCACAAGGGGCAGAATATGCAAGCTTATGTGGACACTTTTTGTTTATGTGAAGGAGATTCAAATAAATTAACCCCCAGTCTGTGGAACTCTAAGAGGCTAGTCAGGAATGGCTTCACTGATTTGATCCTTGCCGGTCACCCATTTCTCTTCATGCCTGCTGTTCCCTATTAGCTACTTGGTTACTATTTTCCTCACAATTCTCATTACAGACTCCATTTCCCTCCACTCTCCATAGACACAATTTTCAGTCAGTCTCTCCTGAAGGGTCACAATGGCAATCCTTCCTCCCCAGTCTTAAAAAGTGGACTCCCTGGGCTCGTTCATCAGATCTCCTGAGTGTAAGGGAGCTTCCAGTAATCCTCAGATAGAACCTTGCAGAGCCAGGGAGAGTCTGAGATTGTATAATGGACAAGGCTCCCTGAAACTATTAGCTAGCTCAACTTGCTTCCAGGATCAGCTGACAGTTGTGTTCTGCTGTGGCTCCCACTCAGCAGATGGAATCAGGAGACTTGGCCAGTGGGAGGGCACTGACAGTATTTGGTGAGAGAGGAAGATACAGGATAAAGATACAGGAACAGAAAGGATGTAAAGCCCAGATGGAAGGTAGAAGCTTAGAAAAAGGGTTCCTGTGAGACCAGAGGGAGGAGGCTGAGAGAGGTTCAGCAGATGGGCTGTAAGTTGAGGTGGTGTCTTGTGGGTGGTGGGGGGCAGGGCACTGTGTCTTCTGAGGCTGAAGACATGGTCTGGCTGGAAATTGGAGATTTGGGGCAAGAGATATGAATGGCTTCTTGCTGGATGGTTTTCAAAGAGTATGGAGGAAAGCCTGATTGACTGTGAGGTAATAGTTTTCTGGACTTTTTCCAGTATCCCCAAGCAGTTCATGGGAAAGAGGAGAGAAGGCAGAGGAGTAGACGTTCCAGGTGTGTGGAAGTAGAGGAGGCCGAGGTAAGAAAGGAGCTAAGATACTGAGTTATAGGCTGAAGGAAGGAATCCTGGACAGGACATCATGGAGTGGACAGAGAAGCAGGCTTGTGTGTAGAAAGTGTGGGCACAGTAGGGAATCTGCAGAGATCATCTGAGCCACAACAAAGTCTAGGTACAGGTGGGAATGATAGAATTTCTGCTGAAACAAGCACGGGCATGGGAAGAGGGGAAACGCCCCAGGACAAAACAGCAAGACCCTACCACAGAGCTCTCGTTTGGTGTTGGCTAAAGTGAAGCTACAGGATGTCCAGGGTCAGAAAACAGATTCTATCCCAGGAGAGGAGAGTAGTGTGTCAAGTGGGGCAGGCACCGAGGGAGGGAAGAGAGCTGAAGGGCTGGCTGGGGACAGCACAAGACCCTGCATGAAGCTATACTGCTTCAGTGGAGAACACTGGGAGAAGCAATGTGCTACCTGTACTCCTGTAGCTCGGTGCTCGACTTCCCCATATGCTGTTAAGAGCACTGCATGCTCTCAAGTCCAAGTGGATCACAGACCTCCATGTTAAACCAGATATGCTGAAACTAATAGAAGAGAAAGCCAGGAAGAGCCTCGAACACATGGGCACAGGGGAAAGTTCCTGAACAGAACACCAATGGCTTATGCTCTAAGATCAAGAATTGACAAATGGGACCTCATAAAAATTGCAAAGCTTCTGTAAGGCAAAGGACACTGTCAATAGGACAAAATGGCAACCAAGAGATTGGGAAAAGATCTTTACAGCCCTACATCAGATAGAGGGCTAATATCCAATATATACAAAGAACTCAAGAAGTTAGACTCCAGAGGATCAAATAACCCTATTAAAAAGTGGAGTACAGAGCTAAACAAAGAATTCTCAACTGAGGAATACCAAATGGCTGAGAAGCACCTAAAGAAATGTTCAACATTCTTAGTCATCAAGGAAATGCAAATCAAAACAACCCTGGGATTCTACCACACACCAGTCAGAATGACTAAGATCAAAACTCAGGTGACAGCAGATGCTGGCAAGGATGTGGAGAAAGAGGAACATTCCTCCATTGTTAGTGGGATTGCAAGCTGGTGCAAACACTCTGGAAAACAGTCTGGCGGTTCCTCAGAAAAATGGACATGGCATTACCTGAGGACCCAGCTATACCACTCCTGGTATATATTCCCAGAAGATGCTCTAACATATAACAAGGACATATGCTCCACTATGTTCATAGGAGCCTTATTTATAATAGCCAGAAGCTGGAAAGAACCCAGATGTCCTTCAACAAAGGAATGGATACAGAAAATGTGATACATTTACACAATGGAGTACTACTCAGTTATTAAAAACAATGAATTCATCAGATGAATGGAACTAGAAAATATCATACTGAGTGAGGTAACCCAATCACAAAAGAACACACATGGAATGCACTCACTGATAAGTGGATATTAGACCAAAAGCTTGGAATACCCAAGATACAATTCACAGACCACATGAAGCTCAAGAAGAAGGAAGACCAAAGTGTGGATGCTTCAGTCCTTCTTAAAAGGGGGAACAAAACACCCACAGGAGGAGATACAAAGTGTGGAGCAGAGGCTGAAGGAAAGGCCATCCAGAGACTGTCCCACCTGGGGCTCCATCTCATATACAGACACCAAACCCAGACACTAGTGTGGAGCCAAGAAGTGATTGCTGACAGGCACCTGATACAGCTGTCTCCTTAGAGGCTCTGCCAGAGATTGACAAATACAGAGGTGGATGCTTGCAGCCAACCATTGGACTGAGCATGGGGACCCTAATGGAAGAGTTAGAGAAAGAACTGAAGGAGCTGAAGGGGTTTGCAGCCCCATAGGAGGAACAACAATATGAACCAACCAGACCCCCCTTTCCAAGCTCCCAGAGACTAAACCACTAACCAAAGAGTACACATGGAGGGACCCATGGCTCCAGCCACATCTTGTCAGACATCAATGGGAGGAGAGGCCCTTGGTCCTGTGAAGATTTGATGCCCCGTGTAGTGGAATGCCAGGACAGGGAAGCAGGAGTGTTTGGGTGGGTAGGTTGGGGAACACCCTCATAATAGCAGGGGGAGGGAGAATGGATAGGGGGTTTTCAGAGAGGAAATGAGGAAAGGGAATGACATTTGAAATGTAAATAAAGAAAATATCTAATAAATTTTTTTTAAAAAAAGCACTGCATACTCTTCTAAAGGACCTAGGTTCAATTCCCAGTACCCACATGGCAGCTTGTGCAGTTCATAGCTCTGGTCCTCTTTTGATCTCTATGGGCACCGGGCACATACATGGTACACAGATACAGGCAAACCACTCATATGCATAAAAAGTATTTTTAAAAGAAGATTAGAGTTTTTTCTTACTTTTTGAAATTCAAACTTAGCTGCTACCCTACTTTTTAAAGAAGTGGCCCTACTTCATAGGAGTCTATGAAATGAAACTTCTTTCCCCTCAAACATGGCAGAGAGGAATTCCATGACATTTGTGGCTATGAAGGAACACACATATTGTCAAAGGCATAAGAGCCAGGGCACTTTAGGGCCAATGAGGTGTCCTTTTTGGACAGCACACCCAGGACAGATGTTGGTGATAGGCCTAGAAGGTTCTTAGCAATGGATAGACAAAATGGCAAGTTCTCCTAAAAGAAAAATGGACTCTGCTTTGTGAGAAAGGAGGGTGGCCATTGGGAGGTGTCGATGGTTTTCACATTTCTACCCACTAGGCTCTGCTCCCAGTAAACTTACCACGCAAAGAAGTATCTTATAGCTTGGGACAGGGCTTGGTCCCTCCTCATCATTCAGGCTACAGTATCATGGTGTACTATTGACCTTTTTCCACCCTGCTTACTGAGGAGACTCCCTTTTGCTACAGAAATTTAGTCAGGTATATCGGAGGCCCTTGTCTCAGCCCTCCTTCTTTGTGTAACCTGAGTTCTGATTGTGTGAGATGCCCAGTATAACTCTCTTGGGGGACAGTCATGTCTTAGTTGCAGGTCATGTCTTTGTATACAGGTCTGGGTCTTCGTAGGGCTTTTAGCATCGGAAATACATGCTCACATACTTTGGGAGACATCTGTCCTTGGCAGAATAAAGGAATGTTCTTTTTTCCCCATTTCTTTTCTATTGCCAGCCTCCCTTCCTCCTTAATCTTAGAAAATATTATCTTTCTCCAGGATTCTGGAGAGAGAGAGAGAGAGAGAGAGAGAGAGAGAATTAAAAAATCAAATGCATTCTTAATTTAAATGAATTTTCAACATCTGTAACCAAAGCTTACCCCAGAGGCTGAGATAGAAGCATCATGAAATTGAAGCCAGCCTGATCTACATAAGGAAACTACCTGAAAAAAAGTATTAAATGTAACTATCTAATTTCATGATGTTTTCATTATTTTCCAAAGAAACTTTACATTAATCACAATTGTCTGTCACTGTGACAAGTGCCTGAGGGATCCAGGGATGGTGGTACACACCTCTAATCTCAACATTTGGGAAGCAACAGCAAATGGATCCCTGATTTTGAGGCTACCCTGCAGCATTATAGAAAGAGTTCCAGAACAGCCAGTGCTACACAGAGAAACCCTATCTCAAAAAAATGAACCCTCCCCAAACAAACAAACAAACAAACAAAACAAACATCCAAACAAAAGCTCTATTTTGGCTTAAAGGTTTTAGAGCATAACTGTCTGCCTTTCTTGTTTCTAGGGAAGTAGCCATGCTGCTTACCATGTGGTGGTCAGGGATCAGAAAGTACAAGGCTGGGTGGGGCCAGAAGGAGGCATAGCTCCTGAGGACACACTCTTCCTTCAGCTGGTTCCCATCAACCAAAGTCTAGGAAATCTCTGGGCAACACCACCATCTGAGCTTCAAGGTTTCCAGGTAAGCCTCAGCACTGTGTGTTGGTGGTCATTCTCCTGCCACCCCAGACCCCAGAAACCACTGATCTACTGTTGGTCTCCATGGATTTATCTGTTCTGTACATTTCTATAACATGCCCTCCAACAACAGATGGACTTTAGGAGAAGTCCATCTTTAGGAGGGTTGGACTTCTTCACATAATGCTCTGAAAGTTCATGCTGTATAGCATACCTCAATGCTGTACTCCTTTTGTGGAATAATGGCTCATCAGTAGATAGATGGGTAAGTGTACAGCTGACTCTGTCTATGCATTTATCACTTGGTGAGCATTTTGGGCTCCTTCTACTTTTAAGCTTCTATGAATAAATGCTGCCATAGATATGAAATGCTAGTTTTTTGTATAGATGTGTACTTTTGTTTCTCTCGGACATATATCTCCAAGGAATGGAGTTGTTGAAACATATGTAATTCCATATTTATGGTCTGATGGAGCTACCAGACCACTTTCTTAAGTAGCTGTACCATTTGGGATCCACACTAACAGCTTATAAATGTCCCAGCTTCTCCACACCTTTTCCCACACTTGCTTTGTCTGTTGCTTCATTGTTTCAGCAATGGAGTCTCTCACTTTGGTTCTGATTTTATATTGAGTGTTGTGTTTTAGGTGCTTATAGTAGTCTGAATATAATTGGCCCCTGGATGCCAATAGGAAGTGACACTATTAGGAAGTATGGCCTTGTTGAGGTGGGTGTGGACTCGTTGAAGAAAATGTGTCATTGTGAAGATAGGACTTGAGGTCTCATATATGCTCAAGCCATGCCCAATGGGAAAGTCTCCCTTTTTTGCCTTCAGATCAAGATGTAGAACTCTAGACCTTTCCAGGATCATGTCTGACTATAGGGTGTCATGCTTCCTGCCATAACAGTGGACTAAACCTCTGAAAGCCAGCCCCAATTCGATGTTTCTCTTTATAAGAGTTGCCCTGATCATGGTGTCTTTTTGTAGGAATAAACCCCAAACTAAGACAGTGTTCATTGGTCATTTGTGTGTCTTCTTTAGAGAAATGTCTATCCATATTCATTGCCCAGAAATTTTGTTAGTTCACATATCTTTATCTTAAATGATAAGGCTTAAATAATTAATAAATCGGCTATGAATATCCATGCACAAATCTATTTGTGGATGGATGCATTGTTTCCTTTTGAAACTCTGGGGTGGTAATGAGCCTGGTTGGAGTTTAGAAGTTATAGTATACTGTGAGAAAAGGGTAGACTCTTGTGATATTCCAAAGCTAAAACCCTGTCTATTATAATGAGTCATGATTCAGCCAAAAACCAGGACACACATACACACATGTGCACATGCACATATGTACCACTCCTGAGAATTTATCATGAGGAAATGCCTGGCTGAGCAAGTCAAATATGTAGGCAGATGGGCCTTCTAGAGGGGAGAGGTTCCAGACAATTCCTAAGAGCTTTTGTTTAAATGATACTAGCCCACTTTAAGCCCTTCCAGCTAACAAAGTTAGGCTCAGCCATGTTAGACTCTAACCTAAAGTCAACCAAGGAAGTGTATGTTATAGAGGGCTCCTTCCTCCCATCTTCCCTCCAGGCCTTCTGAGAGGAAAGATCATTTCTGAAAATATACCAGAAAACATGTTTTAACTGAGAAATTCAACTTAGTATCATAGCCCCCACCCACCACACCCAATACCACCACACCTAGCATCCCAATTAAAAAATCTAAGTAAGTCTGTTGTTGATTCAACCCAGGTCACGTGACCATTTCAAGTCCAGTCTCGATGGAAGGGAAGTGGTTGAATGATTGTATCAGACAAGATTTCTCTTGACTAAGAAGACAGGAACCATGCTTGGTAAGAATCCATTGTGTGACCTTACACAAATGGGAAAAACTGGATCCCCAAAGGAATATGGGAGCAGAAGTCAAGCCAAGCAAGTATCTTCTTTTGCTAGTCCACAGGACAGAGCAGTGTGCCCAGCATTCAGAAGTTGTAAAGTAAGAACAGCTGAAATAAGACCCAAGGTGGAACCACCAACCACACTGCCTTTGCCTGCATCCCTCTCGCTAACTGAGACTCATAAGAAGTCCAAAATGTCAGTGCTATGCTCCTGGCATGGACCCTGGACCCAGCATATCAGTGTTGGCTTTTTAATTTTCAGGAGCATTTGCTATTTTCCAAGACCTGTTACATGTCTCCCAGCGTGCTCTGCTTGTTCTTCCCCAAATCTCTGGCAGAAGCCATGTGGCTCCAGGGAGGGACTGACCATGGCTGCTCTACACCCTCTCTCTCAGTGGTCGTTATCATGTTTTATACCCCCAGCTAGCAGCACTCCCAGGGCTGTTGGCACCATTGAACAAAGCATCCAGCTTGTGCCATGAGCCTCCCATGACACCATCACAGTGGTGAATATAAGTCAGCAGAAATGGTGCCTAGCTACTTCATGATCTTCTCATTGGAATGTTCCAGCAGGAAGCAGAGCTGCCACTGTGTTCATCCCAGTGTCTCTCTGGTGACGCTCGGGTACAGCAGCAACACCTGGCTGCTGCTGACCTACAGAAATCTTCAGTGCCTAAGATGGTAGTGTGATTTTTAAATGGAACCAGGCAAATGTTTGCAGTTGAAAGGAAAATACATGACAGAATGATTTTCTGCCACTGAAAGAGGTCGGGAGGGGCTGGCCTTCGCTTCCTTGTAATCGGAATCAATAACTGGGCTAAAGTGAGACACACTGAAAGGCACTCCTAATACACTGGTAATGTACTGTAGGCTTGGAGAGCTAGTTGCAAGACATCCAAAAGGACACTTTCTAAACCATTTCTCTGACTCTCTTGTGTTTCTCCTGTTGCCTCTCTTGCCAGGAGCTCTGTGGGAGGAGAAATGGATCCTTCTCACCTGGCACACAACAGGCACACAACCAAGTGACAACTGACAAGAGAGGTTCTTCATGTTATTTGGTAAGATTCCTAGGAAGACAAATGAAGTTGGCCCACATTCATTCCCCTGAAGTCCCAGGTCTGACTTTGAACCAGGATACCCACAGGCTATGCTTGCTGGGTGCTTCCTGTATGCTGGACTGTGCCCTACATTCTGACGTACTTTTTAAAACCCCACACCAGGGGACTGGGAAGATCTTGGAGTAGACTCAGGCTCTGTTCTCAGTGTCCACATGGTGTCTCACAAACCCCTGTAACTCCAGTTCTGAGGAATTAAGTGTTAAATGTCCTCTTCTGGCCTCTGAGGAAGCGGAATACATGCAGCACATATACACATGCAGATAAAACACTAATACACATAAAACAACGCTAAAAAAATAACCCTCCACAGCATTTCTATGAGGAGTTTACAGCAAGGAAACACAAGTCAGGTGAGCGACCATAATGCTACTTGATAATCTCCTGGACGTCTTCCTTATCCCTTGTGTCTAGACCAACCGAGACGTTAACATGCATTGCTAGCTTCAAAACCTGGTTAGAGACCGTGAGCCACGGGGGAGCCTGGAGCTGAGACGTTTCATCCTTAATTAAACTCAGTACCCTAATATCCAACTTCCTGTTTCAACTACCCAGCCACCTTCGTGAATGTTTCTCCTCAAAATCCTTCTCCTCATATACCTGTCAAGTGAGCCAGCCATTCCATTTCAGAACATTCACACAAAGAAATAAAAAAATGTGTGCCCTCTCAAAAGCTCATACCAACGGTGTTCTTGACAGCTAAACCCTGGGAACAATCTAAAAACCACCTCCTGGTGAAAGGCTATGAAAGCTACATCCCCATCCCATATGGCAATACTGAAGCCAGGGCAGGCAGCAGCACAGGCAGGGGTGGATCTCAAGGCTAAACCAGCCCCTGACAAAGCACACTCTTGTGACAGTCCACAGAAGGCCAAGCAGCAGACAGCTTAGAGGTTCCCAGGGAGGGCAAGGGTGGGAAAGGAAGTTCATGACAAGGAGACACGGGGAACTTTAGGGGAAGGAGCTGGAAGTTTGACTGAGGATGTTACACAGATGGGCATCTCTTTCTGTGTTGCACACTAAAAAGGGTGCAAAGTTATATGTGACTCATATCTCAGCAAACGCCTCCCTTCCCTAAGCCTCCTTCCCTCATTCTGGGGGAAAGAAACACATGATCGCCTAGGTGTTGGGCAAACATTCAATTGGTAGACACCTCCCCAGACCAGCAAACCTTTTTTTTAAAAAAATAATAAATAAATAATAACATTTCTCTTTTACCCTGATGTAATCTTTCTATTCATTTATTTATTTAGTCAGTTCATTTTCTGTTTGTTTTTAGACAGAGTCGCTCTAAGTGACTGAAGCTAGCCTCAGACTAGGTCTGGAATTCTGCATCTCCCTGTCTGCATCACCCCCATGCTAAGATCATCCACGTGTGCTGTCATATCTGGCTTTCTTTCCTTTTAAATTCAAGTTAAGCCATTCATATTTAAAATGCCCTCTTCTGGGCACCAGGCTCACATGTGGTGTGCACACATACAGGCAGGCCAAACACCCATACACAAAAATAAATATATATTTTTTTATGTGCACGATTTAAACACATTAGTAGGTGAGCAGACTGGCAAACCAGGTGGGAGCTGCCTCTCTGGGGCCAGAGGAAGGCTTGTCACACCTGCCATTACAGCTGCTGCAGTCTGAGGGCCAGAGTAAGGGAAAGCCTCAACCCAGGGTGTACCCAATGGTGCTGTATTAATCAAATCTCGTGAGACTGACTACCCTTTGTTTCTCTTCTGGCAAGAATCAGAGTCTTACAGGAGACAAGTTAACTGTTTATCATCTCCCTTCCCTTCCCAACTCCCACCCACCCTCTAGCTGCAGGATTCAGAAGGGTCTAAAACAACTAGGAGCCTGACTGATGCAGGCCAGGGTCAGCATTCAGGCTAGGTGATTGGCAAGAGAGTATGCAGTCCGCAAGAGTCCCCGCCCCCAACCCTCAGCCTCCTCTCCTGGGGACCCATGCCTTGGCCTCAGGCAACAGAGGCTGCAACACAAATAAATAGAGAAGCTGTTTCATTAAAATCTCTCTAAGACGTGGTGGACTCGGGGCTCAGTCTCCTGTGACCTCTGGAAGAGAAGAGGCGGGGGTGTTAGAGACAGAATTGCCCCCGAGGCTAGTCTCCAGAACAGACATGGACAGGGCAGCTGAGGGTCAGCCAGGGCAGCTTCCAGCTGGAGGGGGACTTCAGGCCCCAGCAGCATCAGCAGCTCAGCTGGGAGAGGTGACGGCTGCAGCAGCTGGGGCAGGCAGGGACTTGGTGCAAACAGTGAGCTGGCAAGCCTGCCTGGCCCCTGAACCTTAGGGCAGGAGTGTAGGGAAAGCATTGCTGAGGCAGGTTTTTGCAAAGTGAGGAGGTTCAGAGTTTTTCACATTATAATGACTCTCTGTACCCCTCCTTCATCACCCAGCTGGTGTGTGGCTGGGGATAGCGCTGGTTATAAAAATCACTTCCAAGTAACTGGATTCCAGGCCTTGTCACAGAGATAGACAATTCATCTCCCATCTTCTGGGTTTTTTCTGAAGATATTACACATAAATCTAATGCATTTCCTGGCCCCCCACAACTAACGTAGCATCCAGGGTGGCTTAATTAATAAAACAAGGCTATGTATATCTGTCATCTTTCCAAGTTATTACTAACCATTCCCTATTCTACATGGAATTCTGACTGTTAGCACACAAAAACCAGTGGTTCACTGAACGGTTTCTGCTCCTCCTCATCCCCCCCCCTTTAGAATAGGAATTGTTTTGGCTAAGCCCTTCAGGTGTTCCTCTCTGTGTCCTGCTTACACCCAAGTCACCAAGTGCTCAGCACCAGGTGAAGCCTAACATTGTGGCTTCTCATCTATTGCTCAGTCTCCCTTTGGGTCTTAATTTTTTTCTACCTTTAAATGAAGATAATAAAACATTCTTGCAGGATCCATGTGATGATTAGACACATAAAACATAGAATACCTTGTAACCCTGGGAAGAAACAGAGCCTTACCTTTGAATCTACTACATTGGTTGAACATCAGAAAAAATTTTAATCCTTTAACTTAAAAAAAAAAAAGAAATACTGATTCTTTGTACCCTTGTGGTTTGTTTTTGTGAACGTTAATGCAATTATATAGTCTAAGGCAGGTTGGCAGTAGGGATTGTTACTCCTTTCTTGCCATTTTGAGGTCATTGTGTATTTCCAATAGTCGGACTTTACTTGCTTTGGGGAAAGACTGCTTAACTGTGGACCAGGCAGGCAGTTCTCTAAGAGTTCATAGATGGGTTGACCCATCTGTGCCTTCATCTCAGCTTGAAGGTCAGCAAGAACATTCCTGAGTCCTTGGGGGGCTCACAGCTCTGCTGAAAAATGTAAACATTCTGAGTCCACAAATAAGCCCTGTGGTCCTTCCATTTCCCTTGGGGTCTAGCACACAGCTTCTGTTTTCTAAACCTTCACTCTGTAAGGTGAGTGCTGCAGTATGTAGTGACCAAATGATTGTTTACACATTTACCCTTTCTTTAGAGGGAGGATGCCTTCCCTTCATTCGTCTTCTGGAGCAGCTGATCTTTGCAGATACTTCTTCTTAAGCATGAATTTGGGGAAAGGATGAATGCCCCTGGGTTACTGCAGCAAACACAGTGGTCAGTGCAAACATCTGTAAAACTTGACAATCTAGTGTGGCTTTGATGAGCTCAGGGCCGAGTGCTGGACCCTGAGGTCTTCAGAAAACACTGCACAGGGAAGGTTCATGTTGGGGTGGGGTGGGGTGGGGTGGGGTGAGAAATGCCACTTTGAACTTTAGGTACCAGGTAGAAGTTAGTCTTCGTTAGGAAGCTCAGTACCTTGGCCTTTTTACCTGTGGCGCCTGAACTGCTCTAATCTCATTCTAATGAGTCCTTGTGGTGGCTTTGAAAGGCACTTAAATCCAAGGATGTTTTCCTAGTGCTTTGAAAGCAAGTACCATCTGGGCTCCACAGATTGGCTTGGCCTCTCTGTTCCTGCAGTGCTGGTGCTTGTGGCACGTGCTGCTGCTACCTCCTGGAAAGGAACGTGGTTGAGTTGTTTTTCTCTGGAGTCTTTAGTGTTGCTCAGGGGTGCTTGTATCCATGATCTGATTGCTTTTGGCTCTGTGTGTGTCTATAGGATACAGAGAGACAGACGGAGAGATAGAATACACGCGCGCGCGCGCGCGCACACACACACACACACACAGAGAGAGAGAGAGAGAGAGAGAGAGAGAGAGAGAGAGAGAGAGAGAGAGAGAAGAGAGAGAGACAGAGAGAGAGAGAGGCTACTTTCTTGACATGAGAGTCTTAATGACTTCCAAGCTATAGAACCCAAAGGGATACTATTTGGCGTTTGTGTTAGTCCATTTTCCATTGCTGAGGTAGAATGCTTGATAAAAACAACTTACAAGAAGGAAAAACTTGGGTTTTGACTCCTGGTTTTGGTCTGTGGTTGTCTGGTTCCATTGTGCATGAGTCTGAGTCAAGGCAGAGCAGTAGTGTAGGAGCACATGAAAGAAAAGCCACGTGGCACATGGGCGTGGTGACTGGGTCAGGCAGAGCTAGAGAGGGTAGCATTGGGGACAAGATACACTCCTCGAGGACTTCTGAGCAACATGCCTCTTCCATCTAGGCCCTTCTAAAAGTTTCTGTTATCTCCCACTATTCCACGAGGCCATGAAGTCTGTGGATTAACTCACTAGTAAGGAGGGAACCCCTAGGGGTCCTCACTGATGAATTCTCCTGCTCTGAGGAACAGTTCCCAACAGATGAGCTCAAAGGTGGGAGTGGGGCCCACAGGTCACGAGGTCTTTGAAGGGGCTGCCATGTGGGTCTTTCTTTTTTCCTTTCTCTTCTAAAGATAAATGATATTTGTCATTTTCCTTCGAAGCCTAGACATTGAGATGTTAGATTCCTGTGTTTGGGTTTCAGTGCTGGGATGTATTTTGTGCTGTGTAAAATCCTAACTATAGCAACTGTCAATTCCTTAGCTGCTTGACTTCCATCAGCCTTGGGTATTTTGTTTGCATGGGTTGCTTCTTTCATAAAAATCAGCTGATCATATTTTTTAATAATGTGATGACATCAGACAAATATCCAGGCTAAGTTCATTGCTATGTTCATGATTTCTTTTGATTTTAAGAGAAAATAGAACCATTTGTAGGGTCTCCCAAGGATCTGTTGGGTCCTGCACTCTGCCTGGCCCACCCAGTGGCTCTGTCTCCCCCACGTAGAGCCTGCTGCAGGTTGAGCTGCAGTTGCATCTTGTATATCACCTTCATGGCTTCTGCACTGCAACTGGAAGCTAGTCTCTAATGTTTCTCCATCCCTCTTTCCTTTTCCATGGGAAAGCATTTGATAACCCAGGTAGAGCCCCAGATGACAGATCACAGAATGACTTCATGAAATCCAATTTGGAAAACCGACCACTTTCCCGGGGTTAGTCACAGAAGCTCAAGTGAGAGGCTAGTTTCAGGAGCATTAAGCAACTTCTCTGGTAGTTGTGTCACCAAAGAGGTCAACGTCACCATTGCTGATTGCTCACAGGATGCATAACTGCAGCTCCTTGTGTAGACTTTGGTCATCACATCTCACTGAAGAGTTCCATCTCACTTGTGGACTGTTTGTTGTTTATATAGCCTGAGGGAGGGGCCTCTTATGTCTTGTTACATTTCTTGTGAATTTCATCAGTCTTCATCCAGGAAGGAGTCTTTGCAGCAGTGAAACATTTCCTACCAAGAATGCTCCCCTGCAGGGAAGACTAGCAGAGGGTTTCTCTGTCCTGGTTTCATCTCTGTTGCAGTAGCAAATACCAGGAACAAAAGCAATTTAGGGGAGGAAAGAGCTCATTTAAGTTTATAGGTCATAGTTCACTGTGGAGGGAAGTCACGATGGGAGCTCTAACTGGACCCTGATGGCAGGCCTGTTTGTTATTCTGTGTAGTATAAGTGAGCTCCTCTGACCAAGGACCTCACTTCAGCCAAGGCCATGGAAGTGCAAACATAAGACACCACAGGGGACTTTGCTTGTGGGCTCACAGGTCCATTCATTCTTAGCTAGCTTTCTCCTGCAGTGCAAAACCGCCCTGCTAAGGAAATGATGCCTCCCATGGTGGGCTGAGTCCTCCTAAGCTCATTAATAATCGAGATGCTCCTCTCAGGGGACTCTAGGCTTCATCAAGTCGAGAGTTAAGTTGAACCAGGACAATCCTTCTACATCTAGGTGGATAAAATCCTCAGGGGGCAAAAGGAAGATCCCAGGGTGACCTCCTGAAAGGAGGCCTTATAGTTTTGCTAGACAGTGTTTTACAAAGTGAAGACCCTAGAGAGGGCTTACAAATGACTCTGAGCCCAAGAACTCATCTCATCCTCCAGGCAGTATCTCATCTGAGGGGCTTTGTAACCTTCCTGCACACAGGACTCCAAGTGGCAGTCCCTTCAACATTCCTGTAAAAACAATAAAGTTTAACACCATCCTGGGAAAATCAGAGAGAGAGAAAAAAAAAAGTATGTTTCTGATGATCAGGTAAAACATGTTTCTGGCAGTCAGATGATCAATATAGTTTAGAAGTTGAATTTAGAAAAAAAATCATGATTAAAGATATGGTTCAGGGCTTTGGTGTGTACAATGCTTATTGTGTTAGAAGGCAGCTCATATCAGGACAGATCACACCAGGCCACTACAGTCCCACAAGAAGAGGTTTATTGGGGGGAAGTGAGGAAGAGAAGGAGAAAAAGGAGGAAAGAAGAGGCGAAGGATTGGGGGTCTCTGCCTTTTATTCAGGCTGTGATGTAAGGGAACACAATTGCACACTGGGTTTCAAACCAACCCCTTAGCAGTTTGTAAAAACTCAATCTGGACAGGTGTTCAGAGTGTGCTTAGTCTGTAATGGCCAAGGTTAGATAGAGCTCATTCCACCATTGGACTCAAAGCTTTCATACCCAATGTATCGGGTGAGTGCTGACACAACTGGGATGATCTTAGATGCATTTCGTTGTCTTGTGCATAGTAGGCACTCAATAAACAAAGCCTGAGCTTTTCTGAAAGCTCTGTTTGTTCTTGGGAGTTGGGTAGAATTGTCCTTTGGTATTGAGGATCTCAGCCATTCAGGCTGTACTTCATGGTTCTGACCTACCTCCACTCAGATGCTTACCTCTCAAGGCCGTGTCTGATGCCTGGTCCAGGTTTGGAAGCCTCCTTAGCTATGCATAAACTTCTTGCCCCACGGTGTCCTGTCTACTTAGTTCATTCTTTCTTTCTTTCTTCATTTATTTTAAATTTTTATTAGTAACTTTTTAAAAAATGTTAATCAAAGGCTTTATAAGTTTGGAAATATTCAATAACAAGATGCCCATGCAATCAGAAGTGTAACCCAATACTCGACCTAGATATACCAACTACCTTTGACTGGTGGAGACACGTGAACATCTGCCTCTATGTTTCTCTCTCTCTCTCTCTCTCTCTCTCTCTCTCTCTCTCTCTCTCTCATTTCCTAGCTTCTCCTCCTCCTCTCCTTACTCCTCCCACCTTAGCTTCTCCTACATATCTCCCTTCCTGTTAAAATAAAAAAAAAAACTAACCTTTTCTCTCAAAATACAATTAGAGCATAACTATACCAATTTGTATCAGTAAGGTACAAGATAGACCTAATATCCAGTCCATCATTTTGTTGACTAAACAGGACCTCTGTCATCTCTCCTAACTAAAAGACTTAGTTCTGAACCTGGCTTTTTTTCTTGGCTTTATGTCAAGAATGTCAGCTGAAAACCATCCTCTCTAGTCTTTTCTCTCAAAGTAAATAGCCGGGATTGGCTATGAGACTAGAAGTCTTCATCCCCGTCAGAAATCCAGAATGACTGGATTAACTGAAATTATGGGAAGCACAAAGCATAGCTTCTAAAACTTAACCAATTGATAGAGACCACTGAACACCTGGGCAGTCCCTATACTACAAGTGTGTCTCCACCTGGCACATGAGAGACACAGCAATACTTAATGACTTGAGACACTGCCATTGAAGATAATTCTGGTTTGTCAAGGTTGAACAACAGCTATGCAAAGCATACTCCATATCACATAGTGGTGGTAAGGTTGGCAGTTTCTGGCTGGAGTTGTTTTTCATAAGGTGCTTACCTGTTTACAAGTTCCAATAGAAACATCTCTTTCCAACAGAAAGAGCTCCTAGGTCTAGCCTAGGAATGTGGAGTCCATGGCTCTACTATTCACTAAGGAGAGATGTTGGAAAGACAGGAGTCTCCAGTTATCTCATGAGCTTAGGGGGAGTCTTGAAGCCTACTTAGCAAGCAATTCACAACCAAGAAGATTGATTGTACAGGATAAGTTAGCTGCCTCCTTGGGATTGGATGAAGGCCTTTTCCAGGCCATTCCCTAGGGATTGGGATAGTGCACAAGTGCCCCCTACTGGGTTTCCTACTAAACTGCAAAACTTTGAAAATGGTGTCAGGTGGGGGAGTGGCTTGTCCACAAGAATAGCAACTTCTATTAGGGAAAGTAAGAAATCAATGGGAGCTGACAAGGGGGTGGGGGTGAGGAGCACCTTGATTAAGTGCCTGACCTTGTGGATGTCTTCTTAGTGAGTCTACATTGGATGGATTTTGTGATTACATCTTAAAGCCCAGCGGCCAAGAGCCTTGATCAAATCTTCACATATATATTAAGCATAGAAACCAGGTAGGCACCTCATAGAGCATGTCCGGTGTTGCAGCAGATGAAAGCCTCCATGGAGAAGAGCTGTACTTTCATGTTCAACTGGGATTGTCAGCTTCAGCAGCCAGAGGGCTGAGTGGTAACAGTAGAGCGGTCACAGGTCTTCTCCATGGAGATGTTCCATAGGCCAGGAGCTGTGGAAGGAGTGGACCTTCCATCCCTGAGCTCTTAGCAATGAAACGACTGATCTTGTGGAGCAGAGAGCTGCTTCACATGCAGTCCATGGCCACTTGGTACTGAAGGTCATCAAGACTTTCCCAATTAGGCAGATTAAGACTTAACCATTGGAGAAAACCAAACTGTGTCTCACTCCCATACACAAATGAATCAAATCAAAGCAACATGTCTTTTAAAGATAAGTCTTCAGGTATGTATGTGCTAATTTAATATGTCCTAAGCTATCTTAAATTGCAGAGTGCATGGCTCATAGGTGGGTAAGGGTTTCTTATATCATAAAACAAATTACTTAAAATAATTTCAAAATGGCTGTCTTATGCTCTATTTTTGCTGTCTGCCAAGTTTTCTTGTGTTCTCTTACATCGATTCTTCTTGGAGGTGCTCTATTGGCTGTCCCTTCTGTGTCCTTAAATACCTAACAACAGTTAGGATGATCTGTGAGAGAGGTGATGAGAATTAGGAACTAGATAGCTTCCCTGATAAAGCAGGTAAGGAGAGAGGCTAAGATGGTGAACTTCAACAAAGAAAAAAGACGTGATTGCGCTGAGAGGTGTAGTTTGATGGGGCAATGTGTGCTTAACACGCTCGGTATCCAAAGTTCAATCCCTACCATGGCTACAAAAAAGCAGTGATGGCCAGGCGGTGGTGGCGCATGCCTTTAATCCCAGCAATCAAGAGGCAGAGGCAGGCAGATCTCTATGAGTTCGAAGTCAGCTTGCTCTACAGAATGAGTTCCAGGACAGACAAGACTACAAAGAGAAACCCTGTCTTGAAAAACAAAATGAACAACAAACAACAAACAAAAAAGCCAAACCAAACCAACCAAACCAAAAAAGCACAGTGATGATGAGGAGGAGAAAGACGAGGAAGGGAAGGAGGGAGAGGAGGAGAAGGAGGATGACAGGAGGAGGAGGAGGAGGACTCACATGGTGAAAAGAGAACTGGAGCACAAAAAATCGTCCTCTGACCACCACATGTTTGTACACTTCCGCCACACACAACAAACAATGGCCCCAACCTTTGAAATGTGTATTACAATTTTCATTTTTTGAGAAGTACATGCTGGTTAGCTAAACTGAAAATTTTAAAGTATTAACTATGCTATGGATGTGGCTCTCTGGGTTCAATTGCCAGTACCAACAAACAAACAAACAAACAAACAAACAAATCTGTTTTACTAAGCAAACACCCACTTCATGGCTTGGGCTTTATAATTTGGAACTGTTTTACAACTGAAATGGAGAAGGAACAAAAGGAGGCTGGCTTCTCTCCACGCCTCCTCCCACCTCAGGGTGCACATCCTCAGACCATGTGTGTGCTTCCATGGTGACCCTGGATTTCAGTTTCACCCACCACACTTCCTCCTGGCTTCTTGGGAAAAGGATTTGAGACAAGATTCTTGAAGACAAGGATATTAACCATGAAAAGCAGGTCATAGACATAAGAGAAGGCTCCTATCCTCTCCCCCAAATAACTGTTTTCTACTAGGCCCCATCCAAAGGCTTTGGAGGGCAAAAGAGCCGAATTTGAAACATTTTGCCAAACTGAAGCAAAATTGAGCTTTGCCAGAATCCTTACAGCCTTATAAATATTTATACGCAATAACATCTGGGCCTGAGCTGTAGTGTCTGAGCTCATGTTTGCTGAATGATGTGGTTCTGTGGCTTTGTTTTCTGAATGAGGAAGAATTCTGCAGAGGGTACCTCCTGTTTTGTGGCTCAGCGTTCATACTCATTTTCC
Source organism: Grammomys surdaster (assembly GCF_004785775.1). Taxonomy (NCBI): domain Eukaryota; kingdom Metazoa; phylum Chordata; class Mammalia; order Rodentia; family Muridae; genus Grammomys; species Grammomys surdaster. The sequence continues at coordinate 5,961,316 of NW_021604597.1, read as the reverse complement.
TGATTGTATCTCATAAGCGCCAAAGCCAAAGTCAGGTTGATTTATTCTTCTTATTAATCAGAAAGCACAGAATGAAGCAGAGTGGAGGGGAGGGGTGGAAGGTGGGGGTTCCTTTAGAACTGGCTCACAACAGCTGAGGGTTGCACAATTATCTGCAAATGTCAGGTCCCCAAGTCCAGTTTTGCCTGAGCAATATGATTGACTCTCCCCAAGGTCCCGAGTTTCCTCTAAATAATTGCATAATGTTCTCACTTTGTTTTAGCTGAGGACACTTAGTCATGAGAATCGAACAAATGCAGCTTTCTTCAAGTTTTTTTCAAAAGCTTTACAAGAGTTGAATTATTATTTTTGGATAGGTCAAAATGAGCCACGTTTGCATAGTTGGAAAGCAATTATGTCTTTTGAATTCCAAGGACAAAAAAAAATGTGTGAAGTCACTCCTTAATTTTCTGTTCTGGGGGAAGAGAAAGCTGTTGAAGAGTAGCTCGTTTTTCATTTTGGAAAATGGATTTATGCTTTTAATCTCTTCCAATGTGCTTAGAGTCTGTGAATATTCACCTTGGGTAAAGGAAAGGCTGTTGCCTTGAAGACTTTGAAAGAACATCAAGATTTCCTATCTCTGTACCTCTTCAATAAGGCTTGGGTGGTGGTGGTGGTGGAGTGACAAGGCTTCCTCATGCACTCTGCAAAGTTAAGGGAGAAAATCTCTTTCAATTTCTCTAGAGAACAACTGGAACTATAATATATTGTGAGAAGGCTCCCCAGCTCCCCAGCTCCCCACAACAGATGTTACAGAAAAGCAAGTGAAGGGGCTGGACCATTAAACTGTTTGTCATAGAAGCTAGGATCTGGGTTCTGATCCCCAAGACCCCCACAAAAGCCAAGGAGTGGAAGTGTGGTTCTCCAACCCCAACACTAGTGAAGCAAAGGCAGAAAGATCAGTCGACTGAGCTTACTGGCCAGCCTAGTAAATCTGTGAGCTTCAGTCTGTAAGAGACCCTGCATCAAATCGTAAGTTACAGGATGATTTAGAGAGACACCCAGACTTTGACCTCTGGCCTCCATACATGCATGCATACTCATTCACTCATGTAAGCACACAAACACACGCAGAACAGAACAGTATATGTTAATAAAGGCAGGATTTAAAATGTGTTTGTTGCAGGAGGAGGGAGCTGTCAACTTAAAGCAAATGGTAAGTGCTGTCCACTGACTGGAAAGATTTGCCTTAGGCACAGATAACTGCTGCTCAACTGCACACACACACACACATACACACACACACACACACAGAGAGAGAGAGAGAGAGAGAGAGAGAGAGAGAGAGAGAGAGAGAGAGAGAGAGAGAGGGAGGGAGGGAGGGAGAAGGTAATGTGAGGAAGGTATTTTGACACAGAGAATCGAAGAGAATTTTCAAGGTTGCTGTTTGGCAATCCGCCCTCTGGTATCTCTTTGTTGTATATAACTTGCAGAACATTCTTTTCTTGTTTTCTGTTCATCCAAGGAAACATGAAACTTTAATGATTTTTTAAAGTGGACTTGGGGTAGGGAGTACTTGGAATCAAACTCGTTGACCCCTAAAGGATAAGCAAAACAAGCACTATAGCATTAAGATACAACCCCAAACCTACAGTTCATTCTTAAGGGTAATAGTTTCAAAGCCTGGGCCCCTTTGAGTGACTGTATTGCCTCTCTTGAAAGCCAGCCTGAGTCTCTAGTCTATACTGAGAAGCAAAGGGTTTGAGGAAGTGACTCTCCATCCACCCAGGACCCTTATGGCAGTTCATCACCCCAAACATGCCAGAAAGTGGAACACAAATGTCCTCACCCTGAATGTAGAACCTGCTTTTATGCAAATGTAGAAACAACATTTTAAGTGAGATAGAAAGTAGGATTATAGCCCTTTCCTAATGATTCAGATATTAGACTAACTTTGGAAAAGAAATCTTCAATACAATCCTTATAGGAATGCATCTAATATGTAATTTGAAGTCATAAAACATTCCTGCTGCAAGGAAGCACTGGGAGCCATGAGGAGATTAGATTTATTTTCCTGGTTTTTTTGTAAGTGAGGTAGAAAGGCAGGAAGAGGGCCATCGCCTATTTAATACTAATACTCTGACATCGTGTGACTATGTTCCTAGGCCCAGATCCAAATAGTCCTCAGGCCTAAAGAAACCGAAGCTGAAAGCTGAGAACTATCCATCCTGAAGCTGAACGTTCTCAAATGCTTTTTGAAAACTGAGTATACTCACAGTGTCCAGAGCCTCCCGTGATTTCTAAAGGCCGGGGACTCTGGGAATGTTCTGATGAAAAGAAATCTCAGGGGCAGTTGACAAAACGTAGCCTTTGAAACAGAGACTCAGATTTCAGGGATAAAACAAATGATTTTGTTTAGCCTAGTCGGAGGAAAGTGAATACTACTTAAAGTTCTGAGTTTGTAGACCTGCTTATGCCTGACGTGTTTCCAGAGGGCATTTTAATATAACAAAAATAACACTTGTATGATATAAGATGCAGCAAGAGTTTCATGAGTACTTGCCACTAAATAGGACAGAACCGGTTAAGTCCTGATGGTTCGATTGGCGTCACTCTCAGAAGGATGGCTGTTTGGGTATTGTGTACTTTCAAAATGTTAGATACTATAGAAAGCACTTCATAAGGATGATTTTGATTAATTCTAAGGGCAAGCACACAATGTAGAGGTATTCTTGTTTACCAAAGAGGGAAATTGAGGGTAAAAGAAGTAATGAATTGGCCCCTAGTTCATTCATCTGGTATCAGGTATAGCCAAGATTCAAGCCCAGACCTGTGCTCCTATTAATGAGTTCAGCTGCCTCCTGGAAGATCTCACTCTGACAGCTCAAGGCCCTTCTTCTAAGGGAGAAGGGAGGAGAGAGAGCACTAATAGAAACAACACCTAACTCAGGTGCCAGTGCCAGGGAAAGCTGGGGACCTTGAGAAACCTAAGCTGACCAGGCATCTGGCTGCCCCATTCCAGCAATAGAGAGGAAAGAAGGGGTAAACTATATTTTGAACAGAACAGGTGTTTCCAAGCATCTATCAGAATGCATTGAGAAACACTGTCAAAGAATGTGGTCAATCTGAATGATAGCTAGATGCCATCCAGAGAAGGCAAGGGAGAAGTTCTCCTAACACATTGCACTTGGGCGGAGGAAGCTGGGAAAGAGAAGTGTGTAATAGGGGCAGCAAGTTCATTGGGGGAGAGCAAAGGGGAGCGTTTCTGACAAGCTGTGGTGGCCAAGATCAATATTATCTTTTATTAAAGAAATTGAAATTGATACAAGGCTTTTGCAGGGGCAAATTCACCATGACCAGGAGATGGAGAGGGGGTGGGGCCAGTAGATGAGGATAGCAACTGATTCTCAGTAGCTGGGGGAAGGAGAGGAGAAGAAAGGAAATTCAATATTCCAGGAATTAGGGCCCTGTGCTTGTAGAGAACAAAAGAGAATATGCCTGATGGAAAAGAATAACGCAGGGAACACATTCAGAGGGTGTTGGCTCCTTCAGTGATCCCTGCAAATAGTGCAGGGGAATCTATGGTCGGACACCTGTAGGGCTTTGATACTTACAGGTTGCTTTATGTGGTGAATCTGGCCCCTGATAATGGTAGGATAGTATCAAAACCAAGACACTTGCATTCTTGGCCTTGAAGGGATTAGCATCCAGAGCTAACACCTGGGAAGAGAGCAGTATAGCCATGCCCAGGGCTCCTCTGCCTAGGTGCTTTTTTTTTTTTTCCATTTACTGCTAATCAGTCACATGGATGAGGTCAACAGTCCTACACTGGTCATGACAAATTGAGTACTGGTATCTCTTAACAGATGGCCAGTTTTCAAAGAATAAGATTAAAGGGACAATTTTGCTTAGATATTCTCTAAAATAATTTTGAAAAAGTTTGTACCAGTAATTTTCAGTTGACCTCTGTAGTGGTTTAAGTGATGCATGTCCCTCACAGGCTCAGATACTGGAACAATTGGTACCCAGTGGGTGGCGCTGTTTGGGGACGTTATGGAACTTTTAGGAAGTGGAATCTTGCTGGAGGAAATATGTCACTGAGGGTGGGCTTCATAGTATTACTCTACTTCCAGATGTTCTCTCAGCTTCCTGTGTGTGGCTGAGATGCGGGCTTTTGTTTTGTTTATAGTTTGAGGTTTTCTGTTTGTTTTTGTTTTTATTTTGGTTTGGCTTTTTTGTTTGTTTGTTTGTTTGTTTGTTTTTGGCTTCCTGCGTCTACTCTCATGCCTTCCCTGCCACTATGGACAACAGTTCTCTGAAACTATGAGCCAAACTCTCCCTTAAGTTGTCTTTGCTCATGGTTTTTTATCACAGCAACAGAACAGTAAGTAGCTCAGACAACCGCTAAAGTTTTGTTTGTAGTTGCATTTAAAAAACAAAAAGCAAAGCACATAATTCTGGTATATTGTAAAATTCTATGATTAAATATATGTTATTAATGTTTCTAAATTGATCGAATTAAATAATTTACCACCAACTATCACCTGCTTTAAGAATATAAGAACAGGTCTACTTTACTAGAAGGGAACCACATGGAATTTCCTTTTGTCTTTGACAATGATGGCTGCTCCATAGCTCTTTCATGTTCTTGTCTATAAAAACGTTTGTGCTTTGTTTCATCAGTGTTTTATGCTTACTGTTATGACTGTGCTACTGCATGCTAGCATGGTTCAGTAATAAACACATCTATGTCCATGTGTATATTTAAATGGGTAGGTTTGGGGACTGAAGACATGTCCACTGAGGAAAACGATGAGCTTAAAATGTTTAATTTATTTTGTATTTTTAAGACAAGGTTTCAGCTAGGCATGGTGGTACATGCCTTTAACTCCAGCACTCAGGAGGCAGAGGCAAGCAGATCTCTGTGAGCTTGAGGCCAGCCTGGTCTGCAAAGGGAGTTCCAAGACGGCCATAGCAGTGACACAGGGAAACCCTGTTTTGAAAAACAAAACAAAATACAAAATGAAATAGATTTCACTGTATAGCCTAAGCCATTCTAGAACTTGCTATGCAGCCCAGCCTAGCCTTGGCCACAATAGACCCCTGCCTTAGCCTCCTCAGTGTTGGGATTGCAGGTGCATCTTACTATACCAGCTACATTTTATTCTTTATTGGAATCTTATAATAAAGAACAATCTTAAAATGTATAAGCCTAAGACTTTAGTTTTTCTTTTGTTTTCTTTTTTAAATGTGTTGGGCTTCAATCCTAGGGCCAATACATGCAAGGCAAGCACTTTAACGCTAAGATCTGACCTCAGCATATAAACTAAAACTCTTACAGACACAGGTCTTCATGAATGAAGGGGAAGGGCTTTTTGTTTTTGAACTCACAGCAACCTTTCTGCCTTATCCTGAGAACTGGCATTACAGGTGTACACACCAGGCCTGGTTTTGTCTAGATGTTTACTGTACTGTAAAGTAAGGGGTTTTGTTTGTTTGTTTTTGTTTTGTTTGCTTTATCAATTGTATTTTAAAGAGTGAGTGAAGTGGCAAGAGAATTAAAAAAAAAACACAAAGAGTCTCTCAAGACCTTTGTTTATCCACATGCAGGTCTCAGTGTGTGGGAAAGACTTGATTGGAGGTTTTGGGGGGAGATGCAGGTTGGTCTGGGGCTGTAGTGCAGCTCAGAGCTTCTCCTTTTCCTCAGGGCCACACAAACCATAATGGCCCTACAGGGCCAGTTAGCCTTGGACTTGATAACTGTATGACTGACAGCGACGAGCCCTGCTGGATGCTCTGCTTAAAGAGATCTACCAGGTCCTGATGGGACTGCTGACGGTGCTGAGGATGCCGACGGTGCCGATGATGCCGATGGCGCTGAGCGCCGAGGATGCTTGTTGTTCTGATGGACATCAGTATGGATGTGGAAAGTGGATGCTTTGTGCTTACCAGTTTTCCTTGGTGCTAAGGACATATTTATTATATTCTTGTCAGTTCTCAAGGCAAACAACGAAAATGGTCCTCCACCACTGTCTTCTGAGGATAGTGATCTGTGTATTGGCTTCCTCCACTTTCTATATTGGAAGTAGCCGAGAAGCCAGTCCTGTCCTCAACACCTGCCACTTACTGCTGGTGCTCAGCGTCTCCCTTCTCTGTTTTGGGACAAATCCCACCTGAGGCAATAGAGGGAGGAGGTGCTGCATGCACGAACGACTTGACATCATATTTGACAAGCCATCTATTTTCATGGCAAGGCAACTACTATGTGGATTACTATATAAAAATACATGTATAAATTATTACTGTACAAATGATTTGGATCTTCAATTATCTAGAAAGATGTATGGGGCCTTACACCCTGTCCACATATGAAGGGGCAAGAAGGATTCTGCTAAACTAAGATTCTTCTCAACTACAGTAGGACAGACATATCTTTAAACTTGGGCTATGAAACCAGGCAGACAAAATGTAGCCACTTTGTAACTGGGAAATCTCCATGGGTCATTTAACCTCGTTAAGGCCAAGTTAACAATCACAAAACCTGGTGAACATCACCAAGTACTCACATGGCTGCTGGGGAGAGCTGAGGAGACAAGGCAAAGGGAACCCCAGTACAGTGCCTGGAGGGCATGAATATAGAGGAAATGCTGGGACTTCAAACCAGGAAAATTAGCAAACAAAACCTATAGAAAGAGCTAACCCTAGTAACAAAGAAGGAGTAAAACCATTAATACTTGTAGGTGACATGATTACCTTAGAACATGCTCAGAATTTATCAAGGCCAATCTAACCTTAGGTGAAAAATTTTAGAGTATAATTCTCAGAATTATACTTACACATTAGCTATGCAACTTGGGGCTTTTAAAACCTTGTGTGTCCATTTTACATTTATCGAGTTATTTGTGGGTAGGGGAGTTGGACAGAGTAGGTAAGTGAAGGTCAGAGGATAACTTGCAGGGGTCAGTTTTCTCCTTCCACCATGTGCTTTTAAGGGGTTGAACTTAGGTCATCAGGCAGGGTGACAAGCACCTTAACTTGCAGTGAATTTCAGTATGATGGTAAATGGTCGAAGTTTTGAAGCTGATGCCAGAACTTGAACTCAGCTGGTTCTGTGTGGTTCCTAAGTCCATACTTGAGCAGCTAGTATTCAACCCTTGCTCCTTTTTCATGGTCTGTGTGTTCCTAATAGCTGAGCCACATAGAAGTTCTTGTGGGAATATCTTTCTGTCTCCTGTGTAGTATGCCCAGTGGCTGAGTCTGTGGCGTCCTGACGCACTGCATTTTCAAGCTGTAAGCAGGATGATTTATCTGAACATCTTTCCCAAGAGATAAGAAAGGGATTCTTTCATTGTAAGCTTTTATTATACTATATCCTGTAAGGCTATGAGTATACAAGGTACTTTGTGTATACCCCTCATACCTTCCACCTCTCCTGTCACTCCCCACCCGTGATTTTCTCCCCAAGCTGTTCTGTATCTATTCTGATACCATATGTATTTATGTAGTTTTGTGTATGATACTTTATGTATTTATGTAGTTTTGTGTATGTACATAGAGTCTATATTCCACAAATGAAAGAAAACTTAAATTTGTCTTTCTGAGATTGATTTAACTTGCTTTAATATAATGCTCTTCAGTTATATTCCTTTCCCTTTGTGTGACATCACCTCACTCTTTATGGTTGAAAGAAACTCTATTGTTGTGGTGTTTTGAACAAGAATGGCTTTCATAGACTCATTTATTTGAATGTTTGGGTTCTAGTTGGTAGAACTGTTTGGGAAAAATTGGGAGGCGTGACCTTGTTAGAGAGGTGTGTCACTGGGGGTTGGCTTTGATGTTTTAAAAGCCCATTGCCTTGCCAGTTGTCTCTCTCTGCCTCAAGTCTGTGGATCAGGATGTAGGCTCTCAGCTACTACCTGCCTACCCCTGACACTGTGCTTTCCACCATGATGGTCATGGACACACCCTCTGAAACTCTAAGCTAGCACACTCTGTCTTCTATAAGTTGCTTTGATCATGGTGTTTTATCATAGCAGCTGAAAAGTAACTAAGACAACTGTGTAATTGTACACACGCATACACACACATACACACACACACACACACACACACACACACACACACACACACACACTGTGTTTTCCTTATCCATTCCTTTATTGACAGATACCTAGTTTGGTCCTGTGATTTAGCTATTGTGACTAAGGCTACAATGAACATCAATGTGTGAGTGTCTCTGGGATAGGTAGCTTGGAGACTTACTGAAAAGAGGAGATCATGGAAGAAGAAAGGCATGAGAATCGCTCTTTAAAAACCAGCATCGAACTTCGGAGCAAAACCAAACTGTGGATCCAGCACAGAAGATGTTTCCTTGGATGTTGGGGGTCTTGTAACAGTGTTATGAGGTCAACTCAGTATTCTGAGGGAGGGACTCAGGATTAATATTCTACTGGAGAAAACATTTGTTGATATAAAGGAGTAAACCTTCCCACCAGAGAGTTCAATTTGGGATTTAATGGACAGAAATTAATATGGCAACTTGAAAGTAGAATTCTGGGCAGTTGCACTTATAGGAAATTGGCCTGTAAGTAGGACTTGTGTTTCTCTCTCTGAATGAAGGTGGGAGGGAGTAAAGCCGTCATTATGATCTGCCACCATCTCTTATTAGGTTTTAATGGAAGTAAGATGACAACAAGCCAAGCTGCTCCCTGCGGTGCAGGGTCCCCACTGCTATGACGAGGAGGGATAGCGATCTCAGGTCAGCTCAGCATTGTCACTTGGCAACCTGTAAGCATGTCACCAGCCTTCTGCCAAATGGTCTTGAGTGAGGGCAACGTGTCCATTGCTTCTGGTCCTTTTGATGTTTGACTTATGGAGCCCAAGTTTCCCTGATGCCAAGGCACAGTTTCCCGTGCAGATATTTCCTTGCTAAAACTCAGCAGCAATGTTGGGCATAAGAAGATTTTGTCATACTATACGACATTTTCATGTTTGGGTTGAGCATCTGAGCATTTGGCTTTCATTTGGTGCACGGAGGCCTTCTGGAGACATGGATTCTCATTGACTCTGCAGCCACACCAGGACCAAGCATTGTGAATCCACTTGGCATATTTATACTGACTTGCTACCAGCAAAGAACAAAGGCAGACGTAAAACTCAAAGCTACATGGATGCAGCCTGTTGGATTCCTGTATGAGTAAACTGACAGTACAGGACAGGCTGCACTGAAACAAAACTCACTTTGTGGTGTAAACTGTGGGCTCCTGTTTGTTTTTGAAAGCACCTCTGAGTTCCCTACTAGCTCTGCAGGATCTCTGTTGTGAACTGAAGCATTGTATTGCCTTTCCTCTACAAGTTTATGGGTCTTTGTTGCTTGGTTAGGTTTAGTTTTATTGTTGTTGTTGTTTTGCTTGTTTGTTTGTTTTACCAGGTGTCCTTAAGACAGGGTCCCAATGTGTAGGTCAAGTTGGCTTGAAACTTGTGATCCTCCTGCCTCAGCCACCCCAGTGCTGGGGACCAAACCCAGTGCTGGGTTTGCATCATGTTTTGCCACACTCTGGTCTACAAGTTCATGGTGAAGCTGTGATTCTCAGTTTGGTTGAATGTGAAGATGGGGAATAAGCTTGCTTTAAGTGAGCACATAGAGTGGATACCCGATCAGAGAGCATTCGTTTCCCCCTCTCAGTTCCCAGAACACTAGAACTGAGAAAAGGCTTCTGACTCTGGAGCAAAATATGGTTGTCTATTGCCTTAAGGATGTATGTGTGTGCGTACCTGCATGTGCTGGTGTGTGTGTGTGTGTGTGTGTGTGTGTGTGTGTGTGTGTGTAGAGGCATGAGACCAGAGGAAGGAAACCTTGGGTGTCATTCCTTGGACACCACCCACCTTTCCTTTGAGAGGGGGTCTCCTTACTGCCTAGGGCTTACTAAGTAGGACAGGATGGCTGGCCAGTAAGCACTAGAAATCTACCTGCTTCTGCCTCCCCAGTGCTGAGATTGTAAGTATGCATCACAATGACTAGTTTTTGATGTGGGCTCTGGGAATTGAACTCAGGTACTTGTGCTTTTGGACACTCTTAACTGCTGAGTCGTCTTTCCAGCCACCATTATAGTAAACTTCTAAAAAACAAAGTACAAAAGTAGCGTCTTTTAATTTTTCCTTGAGAAATGATAGAAATGAAAATACCCAGTATGTTTCCCTGGTGTTTAGGGAAGAACTTGGCCCACATTCTGCTCCACAGTGCATCTCATGGCAAGGGGCATGATTGCCCCAGGAGATCACGGCCCTGGGGAAAACTGAGTATTATTGTTCAGCTAAATTAAGCATCAAGCTACCTTCTAAACACATTGTCCATAGACAAATGGGGTATTCTTGCCCTTAATCAGAGAAGCCTCCTTCCAGTGAATGACGGTAAGTAAGTGTTGGTTCTATTGTTTCTTTTTGTTGGTTTTGTTGTTGTTGTTTTGGAGAATGCTTTTTTATTGATTTTGGTATGTGACAATAATAAGCATAAGTGACAGATGAATGTTCAGTCTTAAACAAGATATTGATGTCATCCCCTCTAAGGCTTGGAGACCATCAAGAAGAGGAGGTAGAAAGAATGTAAGAGCTGACTGGTAGGGAGAAGGGCTGTGAGATGTCATCTTCTGTGCATGATGCAGCTGTTGCGATTGGGAGATCACAGAATCTGTAGAAGCCATGCCATGCTTATACTGCATCTGTGCAGAAAAATGGGCCCCTTAACAGTCAGGCATGGCTGGAGTAGGGGCTCAGGGTTTCCTACCCTTCACTGCTGAACTATTTGCTCCTGACAGGTTCAGGGAGAAGGGAATCATTACCTTCAGTTTGGTACCCACTGGTGACAGCACCAGGCTACAATACATAGGCCCAGTTCAATGGTTGCATAGATGGCCTTTAGTCACAAAATCAACTTCAAAGTATGAACCCCTGGTGGGGGGGTGGCTAACAAGGATGTTAGAAAGTAGATAGGGATGTTGGAAAGATAAGAAGGGGTAGTTATTGAAGAGTAACCAAAATATATTATGTTAATGAAATTGTCACATACCAAAATCAATAAAAAAGCATTCTCCAAAACAACGACAACAACAAAACCAACAAAAAGAAACAATAGAACCAACAAGACTGTAGCAAGAGCCAGCACAAATTCTTCTATACTGATCACCTCGGGTATTTTGTTACAGTAACAGGAAACTGACTAATGCACAGATTTTTCCTTTATTTGGCTTATGCCATAGACTAGCATATTTAACTGCGACCTCGCCGCAGCTCTTGGCTAATCTGTAATGTTTAAATGCCTGGCAATATGCAATACAATATTTCTCTGATCATGCTTGCTATTGCCAATTGCCCTTGGAAAGCCCCCAGGAGAGCCTTTGCTTTGAGGTGTAATGGGTGATTTTCAGGCAGGCATGTACAGGTCTTCCTCTCCCAGTCCTCCCAGCCTGGGGATTAAGAACCAATAACGGCTCTCCTGACATCACTGGCCAGTTTCCACAGCTAGAGTCACTCCATTACTTCTCTCCTCCCGTAAAACTCATTATCTCATTTCTTTCCTACGTACAGTTGAGGAAAAAAACGGCAGAGCCTCTAATCTCTTCCTTCTTTTCAAGCTTTCTCAGTTCTGGTTGGACAAAACCCTCTAGTGGCTTCTAAAGTAACAGTAGGCTCTTGTTGCCTGTCTTTTCCTCCTCATTATCTAACCTGGAACACCCTGCAGGTTCCGTTTCCATCTCCCAGGGGAATGGGGCTGTTGTTAGTTTTTTTTTGTGAGATTGTTTTTTGTTTGTTTGTTTTTTAAATCTTTGTTCTTGGTCACTCCTGACCCTCGAGGGTGTTCTGTGACTCTCTGTGAATTCAAATATATTTAGGTATGTGTGTCTGTCCTGGGTATCCAAGCGATTGGGTCTAGGATTTATACCTTGGTGTTGCCAGTAGTCTTTTGATCCTTGGTTCATTTCTTAGCACCTAGCTGACATAATTTCATGAATGTAATTAGATCTCCTAAGAAGGTAAACAGTATAACAGTAGAGGGAATAGTGGCTATTCTTTCAAAATTTGTTGTTTGGAAAGTAAAATTATTTTCAGCCCAAGAAATATTTGCCCTAATCTCAGGCCCTGACAGCGCATGACCTTAACCAAGGGCGCAAGAAAATAGATGTTCATTGAGATGAAAACATCAAGTGAAGTATGTCTTTGGAACAGCGTTTTTACCACATGTATCAATCATATTAAAAATACACAGGCTGCCCTGGGAAAGGGGGAGGCTCAGCTGGGTAAGGGCTTTCCAAGACACAAGGATTTGAGTCCAATTCCCAAAACCTGTGTAAAAACCCAGGCACATTGGTGCACACATTTAACCCCTGGTTCTCAGGAGGCAGAGAGGAAGATCCCTGGGGCCCTCTACCCAGCCTAACTGATGAGCCCCCAGTCTCAGTGAGTGATCCATTCTGGAAAATCAAGATAGCTGGCCATCTTGAGAAACGGCATGAGTTTGACCTCTGACCTCCACGTATGTTTATACATGTGTGTGCAACTGCATACACATAAACATACACACATATGGACTGTTCTAAAATTTCTAATCCAGTCATTTATACTAAGGAAATACCTGATACGCATGTAGATTTTTGCTATGAGAACATAAAGGGTGTGGAAAACCAAGCTGTTTCTGTTCCTTTTACTCTTAGCACAGGGCACTTCTGTGACAACATGGTGATCCAAAGATCATCCTCCCTGCCCTATCAAGTAACTGTCTAGGGAACACAAGGGGCTGCCCCAAATTCAACTAAATTCTGAGACATTCTATGTGGAGATGGGATTAGATTCTGCAGATTGGGCAGCTAGTCCTGTAGGACCACCCCCACCACTTCAGATGCCATCACAAGGTCTAAGCAGTGGCGTGTGGTTCAGATCAACCATAAAACAAAGCTCCTATGATCCTTTCCTCAGGCTGAGTTATTTTCGAGGATGGCTCATAGCACCCAGAGCACAATTTACTTAGGCTAGCCCATTTCTTGAACAGGGTATCAGAAAGGACACAGATGAAGCAGATAAAGAGATGTGCAGGTGGGGTCTCAGTCAGGCACTCTGTCCCTTAGACTTGGGGATGTACAGACTTCCAAGAACACAGACACTTCAATGGTTTGAATGTGAAATGCCCCTAACCCAAGACTTGAATGTGTGAACACTTGGTCCCTACACAGTGGCACTGTTTAGAAGACTGTAGTAACTTTGGGAAATGGGGCCTGCCCAGAAAGAGTTCACCGGAAGCTTGTCTTTCTTCTGGTCTGTACCCTTTCAACTTTTGGATCCACCTGAGAGTTAGGGTCCTCTCACACACTTCTGCTGTTGTGAGCCTCTCAGTGATGTCCTCACTGTGGTAGCAAGATTCTCTGAAACTGTAAGCCAAAATACCCCACCCCCATCCCTAGCACCTCATTTCTGGATTCAGGCATTTTTTGTTGTTACAGAGATCAGAAAAGTAACTTATCCTGTGTTTGTCTGCCTAAAAGCCATTGGGAGCCCTTGATTCAAATCTGCTATTCTCTGGGAGTTGAACAAGAGTCGTCTTAATAGAAAAAAGAAAGTTCTTATTGCCATGGAATTGTAACTCTGGGCAGAAATTGGTAATGGTAGAGATCAAAAATATTACAGAGGCTCATCACTGAAGCCACACTGAGAGTCCCAAAACCTCCCTCCCAAATTTATGTCCTCCTTCTCCTGTTACCGTTGCTATTGCCCTACAGCCCTGAGTCTAGTTGGTGTCTTGTACATATGGGTGCAGGGCCAACCGCTTCAGCATGAAAAACCTACACAGGGCTCTTTCCTAAAGAAAACACGGCTCTTTCTCCTACAGCAGCTGTGACTGCCTGTAGTTTCTCAGCTAAGGGTGGGGTCTTGTGAATCTTTCCCCTTCCATCCTAGAAGTTGACTAGTGTGGTCTTGTGCAGGCAGCCATATTTTTGAGAGTTTCTGGGTGCAGCAACCCCGCCCCACCTGAAGGATCCTCCTTCCATCAGACTTCCTCTCTGCCTTCTCTTTCTGACCCCTCTTCTGCAATGTTTTCTTAGCCTTGGGCATGGGGATTGTGCCATACATCACCTGTGTGGGAATAGTCAATTGCTTTCTGTACCTGGAGCAGTGTTGTTCTCTGTGATAATCTGCATCTGCTATAAAGGGAAGCTTCTTTTGAATAAAGGTGAGAGCAGCACTAATCCGTGGATGTGTGCTCATTTGAGAAAGAAGTGCTAAACAAATATACTTAAGTGTTTGAGAGACAAAGATTAAAATTTCCACTTAGGAAACATAAGACCCGATCTCATGCTTTGTACCAATAGTTCCACCGCAGTGAGTGCCTTCCTTCCATTCCCTCCATTACCCTACGATGAGACTTCTTTGGGGTCATCCTGCTTTGTCACAGCTCACACTCACCCTAAAGGAGATCTTTGCAAATCCATAATCACAGGCTCACTATGACTGTCACCCAATGGAAACTACCATCACATCTATGGACCACTGCAATGGTCTCCCACTGTCTTCCCAGCAGCAGGAGGACCCCATCACGGTCATGAAGCTTCGCGTGGAGTTTCTTTTGCTAACAGTTTCCCAAGTCAAAGTCTTCACACTCTCCCTCCGCGTCACCTCTGTGAGAAGGAAAAAAGCAAAAATTTTAAAAAGATTTATTTTATGTATGTAAGTACACTGCTGTTGTCTTCAGACATCAGAAAAGGGACCCATTCATTCCAGATGGTTGTAAGCCACCACATGGTTGCTGGGAATATGAACTCAGGACCTCTGGGAGAACATTTAGTGCTCTTAACCACTGAGCCACCTCTCTAGCTCTGAAAGGAGCATTTTTTTTTAAAACCAACCAACACTGAAGGTCGTTTGTAGTGATATCTGAAGGCCAGTAAGGGCAAGGGATTCCCACAGCACTAAGACTGAAGCTACTGCTTTAGTAGGTGGTCCTCTGACTATGGGCAGCTCGAAGGAATGATTACACTCCCACTGGCTTTGCAGCAGCAGGGTGACCCAAGGGAGAATAATTATATGCCCAGAGATTCATGGTATCTACCAAGGAGTTACTGGAGTCTTGTTTGATGGACATACTTACTGAGTCTAGACATTTTTTCTTATGTTTTCTCTAGATCACAAGGCTCCTGAGATATAACGCCTGCCCTTCTTCATTAGCAACCAGGTTCTTTTTTTCTTAGTTTCCTCTCTAAGGTCTCACTTTCTCTGCAGCCATAGTGTGATGGTTTATATATGCTCGGCCCAGGAATTGGCACTATTAGAAGGTGTAGCTCTGTTGGAGTAGGTGTGTCACTGTACATGTGGGCTTTAAGATCCTTATCCTAGAGGCCTGGAAGCCAGTATTCTGCTAGCAGCCTTCAGGTAAAGATGTAGACCTCTCAGATCCTGCGGCACCATGCCTGCCTGGATGAAGCCATTCTCTCACCATGATGATAATGGACTGAACCTTTGAACCTGTTAGCCAACCCCAATCAAATGTTGTCCATATAAGAGATGCTTTGGTCTTGGTATCTGTTCACAGCAGTAAAACCCTAAGACACTTGGGGACACTGAACCAGAGCTAGTTGAACCCAAGTCTCTAAAACTACAATTTCTGAGATCTCAAGTAAAGTTCTTTTGCCATTTACAGCTGGTTCTAGGTTTCATCTGACAGGCAGGTCAGGGATTTCATCTCTTACTGCTCTCTCCTCCCTCAGTACAATTTCCATTTCGTGAACAGACAGGCAGATTTTTCCTTCTGGATTTCGCTATTGAATATTCCAAGCCCTCTGCAAACCTCTGTCAGGTGTTCATAGCCTTGGTTCCACTCTTCTCAGTGAAGTCTGCCCTGGGCACTGCATTGACCTCAGCTCTCCTAGTCCCTGAACATCTGATCACCTTGCCTAGTTATATACTTTTTCTTCTAGAAGTCATGACTTTCTAACTAGTGTATTTCATTGATTTATGATGTATATATTTTCTGCACTTAAATATCTCTAATATTAAAATGAAGCTGACAATCACTGGTGTCTCTTGTCCATGGACAGCTTTTCCTCCTCTTACTGTCATCTTAGAGGTACAGATCATATAACAATGGTACGTCTTAAAACTGATGACGTGGTAGATTGTTTGCAATTACTCTCCTCCTTGTAGCCACATCTGTTTTCAATGTAGCTCTGTAGGTCTTCTTTTTCCCTACCCCTTAAATCTTGCCTGGCATTACAGCTTGCTTTGATCAACCTACGATGGCAGAAATGAGGATCCAGTTCTGAGCCCGGACCTCAAGAGACTGCTACACTTCCTTTCCCCGCCTTGGCAATCTGCCATGTGAGGTAGCCTGGTAAACACGGAGAGGCGACCAGCCCTACTAGCTCCATTGTAAGAGGT
Source organism: Grammomys surdaster (assembly GCF_004785775.1). Classification (NCBI taxonomy): domain Eukaryota; kingdom Metazoa; phylum Chordata; class Mammalia; order Rodentia; family Muridae; genus Grammomys; species Grammomys surdaster. The sequence continues at coordinate 5,944,918 of NW_021604597.1, read as the reverse complement.
GCGACTGCCTCTCTGACAGGCAGATAACCATGTGTGCCTTTCAGATGAACCCTGGAAAATGGTGGGCCCATGGGAAGAGTGACCTAAATAACAATTATTATTTTGAGGTGGTTATTATTATTTTGAAGAACACATAACATCTATTAATGCTATTCAAAACACAATGGATACTTGTAATTATAGTATATTTCCTTTAAAATGGATACAAGGGATAAAAGAGCTCTCTCTCTCCACCCATTTATGGTAAATACCCCTAAAACAAAAGTTAGATTAACTAAAGGAAAACATAAATATGTATTGAATAAAACATTTATGCCACATAGAAGACTTGAGAAACTAAGACCCAGAAATGCAGGGAGAATGACTTTCATGGGGTGCTGTGCAGGGGTGTGACAGGCACACGAGAGGGTTTGATATAATGGTGCTGACTAAAGCATGTTGGTTTCCACTCTCTCTGACTTCCAAGCAGAAGGAGGCACCCTCTCCATGATCTCTACATGACCTATTTTATGAACTGCTCGAGGGGAGAAAGGCAGATCAGAGAGTGAACTTTCTGCTCCCCTGACTTTCTCCATTTCCTTAAGCTTAAAATATTCAGTATGTCAAGCTTCTGTGTTTGGGGATATTGTGTCTTGAGCCTTAATATAACTTATAAACCTTAGGAGGGACAGGATTTTGCCCTTTCTGTCATTTTTAGTATGGTTTTTATTTTGCTGGAAACTTTGTACTCCTATTAGGGAAATTATAGCTGACTCGCCCCTTCCTTTTGTGTGCCACTAGGGACCAATTTTTCACAATATCCTTTTCTTAGCATCCTTTCTTTTCATTAAGAAAACAAAAACCAAAACAACAATAAAAAACATAAGCAGGATTAATATCCCAGTGCATAAAAACAAACAAAAATGTCCCCCTAAAAACAGAAACAAACAAACAAACCAACCAAAAAAGCCATTTGTAAGCCCAACAGTCCACTGAGATGGGAAGAAAGCACCTATCTGTGTATCTCCTCTGTAAAGAAGGAGCCCAAGTCTCATGCACGGAGAAAGAAGTATGCGCTTGTATGCTGTTGGACAGCTTCCAGAACCTCCCCTTCTTTACCGATTCCTCCATTCATTGTAGGAGAAAATGGGATTTGAACCTGAACTCTAAGCCACTTTGAAACTCACCCATTTTCCGTTGGACATCACCTATATGTGCAGGAGGTACATGCATTATTAAATCTCTGCTTGTTTTCTCTTGTGTGAACAACTGCCTCACAAGTGTGTTGTTGTGACCGCCCCCCCACATGCCTGTTTTTGTACTCTGAGCTAAAGTAAACCCTTCCCTCCTTAAGTTACCTTCCCAGGTATTTTACACAGCAACAAGACAATACCACCACTTCTACATCTGGCCTGCCCATTAATATCCTACTGCATATTTGAGTCTCTTGGCTATTTCGATATCACCTAAAAAATAATGTAATTAAAGTTAAGGTCAGCATGTACTTCCATTGCCCCATCCACTTTTGTAGGCAGGAGAAACTCTGATCGCTGCTAATCAAAACTCCTTATACCTGCAGGGCATGGTAGTGGCTCACACCTTAAATCCCAGCATCACAGAAGCAAAGGGAGGTGGAACTCTGAGGCCAGCCTAGTCTACAGACTGAGTTCCAGGACAGCTTAGGCTACACAGAGAAACCTTGTCTTCAAAAACAAACAAACAAACAAACAAACAAACGAAAACTCTCGTTCACATCTCTGTTTGTTTTTGTTTTTTGTTTTTCCACATAGGGTTTCTCTGTGTAGCCTTGGCCATCCTGGAACTTGCTTTGTAGACCAGACTCAGAGATTCAGAGGCTCTCCTGCCTCTGCCTCCTGGGATTAAAGGCATGTACCACCATGCCAAGCTTGTTCAAGTCATTTTTAACAATAGCTTCTAAACACCTGTTTTCCTCATCTTCCCCTGGCACTACCTAGGGGTAGTGCCTTTCCTCTTGAGACAGAACAGGAAGATTGGAAATTAAGGGAACATTGTAAGAGGGGACACTGTAAGAGAAACTCTCATCTCATAAACCAGGAACTGCAAAAGGAAAAAAAGCGCCTGCAAAAGACTATATAATCTCTTTTTGAACAAAAAATGTACAAATAGGATTACAAATCACATTTGCAATAAAAACACACACCTTGTGACCTAGTGTAATAATTCCTTTTAAACCAGTCCTTTTTTAATCTTATCAGCCTGTAAACCTGTATAGTTCATTCCATAAGCCACCTTATAATCCCACCTATTAAAGAAACTGTTTTTTTTTTAGATAAAAATAAGCATTCCTAAACACTCTCACTTAATCTTTTAAAATCCTTTGAAGAACATGGCTTGAAAAGCCACAGTAGCTATTGTTCAGACAGGTGCAGCTCCTGGAGCCCCGCCTCTCACTCCTCTAGTGTGTTGTGGTTAACTTCCTCCATTCTTCCTGTTCCTGTGCTTCCTGAACTCTTGCTTTGATGAAGATAAGAACATGGAAACTCTAGACAGAGGTTTCATTTTGCTCTCTCTCTCTATCTCTCTAGGTCTCAGTCTCTCAGTCTGTCTTTGTGTGTCTTTCTGTCTATGTCTCTCCATCTCTCTCTCTGTGTCTTTCTGCCTATGAGTCTCTGTCTCTCTCTGTGTGTCTTTCTGTCTATGTCTCTCTGCCTCTCTGTCTCTGTCTTTCTCTCTGTCCCTCTGTCTCTGTCTGTCTGTCTGTCTCTGTGTCTGTCTGTCTGTATGTCTGTCTGACTTCCCCAGCCTTCACCCACCGGTCACAATTTTTTTTGTTGGCCTCACAGTCCACCCTGCTTTCCCAACATTGGCTCCCATCCTTTCTAGAATGCCGCCAGTGTTCTCTGAGAAAGGGAAATGTTACCACATCAGCCCTACTTCCTGCTTAAAGCCCATCAGTGACTTCCCCTCACCCCAGGGGTAAAGATAAATAACTTCTTAGCTCACCAGAGCCACCAGGGCTTCGCATTCCTTCTCCAGACTCCCCAGAAGTGGGTGCTAAAGAGATCTTGCTTCCTTCTCCCACTGAAGCTCCACACTCATCTGGCTTCCAGCTCAAAGATCAGCTCCTCCTGGAAGCCTTCCCTGACCACCATAGCTCCATTAAACACCCTCATAGACTCTCTTAGAAGATCTCATCTTCTTATTAATACTCATTGATCGCTATTTACTTGTGAGGTTGTCTCGTGTTTAACGTACCTTTCCATTGTAAAATTCAGGAGGCAGGGAGAGTTCCTTGATTATTGTTGCTTATTTTCCATCCCCAAATCAGTCATAAAGCCAGCAGAGATTATTACAGCTTTATTCTACTTTTCCTTTTCCATGTAAGAGAAATTTCCATAAGTTTTCTCAGATCAATTCTATTTGACTGTAGGTCATAACATCCCCTATTCCAGAAGAGTCTGAATACCTAGAAAGAGGGACTACAAATAAAGAGGCCATGAGGAACCTGAGCATGCAGGCCCTGGTGATGCCACCCTGTGTGCCCTAGCAACTACTCCTCCCACAGAGCTTCACAACCTCCCATGCTTCATTGACAGTAAGTCTTACAGGTTAGGATCTCCAGCCTGAAGGCTCCCATGTCATATGAAACCATGGTCAAACGGAATTGTTAGTGTTATGCTCTCTCTTACTAACCTACATTTTGCTGCAGGATTGTTGTCTCATTTTCTGCCCCGATAGACAGCATGTCTGTAACTTTTACCAAGTCCCCAGGAGTCTAGTCTAGTTTATTCTGAAAGACTAAATGATAATAGCTAGGATGTACTGGAAAAACAAGACTCTGACACATGACCTAGTTTCATGTCAAGGAAACTATATTAATTCACAGCTATAATAAATTGCCTAGGAAGTCAGCTTGCTATAAAGTCAGATGTTCAGGAAGCCAGGTTGCTTTTTCTGGTCACAATCCTGGAAGCTTAAAAGTAACTTCCAGAACATTCAACCAAACGTCCATGATTTGGCAACTAATTTGGGTAATACTGGAAGCTTCTTTGATTTTCATCCCTATCTCTAACTTGGGAACCACCAGAGAAAACCAACTGTGCCCCTTAGTGAGTCCCATGGGATGACCCATTTCCAGCTAGCCCATCTCCAGTTCCTCCAGCGTCTTCCATACTGTAGGGAGCCTGCATTGGAATCCCTCTTTATAGTAGACTAAAAAAAAAAAAAAAAAACCACTGTAAAGATCCCCAGTCCTGCCTGCCTTTGAATCTCTGTTCCAATACAATGCTGGTGGTTCATTCTCTCACATAGCAAGCTCAGTAAGTAGCTTTGCCATTGCACTCTTGAGTGGTATTTATTTCTGCAACCTCAGTTTCTACCTTCTAAAATAACTCAGCTGACTTTCACGCTAACAATCAGATTCCCTGAAATGCCCTCTGTTGAGCCTCCGTATTCTGTTTGGACTTGTGGTTTCTGATGTGCATGGTGTCTTTTCTTTCTTCAGGGTCTTCTCAGAGGGATGTCTTTCTTCTCAGGTCTCCCAGAGGGGTTGAATCTCTTCTCTACCATATATGTATATCTCCAATGGGGACAATCCCCAGTCTTTAAGGTTTCCATGACCACTGTTGGGTTCCATTCCTAAATCACCATGTTCAGCCTAAACTTGTTGGTACTTTCTCCTCCCAGGTGCTCCAAAATCACCTAGATCATATGTTCAAAAGCCACACCCCCGTTATAGCTAGCTTCAGCTGCCAACTTGACACAGTTGGAAAGACAGAATCTTGAAGACTTGTCTCCATCAGATTGGTCAATGGGCTTTTTCTTGACTAATTGACATAGGAGTGCTCAGACTACTGTGGGGAGCACCCTTCTTAGACAGATGGGTCTTGGTTGTATAAGAAAAGGAGCTGACTGTGATCCTGGGAGTGAGCCAGTAAGCAGCATTCTTCCATGGTCTTTGCTTAAGTTCCTGCCTCAGTTTCCCTTGATAACCATACACCAAATAAACTCTTTCCTCTCTCAACTTGCTTTAGGCTCAAATCTCACACATGTGCAGAGATGAGCACACACACACACTTTTAGTCATAGCACAACTGCCCAACTCCCCAGGTAATACTGCTAACTTAGCCTCCTTTGTAGTTCCTGAAGGCATTCCCTTCTCTCTGCCTTATCGCTGCTGCCTCTTTGAGGACCTCTGTTTGGTCTGATTCGTACCCCATAAACTCATATTTTGAACATATGGTCCCCATCTGGTGGCATTGTTTGGGAGCCTGTGAAAACCTGTAGGAGGTGGGGTCTAGCTGCTGAAGTAGGTCTTTAGGACTGGAGCCTTTGAAGATAAGCCTGCCTTGGTTTTAGCATCTCCCTGTTTTCTGGTCCTCTGTCACGTGAGGCACCTCCATCATAAGCTTCTGTTGTCCTGGGCTTTGCCATGCCTTCCTCACCAAAAGGAATGAGTCCGTTTGGAATCATGATCCCAAATAACCCTTGTGTCCCCTGAGTTGCTTTGTTTGTTTGTTTGTTTCTGTCAGATAGTTTTGAGAGTTAATTTTTGTTGCTCTGAGAAAAATGCCATGACCAGAAGCAACTCAGAGAGGCAAGAGTTTATTTCTGGGTGAGAGTCCACAATGATCTGTGGACAGGGGGCAGCAAATGGCCAGAGCAGGATTCTGGGAAGTGGAGTGAGGCTATAAACCCTCAAAGTCTGCCCCCAGTGATGGACTTCCTCCAGTGAGGTTGTACCTCCTAACTTCCCCAAACAGCAATGCCAACCAGGGATCAAGACTGCAAATCCTCAAGTCTGTCTGGGAGATTTCTTTCAAACCACCACAGCAATAGTGACCACAATCTCATTGTCTCTGGAGTATCACAGGGTCTCTAACTGGTTTTCTGTTTGTCTGATGGCCATGCAAGATCTCTGCTCAGGTGTCTTGCCAGCAGGGTGACCATGTGGGACCAAATTCATTGTGATTTATAAACCCAAGAAGCATATTGGAAGCCTTTCTTTATATTTATGGCTTGAAAAAAAGAACTGGAAAGGTGTGTCTGCCCATGGAATTTCCAAAGCTTGTCTTGGGTTTGCATCTGTTGCACAAAATGAGTCCTCGCTTACACTTCCACATGTGGTCTTTTCCTTCCTGGGTCCCACTGATGTTCTCTGCCTTACAGATGCAGGACATGGCAAGGCCCCTCTGCTCTCCAGAGATGGGGGTGGGGGAAGCACTTCCCAGCAGAGACTCTCCTGCCAATCATATCAACAGGAAGAAAGAAAGTCAATACGAGGGTAACTGGCTGACTGCTCAAGTGGGCCCCGGGTGGAAGGGAGATAATGGTCTGGGGATTCCACATATAAACATTTTTAAGATGACGATAGCCAGCAGGCAGCCATTCACATCAGATATCTGTGAAGAGCATGAGCGTGTGGAAGAAATCCGGGAGACACAGACCTCCCCCCACCCAGAAAACTCCACAGCTTGATTGGAAGAAACAAGAAGAAAGGAGCTGGGTTTTTCCTTCCCAACCACAGACTACCCTCCTGATTTACAGCAAGCTTTGTGAGGCTGAGTGCTCAGATCTGAAGTTCCTGCAGCTGCCTGTGTGCTGGTGTGAATGATGAAGCAGGGAGTAAACAGAGCTAGGGGCTAGCTCTGGCCAGCAGCTCCATCTCAAATTCCCACAGCCTTCTAAGAGGCACTGCTGGATACAGCAGTAATGTCCATGGCCATGCTGACTGACAGCGGCAGACTGGCAACACTGGGGGATGCTGGCCCATGCCGTTGTTCACCACAGCACATAACACACATGCACATATGTGCAGACTTATATGCCTACACAACCATACCCATCTATGCAAATATTTATAAGCCAAGTAATTTTTAGGCAATAGATGCTCCTTTGGGGAGAGTGCAGAGGAAACCCAGATGAGAGGAAGTGGGCCCAGGAAGGGGATACAAACTGACAGTAGAATTTCTGACTTGATTCAATGATACTCTGGACCCTGTCTCACCTGGAAAGTTCCATTCTGTACAGAAAGTCCTGCTGACAGGTTGAGGACAAAGCCAGGACTCATTGCTTGAGCCCCAGGGCACCCATTGCCTGTTGAACTTTGGTTCAGGGTGGGGGCAGGGATGGGGTGGGATGGCCATAAAAGCTATAGTCATCTGATACTGAGGCTTCCCAAAAACCTGTTGGTGGACAGACACAGTCCTGGTACTTGCTTGCTGAGGTCTAGAGGCTTGCTTAGCTCTTTCCAGCTCATCTTAATGTATTTCTGGGTATCCAGGAATCAGGAATACAGGTGATAGTTGTGCCCCTATCCTCAGATTTTCACCTGATGTGCTCTGTGCCACTATATTGAGAAGGGAAGATTCTATTGCCAGATGGCTCTGGGTGGCAGCATGGTGAAGCCACACCTATCCTGTCAGCAAAGTTAGTGTGGAAAAGCATGCCAAGGTGTGGGCATTCTAGGAGAACCCACAAAAAACACCTGGCAAGAGGGAGACTTTGAATCAGTGGGTAGACACCCGTGGCAGCAGCGTGAGGTGAGGCTGCCCTCTCAAGCAGGGAGTCTTCAGGCTTCCATTTCCAGGCACCAATGCAAACCGTTACCTTCCTACATAGAGTAAGTAGGAAGAAGCAAGGGAGGCTTTTATGAAGCAAGATCAGCTTGCTCAGGGAGACAGGAGCTGACTTCAGAATGTTATTCAAAGACGTGGGAACATCCGCATGGTGAGAGAGGAAATTGAAAATGTCTGGGTTCGTTGGGGCCTCGATTTAGTTGTTGAAAATGAAAGGATATGCAGAATGATGAGCCCGCGCCGACCGACAGGCTCGCTGCTTAATCAGAAGAACCCAGCAAATTAATAGGTGATTCTGATGGAAAAAACGAAACCTCTCTTGGGGAGAACATTAATTATCACCCTGCTATCAAGGAAAGGTGACAATGTGGATTTGTCTAGGAAAAAGTAGGAGAGAGGTTTTCAGGGTCAGTGAGTCTCCCCTTCTCCCTCCTTCCCTCCCTCCCTCCTTCCCTCCCTCCCTCCTTCCCTCCCTCCCTCCCTCCCTCCCTCCCTCTCT
>NW_021604597.1:5879482-5936781 GCF_004785775.1 Grammomys surdaster | reverse complement strand
CCCTCACTTCCTCTCTCCTTCCCTCCTTTTTTCCCTCCTCTCCTTCTTTGCTTTCTTTTTTCCAAAGCAAAGAGAAACAACCTAGGAGAGAGGAACCTTTTCCCCACGGGAAGAGAGCCATGAGTTTTGCAAGCAGACCGTTCTGCGTGGGAAGAGAGTGCATGTGGCTGGGTCTTTTGTTTTCCTGGGAGGCCGCCCCCTGCTGTCGCTGGGAGAGCAGTTTGTGTTGAGATCAGGCTGTGCACCCCTCTACGTTACTCTGTGTTGTATAAAGCCATGATTTTTCGGTCTATGCTTTGCCTTGGGAAACTGCATTTTACAAGCAGGTTTTTACTCCATTTTGAAGGCAGAGGAAGACTGTGCCTCTGGATGGATTCAGAAACTGCACCATCTGCCAGGCACCGCCCATCCAGCACACATGGGTAAATGGCTTATTCACGGGAATAGAAAGGGAGCTGTCCTGTAAATTTATTGGCAGCGAATTGAGATTATAGAGGCACACAGGTGCATTAAGATTATAGAAGGAAAGCAAGCCCCTGAACTTAACTGACATGCCAGACTGAAGAAAGACTCTACCTCTCCCACCTGGACTCCATGAAGAGATGAACACCAAACATTGCAAAGTCGTGACTGCATACCAACCTACCATCTGATAGGTTCTAGTGCACCTCAAGTACCACAGATTCACCTACTTGGATTAATTAGCCTCCCTCCTCCAGTCTATCCCCTTGCAGGGTAGAGCAGCCTGCTGTGCTTGCCCATCCATCTGTTTGTATCTAGACCTGACCTATTTCCTGTTCCAGACGCAGGCAGCCTTTCTTGGTCTAGTTCATTAGCTTATCTATGTAGACTTTTTCTCAACTTCTGAAGCATTTTGAACCCAGTGGCAGCTGCTTTAACTTGTATGCATATCCATCCATCCATCCATCCATCCATCCATCCATCCATCCTCCCCTTCTCTTTCTCTCTCACAGCTACATGACTGCATGAAATGAGACAACTCCCATCTCAGGCCTGGCCCAGGAGGAAGTAGAGCAAGATGCCTCTTCAGGAGTCCTGAAGATGCTGTGTCAGAAACACAGACAAAGATGTAGTGTCATCCTACCATGTCATAACTTATTGCATAACAATAAATTCATGAGGTTTTAATATGTTTAACGACAGCAGTCTCTCATAAAACCCACCTGACTAGGCAGCCTAGCCAAGGCAAATATGGATTCTTTTATTCCCATCTCAAATCTAATATTAACTCTCATATCACACACACACACACACACACACACACAGAGAGAGAGAGAGAGAGAGAGAGAGAGAGAGAGAGAGAGAGAGAGAATAGAAGAATATATGACTCACACTGAGTGGGAATGTGAGCTCCCAGCTGAACTTCTGCTGGGGGTGTTTGGCTAAAAAGGTCCTTCAAGGGGATCTGGAAAGTCCAAGAAGAGTGGACAAAGACATGTGGCTTGTGAGAGGATGCACGGATATTTATGGCATCTTATTTATGTTTACTCTGTCAGAATAGCACAGTAGTAGTCTTGGATGAAGAATGTGTATGGGGCTAAGAACTTTGTTAAGTCCACACACTCACCCAGAGCGTCCCTTGGGATTGTTTTTAAAGAGTGCATCAAGCGATCAATACTTCCTTTCCTTTTCAACTACCCACAAGATACCACAGAAGATAAGGCTGTGTCTCTTCCTTCTGCCTTTAGTTTCATCAGCGCTCTCTCCCCTCACTACCTCCCTTTCTTTTCTTCTTTCTAATGGAGTGGGTGGACCACAGGTCTAGTTACATGTGACTGATGGCTGGACTGCAGGCAGCCTACACTGTCTACACATGCTGGGAGCCAGTCATAAGCTGGTAAGGATGCGCCCCTGACAGACTGGTGTTTGGCCATCTGTGAGTGATAAATCAGTAGCTCCACATGATGACCAAAGAGTAGAATATTATTTCTTGCTAGAATAAGAGTCTTTTGTACAGAAATAATATAGTTTCTTTTAGTTTAAACTATGCATCTCTCTCTCATAGTAGGTCTTGGTGAAGCTTGTTGAACTGATAGTCATATTCCAGTATTAATGTAGGATAAAAAGTTTAAAATATTATGCTAATTCCAAATGGCAGAGAGAACTCTGGGATGCCTTCTACCTCAGAGCCCAGGAGCTAAGCCAAGAGCACCATGGGGTGTATGTACCATCATAAGAACAGATGGCAGACACACCTTTTCAAGAACCAAAGTTGCTATAAACATACAAGGCTAGGTTAGGTGTAGACACAAGTCACCTGAATGTTGAACCAAGAATCTCAATAAATGGCATCTTTGTCAGCTCAAGTGTGTTTTCTTGTTTTGTGAGTCTTCTGAAGGACCAGAGCAATAAAATAAAATGAAAATAAAATGGGCAGTATTTTTTCTAAGCCCAAATGAAGTGCCATCCATGATTCTGGCTCTCACTCAAAAAACACTTGAATGAATGATCTGAAGTGCAGGCAAGCTGGCTTGGACATCTGTCACAGTGCTGATGGCCAGCATGGATCTGGCTGTTCCAGCTGGCTGGGTGTGGCCCCATATCTTGTCTTAGTGCCCCTCTTTGAGGAGACCAGACTTGGCTATCACTTAAGACTTAAGAGGAAAGGCTTTATTATTTTGTTCAGGAGATGTGTTCTGAAAACTTCCATGATGCTTCTATCTATACCTGTTTCTCATAGCCCATTTCATAACTGCCTGCTTTGTGTACATCAAGTACCACCTTTCCAGCTCTCTAGTCCAAGTGGCCTGCAGTCAGGACAGGGAAGGCTGTTCTCCCAGCCTCCGTGTGTGGCAGGTCGATCATCTTCAGCACCAGAGTTGTGACCAAAGCTTCCCCCCCCCCCCCCCGCCTCCGGAAGTTTTGAGTGGCAGATTTTTGGCAAGCTTACCAGTTTTATACAAGATAGTGGTTCTTAGGCAGCAACTGCTTTGGTCATTGTTTCAAGGAAATTGCCAGAAGAATCTAGAAGAGACCCAGCGACTTCTCTAGGGAGAGCAAAGGGGGAAAACAGGGGCTTCAGCAGCCCGTGGGAGGCCGGGAAGGTGGCAGTTAATTTTACACGAGTTTAGGAGATATTCTGGCACCTTCATAAAGGTGACACCAGGGAGCCTATGATCACTCTTGCTGGCTGACTTTTCAATCTCCTGGCACTGAATCCTCAACAGGAAAGAACGTTCTTCCCTCATACAGCGCTGCAATTTTCTCTAAGGTCAAAACTGCACGTGGAATGCTTAATGGGGAAGGGCAACAAAATGGCAGCTAATTACAGGTTAGCAACTAAAATAGCAGTCTCTTCTGGAGAGCTTGTGCATGTAGGTCGAAGGATAAAATAAGGCTGAACAGTATTTGGTTTCTCTGTGTTTGTCCAAGTCACTGGCCAAGCCAGGGAGGTAATATATGAAAAGGGACATTTTTGGAATAGTTGTTTTTGAATTATGCTCATGAAATATATACTGTGCTGTGGAGGACATGTGGGAAAGCTACATTCTGACCGCATGACTAATTTTTAAAGCCTCGTATAGAGAATACCCCACCCCCAACCCAGAACACAGCTGGGTTATTCCTCCCTGGACTGAATGTGGCAATTCCGAGTTGAACCGATATGAGATTTTTTACTCCATCGTGGCAATGTAAACCAAAGAGCTGGCCCAGCAGAGAAGGGCATTGTGAGTAGTTTGTACACCAAGAGATATTACTTTATTAGTTTAAGAACATGTTTTACATAAAAACAGGCAACATCAAAAGAGCTCATTTGGTAAATGAACATAATATATCACAGATGATTTCATTCCACATTCACCTACAATTTATGAGCTTAAACTGAAGGATTGGGAAGGGGGGGATTGGATACCATTCCACCTTTAATCATGGGGACAAATTGTTTGAAAGTTATTTCATTGGGATTCCAAAATCAGACACTAACCTACATCATCCGATCCATGCAGCAAGTGACAAGGCAGACTCTCCATAGGAAATGTTGAATTTGTTTTCTCCAAATCAAAACCTTGAGGGAGACTTGTTAAGTGTGTCAAGTCCCCAGCCCACCTCTTTAGTATGCAGGGGCAAGGTATTCTTCAATTTCACACTCAACTAATCCTCTAATAATTTTCTTTCAGCCAGAATGAAAAAGGCTAATATTAATTTCCTAATAAAATTAAAAAAAAAAAGTTGTCAAGGCTATGACTCTAACCTTGAACCAGCTTCAATTTCTCTGTATTTATTCTTCGAACACACCAAGGATTTAACCTCAGGGGCAAGTGAGAGACGCTCAGAGAACTAGTCCCAGTTTGTCCCTGACTACAGCTGAGTGAATTGGAATGAATTAGCATTATTAAGGTGTTTAACACCACTTTAACGTCCTATTCTTAATACCAACAGTTCTGATGGCTTAAGCACTAATTACTTAAAATTAATAAAGTATGTCACAGTCAAAAATATACAATTTTACATTAAAGTAACATTAAGGGTCTCAGTTTAATTGACCAAAAAAAAAAAATGTTGAGGAAATTTACAGGTACGGTTGAGAGATCGCCTTTTCTTGACAGAAAGCAATAAATCCACAGCCCTTGTTTGTCTCCATGGGCAAACTGCATGATCACAACACCTGCCAGTTAGATGCTCACTTACTGAAAAATGACCACAGAGGCCTGCATGTTAGAGCCAGCAACAGAAACAAACAAACAAACAAACAAACAAAAGTGCCCAAGCTGATACATTCTAAATCTCTACCTTGGATTTCCTGTTTCCTATCAGTTTATGACCCTTAGTGCTACTGGCTGACTGGCTGCATATTTGAGATGATTAAAAAACAAAAGAGCCACTTCAAGCACCTCCCCCATCTGTATGTAATTACAGACAAACTAAAGATTCCATCTGACTGGGGTCCCAGGGTCCCAGTTCCTAACTGTTCCATGTGAAAGCACCGTAGAGCCCAAGTGTAAAGCACTTCTGCAGTCATCAGTGTTTCATATGTCCTCAAGTTTCTCTGATTTATTTGCCTTTAAACAGGAGAGTAGGAAGTGTATTATTTTACGCTGGCTTCGAATCTGAGTTGACAAAAGTGTTAATTGTGGGGGCTCTTTGGACTGTTATTCTCCCAACAGACTGGAGTGGCTTCATGAAATCTGATGATTAAACTCCGGAAACCCAGATTTCCAAAGAAGCATGTATCTGATCCTCCACACAGCATGCAAACCCATGCTCCCCTGGGTCAGAGAGTTCTTTTTGCAAATTCCCAATGTAAGTGGCAGGCAGCTCATGGGAAAAGTGGACCTTTGAGCTGGTCAAGTTCAAGTTCTTAAAAATCTTTGGACAGAGGGAGAAAAGGGGCGGGGGCAGAGAAAAAGAGTTGCAGGGAGGGGAAGGAGGGAGAGAGAATCACATAGTAATTTTAAAAGTTAAAAATAATACAAATTATTTTATAATATATGTTAGGTGAGCCATTTGAAAAGAACATATCCAGATGAATAGTTATGCTAAAATCACCATCTTGGATCTTGGTGCATTCCAAGATTCTGGAATCACAATGAATGCAATGTACCAGACATCTAGGTGTTGACTTTTCCTCGGGAGTTGAGATGTGGAGAAGGGTGAGATGTGTCTCTTCACTCTTCAGCACAGGCCCTGAATAGCAAACTTTAGCCTGAGGCACATTTTTATGGCCAAATTAAAAACCTTTCAGAATAGGAGTTTATCATGGGAATGCTGACAGGGCTTTACCCAGAGAAGGGCTAGGGGCAGTACAATAATGTGGAGACAATTCTCCCTCAGCACAACTGCACTTGAGCACAGGGGATAGAGCTGTCTAGCCGATGCCGTTGGCCAGCAAACAGTTGTGATTTAACATGCGTGAGTCCTGGTGATTCGGTAGCTCTGTGGCCCTCTGAGACAATTTTTCTTTCCTGTTTTTTTTCCAACTGAGTTATGCCTCAAAGGGTAAAGGATTGCAATTTTAGCCTTCATTCACAGATATACTGTTCTCTTTCAACACTATGTGACAGGCCTGTTAACTACCACTCATAAGCGGGCTAAGCAGACTGCAGGGAAGTCTTAGCAAACGCAAAGCATCAAGTGTTTTTCCGTTGTTTATTCATGTTTCCCCTCGTCTTATGTTAATACACACCATGTGTGAGTTAGGTGAGGGCTACAGCCAGAACATTTCCAGGGACTGAAGAACTTAACTTTTCCTTCTAATAGTTTGGAACAATTCACATATTTATTGATCATGACAAATAAAGTGATTCCTTCTACAATGTTGAGGGAAATGTATTCATTAATAGAATGGGTCCCATCTACAGAATTGATTTACAGGAAGTATTGAAGGAGTGTTCAACTACTCTACTCTCAAACTGAAAGAATCCTTTCAATACCACAAGACTGGTCTTGCTAGTAAAGGAAGGGCAATTCCCATCACCAGACTACCACCATAAGAGTTATATTCAATACACGAAAGTATGAAACAGTCATGATGGTTCAGTGGATAATTACAGTGATACACAGCCATAATGGCACATAGTTGTTCTATGATACACAAAATGAAAAATAAAATTGATTTGGTTATAGAAATCCAAAGAACACCACCACTTAATTATTTCAAACTGGAGCTATTCTGAGAATATTGAGGGGGAGGATATCAATGTGGGCTAAAAGCAAAGCAGTCTGGATGTACCGAGTCATCAGCCTGTGCTTGTCTGTTCACCCTCTGAGTTACAACTCTGACATCTAAGATCTTGGTAGCTTAATGCTGGCAAGATTACTGAATTACTGCATTCCATCTGATTGCTCAATATTTCTACTTGACAGGTTACATTCCAGTATTTATTCAGCGTAGATCACTGAAATTCTATAGGGATGTGCTGTGATCATCCTTCTGAATGGGCTCTGAATTCTTTTGGGCTGCCCTTCTGCAGCATGATGAGAAAATGTTGATGGAAACATTCCAGAGCCCTGTGCTGTGGGCCTGTACCCCTGGATGCTGTGGCCATACGTTAATGACTGGGGAAAGCAGTAATTCAGAGAAAGGAAAGTGGCAATCTGCTATTGGCCATAGAGTGTTTTATAGTCACACATGTGGAGTTGAGGCTCAGCGATGCCATTACTTGCTGATCTTAGAACAGCATTTTGCTTTTCTGTTCCAGAAAAAGTTGCAATTCTGGACCAGTTCTAGTCTTTCCAAAAATGGACTCTCTCTACAGATTGGCACCTTTCCTGGTGGTCTGTGCCCTGTCCCTAGTCCCAACACTCAATTCAAACAATATAATAATTTATACCATTTTGTGATTTTATATGTATCATTTCTGAACTCCCAAAAAGGAAAAAAACTGAAATAAATGTTATATTTAAATGTAGGAGAGCAGGAAATGTGGGATTCTGTCATTTAAAAATGTATATGTGTGCAGAACATAGTTTAATGCCTATGTACAAACACAGCAGTTGCAGATCAGTGTGGAGTTCGAAAATAAAGCCCTGACTATGGGAAGGTTGTTCATAACTTTTAAGACATTAAAGTACATTCAAAGCAAGAATGAGCAAATAAGGAACTTGTAGCCATCCTGGAGTTTAAAATTGTTCTCTCCTGAGTCAAAGCTGAGAAAACATTAGGGCAACATTTGAGTTGGGCCTTGCCTCCCACACACTCCTGCATCCCTCTGGAGCACAGATGTAATGAAGAGGAAGCACGAGTCCACATTCTGAAACACAATCATCAGCTCCCAAAGAAACTCAGGTCTGGGAGACAGCGTAACAGGAGTGAAAAACCAATCCAAGGCAGGCTTTGGACTCAAACCAGAAAAGCAACATGTCCCTCCTGGAGGACTAGAGACCATGCTAAAGTAAAGAAAATCAAGGTGTGGGAGTGTCGGCTTCAGCCTCCGAGGTATTTTCTGGGAGACTTGCTGGTACTGACTTCCTGATACCTAGAGTTACTCCTGGAATCGGTTTGTTTCTATGAATCCCATTTTAGAACCTTTTGGATTGTGTTTCCTCTGAACTTTCCCTTCTGCCTCTTTGCAAAGCACTGGCCTCTTGTTCCCTCGTGCCCCAAATCTTTTGTGTTGGTTTCACACTGGTGGCTACGGTCCTGTGTAAAAACAACTGAGAAAAAAAAAAAAAAACCAACACAGAGCCTTGCTTTCCCTTGCTGGTTGGATTCCCAGCCCTTTAGAGCACCTGGTAATTTATTGCTCTTTTCACCAGTTGTTTCTTGAGCTCTTCTGATCCTGAGCAGACAGATCCCAATTCACCAAGCACAAGCACAAGGCTAGGTGGTTCCCCGAGGGTCTGCCTGGCACTAGCAGCAGCTAATGGGGAAGCAGCATTTCAGGGGCGTCTTCAGCACATCTTTGTACGGAGACAGGGAGAGACACTGCCAATCGCTTGGGTTAGACTGCCACAAACCTAATTCCCTCTAATCAAAGCAGAGAAGTCTCTGCAGCTAACCAGCTTACTATTTAGCAAAAGGGACTTCCCTTCTTCATAAGGTGGTTAAGCCAGAGGAGTGCATCTGCTGATGCTATAAAACCTGCCACTTTCTAAACCCAGAGAGAAGGATGTGTCATCCCCCGTACTCTCCTTGTGTAGGCATTTTTGGGTCTTAATGACGCCCCTTGGTCTGCAGTAAAATCAAGAAATATGTGTGAATATATTCAAGGGTCTGAAAAATTCCCCAGCAAGGATTCTCAAGAAGATTCTATGCACTTAGAGGGCTAACATGTGCTATGTTACATACTGCAGATCCTAGTTTGACTGATGAAAACATTCATTACTTCTATGTTTAAAAAAAATTGCAAATTAGCCTTAACCCTTTAAGGACCCCTATTAGCAGCAAATTACTGTTGTCACAAACAGCACATGCCTTCTCATTCAGTAAAGGGAACTTGCTACAAAGGTACCCAAACATACTTTCTGTTCTGCCACTCAGCACTGAGTGCTAGATAGATCAGATGAACCTGTTTTACAGAAGTTTGAGGGGAGGGGAAATCTCAGAGTCTTAAAGGGTTAAGCTAGGACTTGGAGTAAAAGGGTCTTATTAAAAGGGCGAATTGGGGGAGCGAACAGTCTCAGAGGAGCTGGGGGAGTAGTCTTCTGATTCCGAGTTGAGTTCTGGTGGAGCTGGCTGTGCCTTGTACCGGCTCCTCACATCCTGGTTGCGTCTTCGTCGGAAAACCTGCCTCTCCTTATCAAGAGCGGTGGTCTAGCAGGGGCATAAAATGAGAAAGAGGACAATTAGGCCAGGGGACATGGCAGAGAGACTCTAGATGGTTTGCAGTTGGAAAGTATGCTGGCCAGGTTAACCTGCCCATCATGGCTTGCTTAGGTCAGCAGTCACCATCCTTGCTCATGAAGCCAGCAAGCACAGGCAATGTCACAGGCTGCAACCTACCCAGAGCCACCAGCTTCATATCTATCACCCCGTGGCTTTCAGAATCACCCCCACATTAAACAGAACTTCAGTCCTTTGTGTGTGACAGGTAAGAAAACCCCTTGGGGCGTGTTGGCCAACAAGCAGCTTAGGGCACAAGAATAATAAGGTTGAAGGGTGATAAAGTTGTCAGATGTGGAAACATGGTCACAAGCCCTGCCTGCTGTTAGCAATTTTCACTCTAAATGATCTTATTGTCCCTTGATGAGGGGATGGTGGCAGAACCTTGGGAGGGGCTGGGTGAATTTTAATGAAGCCAAAGCCTGAAAGGGAGCATGGCTTAGAATGAAATTAAGCCCAGGGACCACATTCTATGGGTTTCACTTTACATCCTAACGTCAATTTTCATAAACGTGAGGAACTTTTTCCACCTTCTTCTCTGAGTATCCCAACCTCTTGTCTCTATGCCGAATTTTCCCAAGGAAACCTCAGATGATCTCTGAGATGTGCTACCCAGCTTCAGCCTCAGTAGTTACTACAACATCACTATAGGGACAGCGTGACTTCATTTCAGATTTAACGGTGAGGGAAGGGACTGATCCATTATAGCAAAACTTTAACAGAAAGCAGAAAAGCAGGTACAAAGCTCAAAAGAAAAAAAATACTAAACATGGATTACAGTGGAAGGGCAAGCTCTCCTTGCCTGCAAGTCCCTGTTTAAAGGGACACAGCCTGGAGGCTATTCTGCTTTTAGGAGATTATTTTCCTTGTGCGAGGATATTTGCCGCCATTTTCTCCTCTTGAAATTTTACTGTTGGCTTCTTCAAAGAACTGGGATAAATTTATAGCCTGCCTGGTTCTGAGAACAAAGTGAAGACTAAGCTCCTCATACGATTGCAGAATAGCATTAGAACCATCTTAGATCTAAAAGAAAGCAATCAAAGTTCCAAAATGAAGTAATAAAGAGCGAAATAGAGACAGCGTGTAGAACTGGGCAGTAAATGGCTTACTTAGGCTGAGCCATTTCCACTTTAAAAATGATGCACACGCCGAGTAACAGTGTTAGAAGCCAATGAGGGCGATAAACTTTAATAATTCACTTCTCGCTTCACGGAACGGCTAAAATAACCATCCAATGGCTGCCCTGTTGAAATGTCTGCCTTGATTCTGCCCCTCATTGAATTTTAAAGGACCTCCTATGTGTAGTTTTTGGTCTTATACCCACCAATTTCATGAAAGCCTCAGCCTCACAAACCTAAATTCCTAACTTTATTTAAAACGTTGTAAAGTCACAACACATGGTGTTTTGCTTTTCAAAGCAAACTGAGAATGTTCTGTTTGTGTGGAGTTGGATGTTTGTAGAAAACAGATGTCTATTTAGTCTGTCTAACATAAAAAGCATTCTGTAGTTAACCCAAGGGTAATATAAACTCATCTCCTGGTCATAAAAACTATAGTTGTATTTCTACCTTTCTGGGGATGGAAAACTCCCTGGCTTTGGATAGCGTGCTGATGGAGGCAGTCAGACATGGGAGGACGCATGGGGAGGGAGGGAGCGAGCACCGATGCCTGTGGCTGTCTTAGCCATTCATTCAGCTCCATCAGTGTTAAACACAAGGAGCAGGTGTGGCCCCTTCTCACACTTACAAAATTGCTATAGATAAAATAGGATGTTCTGAAAAGTTTTAAACAATCAAGGCTTACAGAGGTTTGAGGCACTCTTTTTTTTTCCCCCCTTTGTAGTGTGATGCAAGATAATGTTCTAAAATTTAGCAATGGAAGCAGAAGGCGAACTCCCCCTCCCTTGCCCTGTGCTCTTGCATCTCCCCAAACAACAAAGCAGCAGCAGACTTGTGGAAGTAGACTCTGTGATTCTCCTTGTTGAATTCTCAAGGACCTTCAAATATTTAGCTCTTGGTCGGCCTTAGATGCCTGTGATTGCCTGTCTATTCGGCTGCTTTAAGTCATACGCCACCGAAACGAGACATTTCTCCATAAACACAGAATGGAGCTGACTCAGAAGCCAGTGGCATTCAGGGTGAGCCTGTGTACAGACGGCCCCCCACCCTCACTGTCCTTTCTTCACTCTCTTCCTTCCTTCTTCCTCAGCCTAGAGAAGGCTTGCTCTGCTTTCAAGTGCTCAGGCCCACCTGCCAATCTCCCTAATTAGTAGCTTTCTAAATGTCCGCCTTCCTAGATGAGCCTTTGTGTGCTTGTGTGCTCCTGAACCTCACAACACTTCTTAGAAAGGTGTATTGTGATCATATGTCCTGGACTATGGGTCACATGGCAGTTTCTATCGGGTTTACAGATGCTTAAGAGTGAAAAAGGCTGTCCTGGGCATCTCTGACCAGTGCTCTGTCTTTATAGGACTGTTATTAAGGCTCAATAAGTGGAGGGAATTTGCCTGTACACTACACTAAGAATAGAATGCATATCTCCCACACAAGGCCCAAGCAAAGCATTTATGCTGTAATCTATTGTAACAGGATAAAGCAGAGTCTCCATGTTTGCAGAGCTCAGTTCAGCTCTGTTCTCATGCCGAGTAGCAGGGAGAAGACCCTGGGGCCACAGAGAGTATCCAAGACTGTATGCTGCCCATCAGAGAAAATCATGGGCAACAGTAAATCAGGATCCAGCCAGTCCAACCCACTGTGAATCTGGGGAACTGTGACCCTCTAGGTCTAGTGCTCACCACAGAAATAAGGGTTTCCTGTCCATCTGGGTCACTGCAGTAGTTATCAGTAACTTTAGTAACCAAAGACCACCTAGAGGGTATCTGTCTCCATAAGCCTCTGCTCCCTGAGGCCTAGCACACTCTATTTCGAGCTCCGTGATCTGTGGTTCTTGTTAGGGTGTTTGTCCATACCCATTTCCAGTGTGGTATGTAGTATGTTCACTGTGTGTCCAACATAAATCATGACTGTCCTCCTCCCCATCTGATAGAGTCCATGAAGGGCCACCAGTCAAGTCTTAGATGCCTTCTCTGAATTCTCCACAGTTCACAGCACACAATAGATACACTATGAACTCTGTGGCTATTGAAATATGAAGAGTTCCAACAGAGGTCTCCTGCTTCCCTCTGAGGTACCCAGTCTCCAGTACGTCCTACAAGCAGCTGACAGGTCAATTTCCACGAAGTCCAGCTTATTTACAATCCCTCCTAAAGTCTCAATCCTTGCCCCAGCCTTGGCAATAGACTGACAGTAAAAATTTTCCAGTGTCTAGTTCTTGTTATTACTCAAAACTGATCGGTAACATCAGTAGATCCACTGTGAATCTTTATCAGACAGTGGCTCTTCTAGAATAACAGCCCTTTGCCCTCCTTACTGTAGTCAATTCTGCATTAGTTTCCCTTTGGACATCTTTCCACTCTCACACTGACTCGAGGGAAGAGGGTCCTACTCTATCTATGAGAGGCGAAGCAGTGGACTTGCCACTAGAGGCAAACCTAAGATGACAGGTTTAGGACAGAAACCTACCCAGTCAACAGGACACCCTGACACTGTCTCTCAAAATTTTCCTTCACAATGAATTCCAGTTTTCCAGATAATGGCTTCTCAAATTCAATACCACATGTT
Source organism: Grammomys surdaster (assembly GCF_004785775.1). Classification (NCBI taxonomy): domain Eukaryota; kingdom Metazoa; phylum Chordata; class Mammalia; order Rodentia; family Muridae; genus Grammomys; species Grammomys surdaster. The sequence continues at coordinate 5,923,818 of NW_021604597.1, read as the reverse complement.
TTTTGAAGTCAGAGATAGAGCCACAAGTGTGGAGACCAGAGGGAACTGGGCTTTGAGTGAGTGCTCAATCTACCTAACACCAAAGCTAGAACCCACCCACAGACGTGTCTGGTTATAAGTGTTGTTTGTGGTTAAACTAGTCTAGTCTGGGCTTTCTTCCCACAACATCAAAACAGTAACTGACATGTCTTGGACTCCACTTGACTGTCCTCAGATCTCCATCCTGGCTCAAGTTGTCCACCACCTGACATGACCTCTTCTCTGCCCAGCCCAATATATGTATCTGGGACCTCATCACAATTCATCTACTGTACCCCATCACCCACTAACCACCTTCTGGCAAGAACCTTCTTGACAAAATCTTTTGTTTTTTATTTGGACTATTCTCTTACCACCTTTTATGTGCAGATTTTGCAAAGTTCATGTAAATTTCTCTATGCTATAACCAGAAACTTCCAAAATACTTATCAGACTGTGGCATATTGACCATGCATGTATCACATACTTCTCATCTAATCCAAAATTATTTTAGGTGACTATGCATCTGAGTACAGTTAGTACTGCCTTTTGTGATTTCTTTAGAATTTTAATTAGAGCCCTCACAATTGGCACACCTCTCAGACATGTACCATTTGCTCTTTACAGTCGGATTCTGTAGCTCCCTTGTGCATTTCAGAACTGATGGGTTCAGCAAGAAAACATAACTACTCATAGTGATGTATTCACAGCAGATTGTAATGCAAATGTGAACAAACTAGAAACCCTCCCAGAAGCATGTGAAGCATGATTTGTCCTCTGAAATGTTGTGCCACACATTAAACTCCAGGCCATTTCTGAATGGCTGAGAGGTGGGTTTACTTATTCATTTATTTTGTATCACTCATACAAGATTCTCAGATATTGAAGATATTCTCAGTGTCTCCTCCTCACTGCCTGCCTTCGCAAAGTGAACATGTCTTAAGGTATGGGCTAAATGTTCTATTAACACATAAGACTTCCTGAAAGATTTATTTTGTAGTTTATTCTGCTCAATGTTTGTGGTTTTCTTGGATTCAGCATGTATAGACTTGCTATTGAAATCCCCAACGTCTCCCTTCCATTAAGAGCCCCAAGAGAATCTCAAGACTGTAGTATCACATATTGATGTTAATTACCACAGGTTAGAGGTGAGCCAGGAGCTCTTAGGATTCCAAGGCTGATCAGTGGTAACCAAGTATGACTAACTTCAAATGGGTGAATGTCTCTGTCCCCATTCTCTGTATGAAGAGCTTGGTTGAAAGAACATTATCATAAGAAAATAAAATAATGTAGAAAAACAGACTAATGTAAGCCCATCCTCTATAGAAGAACCACCACAAACTGTTAGCTTTTGACTCTGACAAAGCCCTGGCTGCCACTGAAGCAGGTGACAAATGGTTGTAATATGCCAGTTATCACAGCAACTCAGGGACCTGCATACAGAATACATAGCTTGGAATATAGAGGAATTAACATCTATCCTGTCTCTGAGCCTACCACAATACCAGGCACACTGAATGTAAGGAGACCCTAACCAGAAGAATTATTTGGCCAATGGCTCCTTCTATTGATGAAGTAAGCCTGTGTTCTACGTTCTACTCAGATGTTTTAAATCCTCGTTTCTGACATTAAATTTGAAAGTATGTACAAATGAACTTGAACTGTATCTGGTCCCTGTTCAATGTTAAAGAGAGAAATACCATGATAGCAGGGGAAGCCCTGGCAGGAATCAGGAGCATGAGTTATAGAATCAGCTTTGTCTTTGCTATTTGGAGGCACCACATATCTCTGTAAAGCCTGTCTTGTCTGGCAGCTTTAGCTTAATCCTCTTGGAAGCAGCAGTGAGTAGAAGTTGGGAGAATTCGCTTTTGTCCTAGCCCCAGATAATGATATGACCTTGGACATGCTTTCTACCACACTGTCTTCTAGAGCCCATGAGCATGCACTAAAGAGGGTCTTCCAATGCCTCAGTCCCAGAAAAATGTGTTCACCTATGGAATTCCACCAGAATGCTTAATATCACCATCAATCTACTGTAATGGGCTGTGCTTTCTCTTAGCAAATAATAGACCTTACAGTCTATGGATCAAAAATATTTCTCCTCTGCAATACAGGCAGGATTCACAAGGGATGTACTTCATTTCTGTTGTGCAGCGATGTTTTCTGTCATGGCAGTAATTATTGGATTTAAGAAACTACATTTTTCAAAGGCGCAAGTGTTGATGACTTCCTCTCCTCGGCTTTTCCTAATTTATTGCCAGCCATCACAACGAGTCTTCATTTCATTAATAAAAGAACATTATTGTGCGTTTTGCCTTTTAGTCCATCCATTATTCATGCTACCTAGGAAGCTGGGGCATTAATCTCAGGAACCCGCTCTTTGCTAACCCTCACTCTGTAGGGACTAAGTTATAATTTGCTTGCCATTAAAATTAAACTAACAAATCGATCCGGGTATCCCTCCTCATTTCATTGTGTTTATTGTCATGGTTAGCGCGGTTCTATTTTGTTTGGCTGTTGTATCCTTTGGGGGCCTTGCCAGAGTTCCTGGAGACACAGCGTGGCTTTTCACTAGAGGTAACGTCACCGCTAAAATGTCGAAAAGAGGCTTGCACAGGATAGATCCAAACAGTCTTCCATGTGACGTCCTCAAGGTGACTCTCTGAGACATTATTCCTGTTTTCCTGGGAAGGCTGACTGTGTGCTTCTATGCCAGCTATCTTGATCAGACACAAGATTTTTAGATTAGGTGCTTAAAAGAGTCTCAATCAGCCTGGCACTGTCACCTTCCTAGCCTCAGAAGAGGTTACAGAGGTAGCCCTTGCAGGGTGTTTGTCTCAGGCTTCCAGAGGGCTGAATTTACTTTCTTCATCTGCTCTGCAGCCCCTGGTTTCCTGATGGAAGAGAAACTGGACTGCCTCGTGGCTGCACCTCACCACACTAGTGAGCTAATCACCCAGGCAGGGTTGATCCTAAGCAAATCTGTAAAAACTTAAAAACATAAACTAAGTCTCACAGGTGTGTCAGGGGCTAGGTGGTTTTATTGCAAGTACAATTTTAGCTTATTTACTCCTGGGTTGTTAAAAATGAAAAACCTACAGAATATCTTAGATGCTGTCTGGTTACTCCAACTCTTCCTTTTCAAAAACAGATTCAACCTCAAAATTTCTTCTTTTGAGTTCAACTATTCATTTTTCACTTTGGCAAAGATACCGTTTTAAGTGAGTCCCATCCTATTCTCATGAAATTTGCATTTTTAACAGATGGTACTCTAAATCTAGAACTAGCCTTTACCCTTAAACACAAGGGTTTGCAACAGGCCAAACAGGCAAGCTTTGTGTTTCACATCATGGTTCTCTGACACAGCTTTTCACAGTAGGACATAAGCAGCCACAGACAACATGTTGATGAGTGGATATAGCTGTATTCTAATAAAACTTAATAAAAATAAAACAGGAAGAAGGCTAGATTCCACTCATTTGTTGCAGCGTGCAAATCCTATCCTCAAGGACAGCATTTTAAACTTCACTGAGGCTTTTTTTGTTTTTGTTTTTTTTACTTTTAAGTTAAAAAGAGGGATGGTGAAGTAAAAATAGATACCAAAGAGTATATAGTAGATACTGAATTGTCAGAAACCCCAGGGAAAGGAATAGACTCTCTCTTCAATTCATACCACTGGGGAGAGGACTTAGGCTCAATGGTTTTCTCTCATTTCTAGATACAAGTTGAAGTTACCCAAAGACATATATATATATATGAAATTCTCTCAGAAGAGACTTCTGAAAATAAATCAGACGAAACAAATTCAGAACTAAACAGCTATCTGCGTGGTTTGGGGAACCATGGCCCAAGTGGCTCTTTAGTACTGTATTTATTTACTTTTTAACTTAATTTTTTTTCTTGAGGCAAGATTTACTGTATAGTCCTGGCTTGTTGGATTTTGCTACATAGACCAAACTAGCCTCAAACTCAGAGCGATCCACCTGCCTCTGCCTCCCACATGCTGGGATCACAGACATGTACTACCACACCCAGCTAGCTATTCCTGACTTTCTTGCCACAGCAATAGCTACCGAGTGCTCTGGGGTGTCTGAACCTGGCCTGAGCTATCACTCAGGGGTTATTAAGCTATAACTGCTGGATCCAGTGCTCACTGTTCTATGGAAGCTTTCTTGTCATCGAAGTTCGATTGGTCTTGAAACTGGTCTATGACTTGCTGGATGCTTTAAACTTACTCCTCTGTTACAGAAGAAGCCAGGGGTTGGGGTGGGAGCTAGAAGAAGCAACCAATCCCATGCTGTTACAGGGCTATCTGCTTGCCTCTGGCAGCCTTTGGCACTCAGAATAACCAGGCCAAGGCAACTGGCCATCAAGCAGGCCTCCTTGAGCAGAGGTCTGCTGTGCTCACAGTGTTTTGAGAATGCTATCTGGCATCCATAGGGACACCTCTTTCAAACCTGCACCCAGCAAGATACATTTAATAGACCCTGTTCCTTTTAACAGCCAAGCATGACAGCATTTAATAGCCTCCCAAAGCCAGCGCCTGGCTGCCAGGGCTCTGCCTCATTACTCACTGTTTCAGGAGTGGGGCTGAAACCAATATGCACATTTTAGTCATGTCATGTCTGGGAACCCAACCACGGTTTTGTCCTATTTTACCTCCTCACTTCATCCTATTTTGCATTTTCCAAAAGCTGGTGTCCTGTTTGTTTGTTTGTTTGTTTGTCTATTTATTTGTTGTGTTTTTATTTAACCAAGTTACTTCATTTTGGCCATGGTCCTGGTTGTCTGCATATACTTCAGACGTAGAAATCTCTTCTGCGTGTTCTCGGCTATGGTACTGGCTGCAGGGACATCTGTGCTTGAGCAAGGTAGATACAATGGGACTAGGCCCACTTTGGCAGGGAGGAGGGAGGCCTAGAGCAGGATGTGTTTTCTTGTGACTTGTATCAGGGAGAAGCAATGTTTCAGGGCTGGGGGACAGGAGGGATGTGGAATAGCCCAGTGAGCTTGTGAGCTTGGGCTTTGGGTGGTAAGGCCTCCTGGATAAATGGGCCAGTCAGAAAATGCAGCTCTGAATGTAGGTAGAAAGCAGAGTTGCTGAGAGAGTCAGGGGCATGAAAGAGAGAAAGGAAAATGGACCCCCATCATGTCTCCATGATTGCTAAAATGTCAATTAAGAGGTTCTCACTGATTTGGGGCACTGCAAGGAGCCAGTGTTAGCAGCTGACACCCTCATGTGAGCTACTTTGTAAGTGCAACTGGGACTCAGAAGTGCTCTGCCCAGAACAGTATGAATAGCCACAAGCACTTACAAACACAAGGACCAGGACTGGGGTCCTTTGCAAGCAATGATTGTTTATATTGAAGAGTTGGCCTGCCACTGTGGGTAAATGAATGCTCCCACTTCCATGGAGATAAAAGGGAAGCATTCGTGATCAGCAAGGAGAGCGTGTTCATTCTGGGGCTAAATGGCATTATAAAACTTCCTAATTAAGCATAGACGGCAATGAGATTTTAGTGTCATGTTTCCAGTTTAGCTTTACATACTGTGTACGCTGTTTAGTGCAGCAGTAACTATAAACATTGTTGTTACTGCCCCCAGCTGGAAAGCAGAGCAGTTTATGTGTGGAAGAAGAAAGAGATTATCTCCCATCTGCTCCTGCCCGTTACTCAGGGATGTGTCATTTTGTCTGGCGATGGGGACTGTCACTAGGGTTGCAGTTAGTCTTTTTAATACTGGGTCACATGTATTAATTATTGTGTTTACTTGATACTTTGCTTCTACCCTTAATTTTATAAGTTTTGTAATTTCTCAGAGTACTCCTTTTTTCTGAAATTAGATGAATTTACTGGTGCTTTAAAAGAAAGCACAAATACGTACAGATGTAATTAGACACACTTGAGGCCTGTTTTTCAGCATCTATCAATTCTACATGTAGACGTCTGGCTGATCTGCCCCAGGACAGGACACATAGGATAAGAAAGGCTGCAACATTCTACAGCTCAATTTGCATAAAGTATGAAAGGGAGCAAGACTAATTACCACAGGTAGACTTCTGCTTAGCCTTTACCCCTGGGACAAAGTCATGCTCTGGAAAGGGCCTGGAAGGGTGCTGGAAATGTTCTGTGCATTTTAGGAGTGTGTGCAGCATGTGAAATCTACTCTTCTACATTCTCTTCAATGTTGGAAAGTCAAAGTGTAAATGCATTGTCTCATCTTTTGAGAAGGTTAAGGATGGGTCTGTGTGCAGGCAAATCATAATTAACTCCCCCTCCCCCAGAGCTAATTTGCTTAGGTAAATGAGACACTAGATGTGCGATCCCTTCCCTCGGACCAATCCTGAAGGCACAAAGAGCCTTTTCTGGAAAATCCTCTTACTGAGCCTGGGTGTTTTCCTATTACAAGCAGACCTAGAAATGACCTTACTACTACATTTTGTTTATTTGTCTGGGTGTTGTTTTTTCTTTGTTTTAGATCCTAATTATAAAAAATAATTAGGAGCAATGATCAAAGGGGAAATTTATATGTATGTATGTATGTATGTATATATGTATATATGTATATTTATATATATATTAAGTATATTGTATCTATGCACACATGAACATTTTTTTTTTTGGTAAAACTTGGCAGTCTGATCCTTGAGACGGTGTCAGGCAGACACTGTGCTGTGCCAACCAACAGACTCTATTATTTGAAAACAAATGCCAAAGCTGGGGGCTTTTTCTTGGCGAGTGTTACATCATGGAACTTTTACCTGGAGATCATTTTGGAGACATTAAGGTGAAGAGAAGTTCCCTAGAACTTCTCAGAGTTCATTTCTCAAACCATTGCAAGCCATCTTGCTTGTGGGTAACTCTAGAGAGATACACACACAATGCCCCTGGCAGGAGATGCCAGCGCCATTGACTGGAATGGGAAACGAGGGGACAGAATTCATAAGCTGGTTAAACAAATCACACTTCCCATAGACCCCCTTGCTCAAGCAGATAAGCCAACTAAAGAATCTGACAATTACAAAATTCAGAAAGAAAATTCATGCAGGAGCCAGTACATTGAGGGAGCTTGGGGAGAGAGAGGGGGAAGGAAACGGTAAAACAGAAACAAAACGCAGAGGTGGAGAACTTGAAAACACAAGCTTACCAACACACACAATGCATTCTGTAGCCCGCTGTACTGGGAGGCGTTTCTACTGCTAAGGTGTAAATGCATTGTCTCATCATCTGAGAAGGTTAAGGCTGGGCTGGGTAACTTTAAAATGACAGTATATACTTCTATAGAATACACACTAAAGTGCTACCGTAATTCCATTTATTACAGGGCAAGAGAGCACTGGAAACATCGTTGCTGCAATCAGCAACAACAGGCAAAGGCTTTGGCATCAGCACGGAATATACTGTCTTTTTAACCGTAAGGGGGAATCGATACTGAGCATGTGCAATGGAAAGAAAGCTGGCAAATGTCAGTGTGAAGAATGGGTGAAAAAAAGGAATGAGGGGGTGTGGCATCTCAATCAAGATTAAAATGAAACCGATAAAGCAGCATATGGACTGGGTAACAAATCAAAAACATGTTTATCCACTGAAGGAACTGGTAAATGGAGACTGCCAGCACGTTGCCATGGAAACACTGACTGTTGAGCTGCACCATCTCATACCTTATCCAATACATTCCTGGTTGTTGGTAGTAGTCCAAAGACCCTGATCTCTTGATGGTAAACCCGTGGTCCAGCTGAGCAGAGAGAAATGGGGCAACTCAGTGGATCGACATTGTGCTCACGAATTAAGACTCCAGTCCACGCTCGTCATTAACTACGTACGTATGTACACATAGTGATGAGGCCCTTTCTGCAGAGCGGCTAGCTAATAACATAATCTGCACATTGAAAATAAAATAAAAATAAAGAAATACAAATCCCTTACGAGTATCCTGGATGCCAATTTGTTAAGGTAGATTTGTCTGTCAAACAGGATTTTGAATATACATTTAACCATGTCCTCAATTTCAAAAGATATAAAAACACCTCTTCTTCTGTTATAACAGTAGAAAATATACAGTTAAACTGAAATCAGTTTTAGTCACCATGAATAGACAGATTTGACACCCTCCCCAATAATATCCAGTAGGCTTAAACTGTCAGCTTTATAAGAGGAAAGGAACAAGGCTTGAAAAGGGTAAAATCATAAGCATTTAGATTTAAGAAAGAGTTGATCTTTATATATATATATTATTCCTGAACTAAAGAGATGAGATAGTATAGTTTCTCCGGGAAAAAAAGAGAAATGTTTTCTGTGTACATTAAAAGCACATATGTACAGTTAAGTGCTTAAGGTTAACAAAAGACACAGCAAATACAACACATGGTAAGTTCCCACTACTTTCCATTCTGGAATAAGATGTTAGCTTTTGGCTACCTAAGAATAAAAGCCTCAATCTCCAAGTCCTGCTGCTTGCCTGAGTCCTGTTCTGCCCACTCAGGATGCACCTTGCTTTGGAAGAGAGATTCCGGAGTTCTTTCAAGTGTCTCACTGATTTCACAGATTCTACTTTTAATGCACAAACAGTATTTAAAATACGTGCTAGGGTACTAGGCATTTAAACTAGAAACCACTCTGAGATTTGGTGTCCTGATTGGAAACTAGGCTAGACTAGTGTTCGGAGAAAGCAACATGAGGTTTTAATCTTCAAAAAATGTATTATTTTTTTTCTTTTCTTTCCTTTCTCTTTTTTTTTTTAAGAAAAAAATTGTAGCACACTTGCTCTGTGGAAGGTGGTTGTTTGGCCACAGAGAGGGCGACAAGTTACTAGTTCTCTAGTGCCATCTACAGGCAGACTGCCATAGAGCAGGGCGCAAGGGCTATTGAACCAAGCTCTCCAGTACCACAATTATTAGCTGATTAGTATGGATTTGTTCAATTAGACTGAAATGCTCTATTTGCATGAGCAAATTCAAAAGGACAATGTTAAAACATTAGGAAAATTATCAACTAAAACAATAAACAGCATTAAATGGGGAAAACAATTGGAAGTGGCATCTTAGTCATGGGTTTTTCATCAATCTGCACAAACCTAATCATGCCTCCCTCCCCCTCTCAGCTCTCAGAGAGTCCACCGTTAAAATGTCATCTCCAATTCCACTTCATGTCTATAAACTGTATTTTAATAACCTTTTGTTTCCTCTTCTCTATTCTGTTTCTCTCTCACACACACACAACTTGTCCAACTGCTATGAAAGCTGGCAGGACAATGGAATCCTGATCAGAGGCAGAATATCTCAGTTTCACCGACAGCCTCAGATGCCCCACTGACCACACTGCCTGACTCAAGAATGCTCAATCAACCTCCCTTCTTTCAGAACAGCCCGATGACCCCCCAAGAGCTCCAGTTGATAATTACTCTCCCAGCCAACTGGGGACCCTTGTGGAGCCTTCGTGTGAAGTCATCATCTGGGCTTTTTTTGGTCTCAGTAATGTTTGGAATGAGAAGGAGGGCAGCAAAGGGGACAACACAAACAAGATCATGTGTTTCAGATCATGCTTTCTTGTGTGTTTACAAAATGATACTTGTGAACAGAGGGTGCTCACGAGCCCACATGTCCCTTTGTTCTTCTGTCTCTCAAGAAAGAGAGCATGTCATAAACTCTTTTATAACCGTTGTTGCTTTGTGCCAGGTAGATTTCTGACTAAAGAAAGACAAATCACATGTAGAGACCAAAGGCATGTCTATTTGTTTCCAGAAAAGGAAAAAGAAAAAAACATCTACAAACTGATACTCCAATCTAATTTTTAAAAAAATTCCAGGAGTGCACATAATTATAAAGAACAAGACTGTATATGATGAAGACAATTTAAGATAAATTTCTAGCCTCCCGAGAACATAACATGCTCAGGGGAAAAATCTCCTTGAAGGAAACTTATATTTTACTTTATCAAACAGAAATAATCACCATGTTATACGTGTTGAAGACATTCTAATCATGGGGGAATAAAATCAGATTATTAAATTGTCAAGTGGCCTTTATAGACTATACCATTCATAAAAGGTATTTATTTTACCTCCCACTAAAGTCCTGTCTCCCAAAAGATTATTGCTTTGTCGTCATACTTTGTAGTTTGGAGTGGAATATTATTTAAAGCTAGGGGACTTTTTCTTGTGATAAAAATCCTACTAATACTTAGTCTTTGTACTTAGGACCAGAAACAAGTTTATGAAATTTGCCAGTGTTATTCTAAAAGCTAAAAGCAAGGCAGTTATATTGGCAAGCTTCTAATTCCCAGCTCTGCCCCAGGCCGTGAAGCTTCCCAGGGGTCCTCATAGAAAGCAGAGATGCTGGTGTGGGAAGAGCATCCTGGAGAAGGTGCATTAGTGCAGTCCCTTTCTTTTGACATTGATATTTTTCATATTTGAGATCTGACTGACAGGGGCTAACATAAAGATTATGCCGAAGTGCTGTGTAATGCCTAATGCACTTTAAAGACTCACTGAACTCAAGTGTAATTCAGAGTTACAGGGGGCACTCGGTAACCCATATTTTCATTGTGGTTTGACTGCCATGGAAAATATGTCAGTGAAAAACTGAGACCTCTGTATTCAAAATAGCATTCATGCTGGGCACAATGACCCACACTCAGGAGACTGAGACAGGAAGGTTGCTTCAAGTTTGAATGAAGCCAGCAGGGGCTACATAGTGAGTTCTAGGTCAGCATAGTGTACAGGACCGGTAGCAAAACAAACAAAAACAAAATCAAACAATTGCATTCAAAATGGTATAGCCCTGATACTTAGAAAAAGTATCAGTGACTCTTGATATTCTATTGAGATATTTTGATGAGGTTTTAAAAAATTCATAAATATTTGGTTTCAGAATTTATCAGTGTCTAATTAAAGTAGAATTTGCCCTCAAAGATGTATCATTTGCTAACTGGAAAATCACACAGAAGTTTCTGTCCATAGTCATTACAGGACTCCCCAGAACACTAAACAAACCATTACTGAACAGCTAAGGCAAACTTAACCAAAAACAAATTAAAATGAAATTATGGGGGAAAAATGGTCCATGTGGGAAAAACACTCTCTGTAACAGCCATGAGCTCCAAGTAGGAGCAGGGAAACATTCCTTTTTGTGGACAATGGTGTTGACCACCTGTTTCAAAATGGTGGACCACTGGAGCCAAATCTTTGAGAATACCCAAACCTATGAAAATAGAACTTTGGTTTAACTGTGTTTCCCCAAGAGATAGGGGCTTATAAAAATTTCTGGTGGATGTTAGCTGATGACAAAGAATGTGAACATTCTAGAAAACATGGAGGACAGGAGATATTTTTTTTCCCTCACTGAGTTTTGGAAAGAGATAAAGAGAGGCAAAAAGAACAACGTGAATGTGTGAACCTCAGCATTGCTGAGGAACATCCCAAAGAGTTTACATTCTATGGTTAACCATCAGTTTACTCGCACGTCATCACCCACAACGTACTGAAAAAGGTCCCTGGAGAACTGTGAGATTCGAACAGCAAGAGCAAGCACATCTCCGTGCCTCTTGCAAAGTGAGGAAGTCCCTATCAGACAGTTACTAATGGAGACCTGCTTCATAACTGCCAACATGGCCCCTTACACGAGTCTTAGCTTTGGCACTCTAGTTAAGATCAAAACCAGGAAGAAAAGCAGAACACTAAAACACCCATAGAAAGGATTGACCAGTGCACATTGCGCATGAGCTGAGCAGCAGGGCTGCCCGCAGCGTGACTACTACTCTACCAGGATCTCCCTATCGTCCTGTCTCAAGTTCTCTGTTGAGAAAAGGGAAACAGCCCGAGTGGGCCTCACACTGAGTGTGCTGGTAAAGCGTACATACTCTGGCTAAAGAGGAAATTGTTAGAAACTCAAGTTATGTGAGACATTGATATATGTGCACTCTAGAATTCGATACCAGGAAGTTTGAGGCTTTAGCATTTCTCAGACCAATTTAATCTCTGTTAGAGAAGCTATCAAATTACATATAGTGTTTGCCTGTGTGTGTAGAACAGGAAAAAAATTCCACGGCACCCTCATCAAATAAAATGGTAAATGATAAAAATTGTCAACCTAACAAATTTCTAAGGAGCAAAACTTTGTGACTTCACTGGGCATTCTGTAATTTCCTTTCTCTGAAAAGCAGTGTTTGCTTTCTGTTCTGTTTTGGCTTTCACCTAGGTTTGGTATACATGTCTATATTGCTCCAGTCTCTCTCTCTCTCTCTCTCTCTCTCTCTCTCTCTCTCTCTCTCTCTTCTACTACGTCTCCTCCTTCCTCCTTCTCAGCTTCCCTTTCCTTCCAGGTTCTAGCAAAAGGTCCCTGAATGCTTTAACTGAGAGTCAAGAATTTACACTGGCATAGAGTCCAGTTTGGGGAAATGATTTTTTTCTTTTTCTTTTAAAAAAATGATGAAATTAATATATGCTGCTAGATACCCTGGGGGTATTGGATAATGAGGCACCCAGGGAAACACCCTCACCCTCCACTACTGTCTAAAGAAATGACCCACTATGCTGTCTCTGGAATCTCCAGGGAATGCCTATCTCTTGGGAGGGCTGCTTTTAAAAGTTAGAGGTGGATATTTCAGATGCTTACTGCTATTACAGAAACTCCAGCTGCTGTGCTGCTAGGCTTGGGGCCTGTGTTGAAATGCTTCTTGATCTTGCCAGCTACTGACAGCTGATGCTCATTTTCTGGGAGACCATCATCCTGGAGGATAAAAAGAGTGGGAAACAAAGAAAAAAAGGCAAAAGTTAGATACTCGGAAGTGAGGTCAAAATCCCTGAATCAGATCGAGATCTTAGAATTGGAAGAGGTCAAAGACCAAATAACCAAGATTTTCTCAGGAAGTTGTCATTAAAAGCAACCCCTCCTCCCTTACCCCATTCACTATCTTTCTTTTATGTCTGCATTTTAATTGCTGTCCCTATACCATCAGACCCTTGGAGGTTTGTCTCCAAATCCAAAATCTTCTGACTTTGGTTTCTAATAAAATCTATTTTCAACTTTGGCTCCATGGACACATGTTCAAGGAAAAGATAATATGGCTAACCCCAAGGCCCGCCCCCGTCAGCATGTCTTCCTCTCCCTCCTAGCCCATGATTTAGATCCAAAGCTAAGGAGACCGGCAGACCTGGTCTCATGCATGGCCATAAATAAACTTTTTTTTCCTCCTTATAGCTGCTTAATTGGCCATTCTAGAATCCCAGACAACCCTCTGGGCAAAACGTTTTCCCCTAAGTTTTAAATCCTCTTTACTGCCTTCAAATCATCTGCAATTATGACTCTGCCATTATGACACAGTCCATGTTAAAGCTCCTTTTAGCTAAAACTTCTGCTCTCTGCAGGACAAAGCAATCCTCTGGACTAATGGTGGTCAGGGATGTAGGTATGCCTCACCACTTACTAGTTCACGGCTGCATGATCCTTGAACGCAGAGACTGTGCTTTTTTCGGATCCTCTGGTCTCAGCACAGTGCCTGGGCACATGCCACATGGTTAATAAATAATTATAGTATCAAAAGATGAATGGATGGACAAAAGGGTGTGTCTTAATATCTGGTAAAACCCAAACCTGGGAGAGATGTATGTTTTCATTCCCTGATTTTTTTCCTTTACTTCACTTTACACATCATTTCTTGTCTTTGTCCAGAAGAAGAAACCTGCTGTTTCCTGAGCACAACACACACGCTTTCTGCATGAGCCACTGTCTCCACACGGCTTCTGTTCCCCCTTTCAGCATCGGTTATTCATTTATCTAGTGGCTAGTCACTACATGCCTAGATAGGACCCAGGTTTTACTGGTTAGTGTAGGAAATGATAGCAAGTAGAAATATGCACCGGTCTGGTTCTTTGAGACTCTGGTCCACCCTTTTCTTGAAGACCTAAGCCCAAATGACCTGTTCTAAGACATTTTCCCCATTTAAGCATAATCCAGTGGCTTTTCGTTAGGTCCCCAGTGTCTTTTATCTTGTCAGTTTGCTCATATACTTATATTTTCTGGCATCAAGCTACCTTATTAGTCTACCATAGTATATCTGTCTATGGCCGCGATGTATTATCTATATACCCTCCTATTCGTTATTACTGTGTTGTACCACCTTTCCCAAGTTTTCTGCAATTGTTAATGCAACCCCTTGGTTCTCTGACCTATGCACAGTAGGTATCCATGTTATAATGAACATTAATGGCTGGAAGAAGGAACAAATTAATATGCCTATTTTTAACTAGAATCAAATCTGGAGGAAGAGTTTCCAACAGTGCAGAGGGAAAGGTGATTCCATTTTATAGCACGAGCCAGAAATAAATGCTGAAATGAAAGAATTCTTGGGTAAGTGACAGAAAGAAGGGTGGGTAAAATACCTACTATGCTGAGAGCTATGTTGGGGATGCCAGGCTGTGGGAGAGAGGAATGACCTCTGCCTGCTTGAAGCCTGCATGCTAACAGGGGAAGAAAAGTATATGCTATGACAAAAAGTGAAACAAATGAACAAGATAAGGATGTATGGTCACAAGGCAACTAGCTCCAAGGCTTGATGGGAAATCCCAATGTGGTTGAGAGGAATGAAAACATATTGCCCAACTGTGAACAGGCTTAGAAAGTTGCTCATGGGGAATGGAATTGACCTGGTCTTTAAGGTTAACAAATATGGAGGAGACATGTTGATATTTTGGTGCACAATGTGTCCAAGTGGTAAGCTATTGTCTGCCAAGCAATGAGTCACTCAGGTGGGTTATCTCTAGATAAGAACTTGTTCAGAAGGATAATGGCAGAAGAAAGAGAAAATGGAATATTGTTCAAAACAAGTAGAAACATAGTCTCAAAATACAAAAGAGCTGTACTTCTCTTTTGTTAAAGATTTGTTTTTATTTTATGTGTGTGCGTGTTTTGTCTGTGTGTATGTATGTACACCACATGTTGCAGAGCCTGCAGAGGCCAGAAGAGGGCGGCAGAGTTCCCTGGAACTAGAGTTACAGATGGCTGTTAGCTGCCATGTGATGGTTGGGAAATGAACCCAGGTCCTCTGCAAGAGCGCAAAGTACTCTGAGCCACTGAGGCCCCAGCCATGCTTTTAATAAGACTGATGTAGTGTAAGACATGTGAACATCGAGCTACTTTCTACTCAGACATCTTGGTAGTTCACCATCTAGTTTTAACTCTACAGTGTGGTTGGATGATGATAACAAATTTTAATTTAAACAAATTCTGTGATGTAGATAAATGCCACTTCCAACGCTGTATTATAAAAATGGTGCCTGAAATTTAAGGCAGTGAACCATCCTTGGAATCTAAGTTAGAATTTTTGAGAAATTATTTACACATTTCACAAGGCATAGAATGAAATGGAAAGCCTTATCATGTCTCTGGCCTCACTGGGGCTTCTTCTTAAATTAAAGGGACCACTTTCATACATGATGTTTTGTGAGGTACTGCTACATTTCTTGTAATATTGTAGATATATGCTACCTGTGTCTTGCTACAGTTCCAGGCCACCTTGGGCAACACATTTGATAATGACCTTTCCACTAAGAGACAGGTTGAGAAACTATGTTGAGGAAGCAAATTTAGGTCAAAGAAACATGTAGTCTTAGTATAAGCCAGAGGAGAAAGGAGAGGAGGGAGACACCAGGAAGGAACATGGGTGGAAGGTGGAAGCAAAGAGGAACTTCCAAATAAGGACAAAGTTCCTCTCTCAGGTAAGCTGAGACAAGGGCAGAAAGCACAAGGTTGAGATGGACGGGGAGGCTGGTTACCAGGTAAAGGCAGGCAGAGGGCAGTGAAGGAAGGGTTCATTATTGGTGGCTCTGTGCTGACAACAAAGACGTGATCCCCTTCCTCCCCAGACTAGTGCCCACTCTAGGCATTATCAGTGCCATCTGAAGATGAACACTGATGAGGCTCAGAGTGGGGAGATCATTTGCTCGAGGTTAAGTAAAAACTGAACCATGTCTGGACTGTTCTACCAAAGCACACTCCATCAACAGAGGACAATCATTCGTGTGGGGTCCTTTGTACCTAGACGCCAAGTTAGTTTAGTGCAAATATTCAATGAGTTGCCTTTTCCACGATGAAAGTCACATAGCAGTGAGGTAAAATGTAAGTTCACTTTGGGGCAGAAGAAACCAGAGGACACTTGGGAAGGCCTAAAGCAAGCCTGAGGAGGATTTTGAGGTCAATAAGAGGGGCGGTGAGCATGTCAGGGGAATGCTCTTTCTGGGCATTGTTAGAAACGTCTATTTTAAGTGGAGACTGGGCATCCATCCATCTATAGCGTGGAATAGTCACCTAATAGGACCAGAGCTCTAGGACCGAAGGACATACTGGATAATGCCAGAAGGGCCTGGCTGCCCCTGCATGAAGTGGAAGCTCTGCTTTGCCAACAGGGCAGATCTCATTGGTGTGGATTGTGTTTAATAGCTTAAGTGCAAGAAAGACCAAAGCAGCTCAAGAGCTGCAGCCATCATTTGACTCTAGACAGATGCTCTGGGCCACCAGCAGCTTTGCTAGTTTCCCTTCGCCAGGCTCCCCGAGGCAGGCACTTGAGGAGAGGGTTTGCTTCTCGCTCTGCCACAAGGTCCCCCTTTCTCTTTCCCCAGCCTGATTCTGGTTCTCATCTCCTGTCAGATCCACTAGTGACTCTTTTTCTGATGCTGGAGTTCTGGGCTTCCAGCCTTAAACTTCAATGAAGGTTTGAGCTTTGCTGGGACTATCATATCAGTTCACGTGGAAGTGGCGAAAGGCACCAGCCTCTCACAGGTTGTCAGAGATAATCTGGACTTCATAAATCTTAGCACATTTCTTCAATGAAATAAAGTTTCTCAGCTACAGGAGGCAACACACACACACTCACACCACGGAGACATACACTCATGCACACATACTCACACACACCACACACTCATACACACACAAACACACACACCACACTCACATATACACAGTCATATAGCACACACTCACATATCCATAAACCATATGCTCGTGCACACAAATACAGTCACACACATAGTCATACACCACACATACACACATACCACACTCACACACACAGACTCCCATACACAGACTCCCACAGATTTTCTGTCTCTGACTCTGTTCTCTCTCTGTTTCTTCTCTGCCTCCCTCCCCCTCCCCCTCTCCCCCCTCCCCCTCCCCCCCACTGCAGAACAGGTTTGCCTCATTTCTTGATAAAATCTTTTGAAGACCTTGAATATAAGAGGATTACAAGACATAAAGAACCAGATTTTTAGGGCTCTGGTGTGTACCTGAGCCATACAGATTGATGGTAGGAGTTAGCTAACTTACTGCTTTGCATCAATGCAATAAATAGAACTCACTAAAAACATGCATTTTTATATATACATCTTTATCACTATTACTTAGAATAGATTATGTGCCAAAAAATGTGCTATGAATTTTCTAGATGTGACAAACCTGGCAGTATTTTACAAATAGCTGTAGTATTATTACCATACGCTCAGGTTTGGGAATCATTTCTGAAGTTTGAGTCAGGCTGGTTGTGGTTTAAGGCTAGTGGTTTTTGATTTAGAAACTCCCATCCACCACTTGGCAGAACATTGCAACTGACAAGAACAAAATTAGTTTGCAAAATGGAAAATGAACTCTCCCAGCTGTCTGCAGGAGAGCTAACCTCCTGGTCTGCATTTTCTCAGGGTTGCCGAGGAAGAGCTGTGGGGAGGGGGTGGGGGCTCGGATGTGAAGTCACTCTTTCCTTGGGGAAGCATGTCAGGTTCATACATTAGAAAGCTGCCTTCCCCATGGCTTTTGGGTTTGAATCAGGGATCTGGTTTCTAGTCCATTTATTGCCAGACTCTATTATTAAAAATATCTGTAGATTTATGAGAAGCAGTGAAGCCTTGCATAGTTTACTATGAGGATATTCTGATTTAATGTAAAACAATTCCAGATTCATTAGCGTGCTCTTTAATAACCACTGTATTTTACCTCCCGGTGCATTGCCCACTGTTCTTGTTAAAGTTCCCAGCCCCACATGACCCCAGGACTTCCAGCATTCAGAATCCTCTGAGTCTGAGATTCACACTGCACTTGGCGTGAGAGAAGAAAACGCCCAAATGGAAGTGACTTTTCGTGTCATCATTTGTAATTTATGAATATAGATAAGTAATTTTCCATTTAATTACAATGTCACTTCAGCTTACTTCTTATCACCCATTCTACCAGCACAATAGGGGGAGTGCATCTATGTTCTTGTGTGGCTATGGTTGAATTCTATTAGTCTTCATGGACTATCCTAAGATATCATCTAGACTTCTTTTTTCGTCTTTCTCTTGTTCTTTTTTCTTTTTAGAGCACTTTGTCTCAGCACTATCTGTCCAAAGGAATAATTAGGCAAGATAAAGGAAGCAATACTAAATGTAAGGGCTAAGGAAGAAATAAGAAGTCTCCATTTGGTGCTAGCACCAGCTTATCTTATTTAAACCAGTCCTTTCATTAGAGTCGAGACTGGAAGCTGGTCTGGGCCATCACGGGGAGCTTTGAAAAGCCTCCATAGTGATCGTGACAAAGCAATGGGTGTCTAAGGGTACAGCCAGTCATCAGACCCTGAATGAGGCTTCACAGAGCTTCATGCTTTGACGTCTCTCTGCCTTTGTTTCTTCCTCACTAAGCTCAAGAAAATAATGAAGAAAAATGTGAATTAAGAAAATTATAGCACCTGAGAGTGTTTGAAAAATGGCACAGGCTAAGCTGGCTTAGCAAATTAGACAACAACAATGAGACAAAGAAAGCAATACAAAATTTAAATATACTACAACTTATTAGATCCTAATTATACATAAGAGATTTTTGCCTTGGAAGTATCTGGTCATCTGAACTTTCCCCCAAGATGCACAACTTGTCAATAAAGCCTCATTTCAGTGAAAGTGACTGTTCCTTATTCCTAAAATGATCAAGATATAATTATTGGCTATTCTTGTTAGTCACATTGCAAGCTTGCTTCAGTCCTATATACAAGAGAGGGCCCAAGGAGGTGATTGAACTTGGCTGTGACAGTTCCTGTTGGCGTTTTGCAACTGTATTATAGCCAGCATCCACGGGGCTGCTAATGCACACATCATTGAGAAGTAGCTTGTGGCATACAAATAAAATCATTTGGGGGCTACCCACATACCAGCACATCCATAATTTTCATTCTATTATTGTGTGACAACAGATGACACAGTTGTTTGCTTTGCCTAGACCAAATCTAGTAAAACCTACTAAGTACCTAAGGGCTGGACTGCAGATTGTCAGTTCCTAACCTTTATGCATGGGCTTCTCTTCCTATCCTCCCAAAGGGTAGACAGATTGACTTTACTTTTCCTCAATCTATTTTCTCTGGCAGGAAAGAGGTTTGGGGAGAGAAACAAATTTGCCTGAAGTCACCAGGCTGGATGAGCCTCCCTTAGTTCCTCTATCACAAGAGATTTCATATCAAGGATGCCTTTGTCCCTGTGGATCAGTGGACCCCTGTGATAAGCCATCCATCACCCATTGCACTTTCCAGGCCCAAGAAACTGAGGGAGGGGCAAGGTAAAGCTGGTACCCAGAATGTATTAAAAAATATAAACATGACTTGCTTAAAGGACACTCCAGGATGAAGGCTAAAATAGGTGACTTTGCTGAAGTGTACACACACACACACACACACACACACACACACACACACACACACTGCCCTTCTGCTCTAGTTTTTGTTTCATTAGAAATCGCCTTTTCAATTCCAAGTGGGCCAGGTGGAAGGTCACCGTATAAGCAATACAGAAAATCGGGACTAATGAGAGCACAGGAAATGTTTTCTGCAGACAGCCAAAGGGTTTACATAACTATTATTACCTTTAGCCCCCTCAGGGACAGACTTTCCATGGTGGCCAGATATAATCTGATTGCCAAATCCAAAATGTCTTGTTAAATTTATATCCCTTTAAATCGCTAATTCATTTATTTTGATGGCTTGGTCTTTTGTGTGTTGACCTTAACAAGGCTAAGCACTGGTTACCAAAGCTTACTGTTAAAATTTATTATTTGGAAGCAAAGAAAACAAGCAGTTTCTGACTTAGTTGCTCTATAAAGATAATTCAATGCGAAGTTCTCTCTCTCTGTCTCTCTCTCTCTCTCTCTCTCTCTCTCTCTCTCTGTCTCTCTCTCTCTCTCTCTCTCTCTCTCTCTCTCTCTCTCTCTCTCTCTCTCCTCTCTCTCTCTCTCCACCAAACGTTAAAAAGATTTCTCTAAAACCAATATCCATTTTCCCCATGAGACTGTCAATTTTATTTAAATGACATAGAGGGCTATTGTGTCTTATTTTAGATCTAGATTTGCCTTTTAAAAAGTTTTACATGTTTTGAGAACCTTAGAGAAAAATTGAAATGAAGCAGAAACCCAGATGTCCAGAGGTTCAGAACTGAGGAAGGAAGGGACTGGTCAGACACAAGGCTTGTGTGAAACTGTAAGCAAGGCAGCTGAGGGGACAGGTCTTTGTGCTGAGGTGTGCCGGCTGCCTCATGCAGAGGACAAAGCCATGTGCGTCTACCCTGGAGGGGTGGGGAGTATTATTAGTGTGTGCTTTGGAGTTGGAATATAAGGACTCTTGTTTCCAGCAGTGTCTAGAGTGCCTCATAGATTCAGACCCACTCACAAGGAAGGTTATTTTGTGGCCTATACCCACAGTCTGCCACAGCTGACCCATCAAGGGACTGAACTCTCGAGTTATCCCATCAAGTGCTCTCCGGCCTTCCCCATAGAGGCTTCTGGGGCAGCCATGCTCACTGCATAAAGCTGTTTGGTTGTGTTAGACAAGGTTCATGGAGGACAGGTCTGAGAGACAGTGAAAACATATTTAGGTATCGTAAAGGACTCCTGTCATCTGAAACCTCTTTCCCTCAGAAGGCAATGCTTCGAATCTTACTCTTGAGTCTCTGGTCAGCTAGCTCAGTTTTTCTAGGTCTCACATGTAATTTGGTAAGTTGTGGACCATGGGTGTTAAAGTTGTGAACCCACAAAGATCATTCTGAATCAATTACTGACACCAGCACAGCCTGCAGCTGGTGTGTACCTCTTCTCTCACACACACCTGAGATAAGGTGTGACCGCCACATTGGACCAGCTAGTCTGAATAGGGAACTGACTTGGGGTCACATTACCGTGAGGTCAGAGCTAATGTGGCACTCCTCTGCTATATTCCCTGTATTTTCAGTTATTACAAGGCGAGGACAGACATAGTGTGGTATACTGGGCTCTCCAGACTTTGAATTTCAAGTGTGGGATGTTTGGCTACAAATTCTGCCTCAACTCCAAGTGGGACTACATTGGGAAAATCATAGAGCTACATCTGGCAGTAGGGACATTGACAGAATCTGTTATTTGTGAACTAATGATTCTGTTAGTGTCATGCCTGTTTCTATGAACAAGTTTGTATCTGTTTTTGATGCTGGAGCTAAGAACCATTCAGCCCTTCTGTGGCGTTTCCCCATCTATAACTGGGGACTACATGGTAACTGGGTTAGAAAGTCACCAAGTGGTGATGACAGACATGATGGTTGAATATATACAGGATACTTAAAACAGTGCTACAGAGTCTTGAACTTATGCCCTTTATGAATACTTACAATGATTACTTACCAGAATGGTCTTACTAATCATTGGTAGACAGATACAGGATTAAAAATTCATGGCTGTTCTTGAGGATGGTTCCATTGGTAAAAAAGTATCACTAGACCCTTAAAAAGGGGTGCTATAAGCACTGTTCAAGAGCTTGGGAACACAGGGCCTCAAAGCTGCCACTTTGAAAATCTACTTTCAGGGGGCCACCAGGTACAGTGAGCAGACTGGAGATTGAGCTGTGCTGTGCTGAGCTCTCAGACGAGAGAACCTTGGGTTACTTGTATTCTGGTATGGAGACTGACTGAGAATTTCTGCCTGTCTTGTTAACAGTTACCCAGCCCCAATCTCTCCACAGAAAGTCATTGTGAGACAGGAGGATCAGGACCACAACCATGTCTAACTCCCAGTTGGAAGGCAGTTCTTTAGGAAAGAAGTAAGATGAACATATCAGAAGTCTTCTTGGGGCACATGGCTGAGTTTGTAACTGGTCTGACCCGCTTAGAGAGGGGAGCCAAGCCAAACACAGCATTTCAAGAATGAGGCAGTACCATCAGGAAATCTGCAGATAGAGTTTTAAAGGAATTCTGGCAGTGACTATAGAGAAAGAAGTTCACTTACATTAACCCAGGGATGCTCAAGGACCTGCACAGCTGAAAATCTCTGGTCCACGTTAACCAACAGCATCATGTTGATGAGCTCCTGTGAGGGAAACAGTAGACTCCATTTAGCCAATCTTTTGCTAATTCAGGCTTTCGATTTCAGTTTGCTAAAGCATTTGGGAAAGTTCACAACCTAAATCACATCTAGATCACACCTTCAGATTTGGGACACAAATATACTTCTTGTTTATGTTGATATTTACTTGTTTGTGCAGGTTAGAAAAATTATTTGATTTATTTATATTGATAAATATTTAAGTAAAATTCACAAGATACTTTTAGATGCCAAGAAATTACTCATGTTAAATAATAAGTGATCCAACTTTTTACTAGACTGTTTTATCTTAAAGCCAGATTCCTTAGTTGCTTAGAATTTACACTAAAAATAAACAGCAAATTTGGAGCTGGAGAGACGGCTCAGTGGTTAAGAGTCCAGCTGTATATCCAGAGGACCTAGCATTCAGTTCCCAGCACCCACAGGCTGGCTCACAACCACCTGTAACTCCAGTTCCAGAGGCTCTGATGCCCTCTTCTGACCTCTACAGACACTGTACACATTAGATGTTTTTGCTTGTATGCAGACAAAACATATGTATATAGTAAAAATAAGTAAAATATTTCAAAAACTACTTTAAAATTCTTCTTTGACATACTAAAGGAAAAATGGATCCTCACCCTAATTTCCAGGCAGCAAATTCAGGATTAAAGAAAAGGAATGGAGGAGGGATTGCCAAAAGCTAGTTAGTAAAGTAAGAAAAACATTTTCTGGAGATGCAGCTTTGGGTGGAGCAATGATTTTGTCATTCATCTGTCCATGTTGGATTAGAAATGGGAGTACATGTTATCCAGTTCCTTATGTCCCACACAGGATGCCTGTTGGTGTAGAGTCTGCCTTTACTTTCCTCAGTCATTTCCTAACCTGCACAATGAGTGGATGTGTGTGTGTGTGTGTGTGTGTGTGTGAGAGAGAGAGAGAGAGAGAGAGAGAGAGACAGAGAGAGAGAGACAGAGAGAGACAGAGAGAGACAGAGAGAGACAGAGACAGGCCTTTTTTTGGGGTTCAATCCAGGACTTAGAGTGGGTCTTGTTAAGCTCCCAGGCTATAAAATGCTAGCTGGAAGAGTTGACTGTATTCCTGAAGGGCTACGTTGGGGTGTTGCTTCAAATCTGAATCCCTGCATTCAGAAGTCCAGCTTGGGCTATATAATGAGAGTATATTTATGCATGAGAACACCTTTGCTTCTTGCTCAGATCTGTTGGTGTGGGGCCTGCCTTTTATAGTTCTCTCCAGTATTGATATAGTCCTGAGTCCAAGAGTGGGCTTGGTGGAAGATGATGAGAGGCCCTTGTCCAGTTAGCATCATTTTATCTACACAGAGCTCACGTCTAAGGAGGGGAGCTTCAAATGAAACTCCAAGTCAAGAGAGGAAAAAAAAGCATATGCACCGAATGACCAGAAAATGATCAAGTTTTCAACCCTGAATTTTCAAGAATTTAAGTTAGAACTTTAAGTCAGGCTCTCTGTTTCTCAAAACACCTTTTGGGTTTGGATTTTTGTTTCAATTTTTCAGTATTTTCAGGCACATAACGGTATCTTGAGGATGGAACACAAATCAAAACACAAAATTGAACTGTTTCGTATGCACCTTATGTGAATAGCCTGCGAATACCTGCCCATGGTATTTTTAGCATGCCTGTATTTGACTCCAATCTGTCACAGGTGCAGAATTTTCTATTTGGGGTGACATGTGTTGACACTCAAATTTCAGATTTTATTGAATTTGGATCTGGAAGTTTTCAAATTAGGACTGTTCAACCTATTGACATCTGAAAGAGATGAAAATGCCTGCTCCCCCCGGGTCTACTAATACACCAGCTAAAATTATTCGTGCTTAGACGCAGAGATACTTTTTAAAAATGTGATATATATATACACAAAGTTACCACTTTGCTCAATTTTCGTGTCCAGGTTCTCGCCATTCTGTAGCTCGCCTGCTGTGCAGCACTCCCCACCATCCATACAGATGCAGATGCAGATGCTGATCTTGGTTAGCAGGATGAAGAAGCATGAGCTCCATCCCTCCTGCCTCTAAATCCTAGGCTTCCTATAAGGTTGGACTTGAATAATGGCATCTCCATGACGTCCACTTTGATCGTCTCAATAGAGAGTGAGACTGAGCTCTCTTCCCTCAGATTGATCACCTAATTCACTAATTTATACATTGCTGATTTACGGATTGCATTTGACCACTGGCTGTGCATTGATGTACACAGTACATCACATGATGCCAGAACTGATGATATGGCAACTAAATGGGCAAAGGTCAGTGGCTGGAGAGATGGCTCAGTGGTTAAGAGCACTGGTTGCTCTTGCAGAGGACCCAGGTTCAGTTCCCAGCACCCACAAGTGCAGTTCCAGGCAAACACATATATGCGGAAAAAAGATTTGTAAAAGTGGACAAAAATTCTAGCCTTCAGGGAATTTTCATTCTAGTGGGAGAGTTTGGAAATTAATTGCATATTTGCATAGATAAGATTTAATTTTCTATCTATACATGGTTATTTATTTAGGTAAGTGGATATAGATGGACAGTTATATAATATGAAGGAGGGAACATGAGGGTGTGCATTCTGGTTTTTTGAGACTAAGAACACACATTGTAGGCAAGGCCAAGTGGATGAGGCAAGGTGGATCAGGTGAGCCAGGTTAAGGGTTACAGTTGAAAACAGTGGCCAGAAGTGGCTGCATTGAGAGGGTGACATTAAATCAAAACCCATGCAGGGCAAACAATAGTCTTGTGTAGAAACCTGAGGTGCTAACGAGTAGCAACAAGGTGGTGGCTCTAGGACAAGCAGTTTTTGGAATGACTGAGCCCTGATGTTTGTGAAATCTTGGGAAACCAGTAATTCTACCTACATGTGCCCTGATGTCACACTCTTAACATTGGTCTCTTCCTATATGCTGATTTAGAGTCAACACTTCCATTAAAGCACCAGGCTCTAAGGAACAGGGCAGTGATTGACCCCTACCTTAGCTGAATCTGACACATTATCCCAATATGGAGATGGAAAGTCCACTTGGCCCATCAAGATCTGGTCAAAAAGCACCTCCTGGTCATCTCCACTTCTGTGCAGACAAACAACAAGAGAAGCATAGCTGAATGCCCACTCATCACACCCCCCTCCATGCTTATGTCCTAGAGGCCCTCTTATACCCTTAAAGTGCATAATTTATTTTTTTTAAATCCACTAAAAATGAGAGTATGAAACTGTTTTGGTAAATTAACAAAGAATGAGGTTAAAGACCATGTGAGGAAGATTTTTGGAAAGCATGTAAATTAGCACACATCATGGAAAAAAGAATGAAAATCACAAGTGTGTTTCCTGCTACTTCAGGCTCTGTTGTGTAAGAAGGGCAGATATATCACTGAGAGAACAGAGACATGACTTGTTGGTGCCAAATAAAAGATTACTGCCCGTACCCACGGAATGGAGGGAAACCACACAGCAGGATATAAGTGATCACGCCAGCTGCCCAGATGTCCACCTTGAGGCCATATCTGGAAAAAAAAAGTGATGTTGGAGTTAGCAAAGTCAGCCAGGACAAATTATGCAGCTAAAATGCATGACTCTTCTACCGAAAGTCCAAAGAGACCAAACCAACTTTTAAAAAATCTGACAACTAAAATAAGACTCATTCTCCTGAACAAACAGTGCTTTCGTAGTAGTAGAATGTGTTGTGCAAGGTGCCAGTGGAGGGAAGCAACCAACAGCCCTACCTGGCTGTGATGCCCATGAACCATAGCAATGGTCAGCTTATCCAGAGAGCCTAAGGCTGAAGTAGTGGCACTCCTATCTCAGTGGTAACCAACAGCTCATTAATTGGATTTAAGGCCTAATCAACAGGATGGAAATCATGCCAGCTCCCCAGGGCTAGTGAAGCCATGTATCTTGGAAAGAACTCATGACTGCCACTTTACTAAATCAGAACAATTCTTAACTGCATTCTAATTCTTTGTCCTTATGTCTACCTCTCATCAAAGACACTTCTCCTTGCTACGGAAACAGAGACCATTGCAGAAAACCACAACCAACCAAAGTGAACATATCGTGGGGAGACCAGACCTAATGGATTCTTAAACAAATCATGCATCCAGCGCTCAGGTAACATCACGAGAAAAGGGGAAGAGAGAGTGTAAGAGCCAGAGGTCCAGGACATCAGCTACGTGGATCTCCTAGATTTTGATCAGGAGGCTTCACACATGATCCCTCAACAATAGGCTGCCTAAACAAGACCTGGATAATGGGGAATAAACGTGTTAATGGAGAAGAGACAAATCTTATGTGGCTCCAGCTCTAGACAAAGATCCATAGGGAACTGAGAAATACTAAAATCTGAGAAGAGAATTAGTCTTCCAAAGGGATGAGTATCCTTTGGTTATCTAATACCAAATGGGCATCCCTGAAATACATACAGGCAACAATAAACTGATCCATCAGGGCTTGTGTATGAATGTTATATGTGTATATATGTATGTGTATCTCTCTCTCTCTCTCTCTCTCTCTCTCTCTCTCTCTCTCTCTCTCTCTCTCTCTGTGTGTGTGTGTGTGTGTGTGTGTGTGTGTAATAATAACAACAACACAGAGGCCATGAGTTACAGAGGTGATGGGGTATGAGAGGATCAGAAGGGAAGCAGGGGAAGGGGGAGCATAATATATTTTAACTTTTAAAAGTTAAGTAAAAACGACATCACATAAAAAATTTATCTGCAAAAAGGGAAACAAAGCAAAATAGTGCTGAAAAATAGTGCTGAAAGCTCTGGCTGCTTTGCAGAGGTTTCCAGGTTCTGTTCCCAGCACCTACATGACAGCTTACTCCCCTTTCAGTCCAAGGCAGAGACTGACATTCATTTCTTTCTGCACATACATCAGCAAATATCCAGTGGCTGGTCCTCAGAGGCTCAGGACATTTGCTTTCCTTAGAGGAATAATAGCTGTCTAAGATGATTAAAATAGGGTCAGGACATAGAGCTAGCTGAGAAAAACGACCAAGGCGACTTTATTACAGGATACAACAGTGTCCAGTTCTTTTATATTTAAAAGTGATTTAATTACTATTGCTGTATGTTTGTCCTCTTATCTGGACATTTATTAGTAATTTTATGGTTAATAGCTGTTTTACCTTTAGCAGAGACCAAATGCAAGCTTTAAACAAACTGATAGTCATTGGCACTGGAAGACAGAGGAAATTTGCTGAACAGGCAAGAGAAAGGGAGGGGAAGAGGGGAGAGATGGTAGCTGACTCTGTCCAAGTGGGATAGTTCTTTAATGACTTGTATTCTTTTGCAAGCTCTAAAGTACAGGGGGGCACTCACCCAGTCTCTGCGATGATTTCTGGGGCCACATATGTTGGGGTGCCACAGACTGTGTAGAGGGGGCCGTCGACAATTGTGGCCAGACCAAAGTCACCCAACTTGAGTGACTTGCTGCCATCCTGGTGCTCATACACCTAAAAGAAAAGTTAAAAGGCCTAAGTGTCATAAAGCCAAGAGCGCTACAGTTTAGGTTTAGTGTAAATGAAGTAACAAAAGCCCGGGCAATTCTGCAAGGACAGAATCCAGGGGCACATCTTGGTTTCATTGCAGTATTAGGAGCAATGAAGGAATGGCAAGTAGAAATGTGTCAGGCAGATAATGGGGGTGTTCATACAATAGGATGTAGATGCTCACAAAAACAGTGATGTCGGGACTGGGAGAGGACTCGGTGAGCAAAGGTGCTTGCCACCAAGCCTGATGACATAAGCTTCATCCAAGAACTTATATATGACAGACAGACAGACAGACAGACAGACAGACACACACACTCTTATACACACGCATGCACATACATACACATACACACACACTAAATAAGTGTAAAACAAATGGAAATGGGGGTGTGGGGTCCTATTTATTGAATTGTTCTTGGGAAGTGAAGGGCTTCAGGGTGGTTTGTATAACATGTGCATTAAAAATACACAAGAAGACCAACCTCTGAAATAACAGTGCTGGCATTTCTCCCTTTGCATATCTGCATTTGATGTTTCCACAAAAGGCATCTGAGAAAGTCTCTAGCTTCGAATCTACCAGTCATAAAAATAGTCACTTCATTTCCACATGTGAGACTAAGCATGCCACCCTTCAGTAATAGAACCAAACATCTACACGGATATTAAAATCCTTTATTTTTAGTGCCCCACATTTCTAACAAGATCTATTTATATTTCTATTAATAATTGAAAAGCATGTTAATATTTCATGTCACCTGTGGCAATTTGGAAAGTTTTATTGGGTGTAGAGTTAGCACTCGGTCAGTTTTCCTCATTAAGGCCGTGAGTCTGCAGTCTTCTAACAGAACAACAAGCATTCTCGTGACTCTTAGGCAAATCTGTGAGCTCCATTAATATTAGCCAGAGATCAACCCAAAAGCCTCTGCTTTTAAAAGTAGCTCAAACAATTGCATTGATTTCAAAGGATAAAGGGCAAGCAGAATTCTATAGGTGCTCTCTCCTGAAACCTGTAAGATGAAGAGAGTCACACTAGAACCCTGCATCCAGATTTCAAGAGGTCCTTCCAAAAAATGGTCAAGTTTTCCACATTCATCAAAATAATTTACCCAGCAAGTTAAGGCTTGCATGTCCCTGTGATCAGTCTGTGATCATCTGTTACTTGCTGAAGCCGAATGGGCCTCTTGCACAGCAAGACACATCTCCAAATAGCAGGAGCACTGCTACTGCTACTGTGTGCATTCGACATCTTTCTGCTTTTGCATTCCACTGAAACATGTGGGCAGATGTTTGACCAGCTCATCTGTAGCATCAGAAATGACCAATTGGAGTGGACTGTTTTTGACAGAGTTAGATCTACTTCTCTGGAGAGACTGGTTTTTTTTTTTCTTCTGCATGGAAATTATTTGTCTACATCTGTGTGTGCTCATAACGTACACTCTTTGTCTCTAGGGTTCTGGATCCTGATCAAGTTTGGGTTGCCCTTGGGTAGGCATCCAGTCTTAGACTTGCATTTGTGCTGTTAGGCCAAAAGCAGCCATGTGTCCAGTCGTCCTCTGGGGTGGACACTGTCTTCTCTACTTAGTGAAGCAACTGTGCAAGTTTGAGTTAGCACTTTGAGGCACCAGCGCTGTAAAATACCGTAGTGTCTTCAGCCTAAATGTTCTCCAGTCAGCTTAAACTTTATTGTGCCCGCTGTTCTGGTCATGCAAACAATAAGCAAATGCTTTTCATGAAAGGAAATCCGAGATGGGAATGCTGAGGTCGGCTGTCTAGTTCATTTCCCATATAGACCAGAGCTGTTTACCTCCTGAATTCCAGTTTGGTATCAATAACTTTTCTAAATTGCAAAATGCTCTCTTGCTTTGATGTTCTGTGGGGTCTGGGCATTCATGATGTGTACTTTGTGAGGCTGAGCAGATTTTGATATATTCAACCCCATTTATACAGGAAGCTTCCCACCCCTAAACACAGTATCTATATCACCTAACGTTATTCAAAAGTTTGACAAAACCAGATGTTAAAGGACCCAGTCACCAGAGGCCTGTTGTGGTTCTGAATATGACCCTGTACCTTCCTCATGGGAAGGGAGTTACTAATGATTGCCATTTTAATAGGAATTCTGTCTAACTGCATATAAATTATATTTAATATGGATGAACAATATCATCCAAGGTAAGAAAAATATAAGGACCAGGGTTCAACCCCAGCATGGCAAAAGGCCAACAGGCAAAGGAAAAAGAAAATTCAAAATGCTACATAAAATAATTGAGGCATCCTTTAAAATTTTAATACTTCCCCAAATAGCATTTAAATATACTGAAGCTATAGTTGTGTATTCCTTCTTTACTGCTTTAGTCACACACTCATGTAACACCCTCTCCGACTTTTTTCAATCTTTGAAAATTGTGTAATAGAATTTTCATGAGTATAAGGAGACTCAAGTTATATTAATGCACTTATATACAAAAAAAGCTTATAGACAAAGACCACGTCCATGTAATTGAAAACTTTTCAAGACACGAATCCTCTGCAAATGTTTCAACAAAATGTTTTTTGCAGGTGAGTGAATATATGGCCAGGCCTCTGGTTTGGAATTCTGTTTAACTTATTGTCAGGTGGGGCAGGAAACAAGGATACTCCAGGGCTTTTCTCTGTCAACACTGTGGTTGAAGGAAAGGGATACACCAGGGTTCTCTTCCAATGGGAGTGCCCCTTTCTTACATGGTATACAGAGCCCTCTCACAAATGGGGCTCATCAGGGGTGCTGGTGTTAACCATAGGCATTCCTTTTCTCTCATTGCAGATATTGTGGACAGGCCTGTGAGCCAGTGAATCCACTTGCATATGTAATTAAAAATTTCCGTTTTGTTTGTTTGTTTGTTTGTACGACATACATTCCCCCAAACTATCTTTACACAATATTTCCAGGACAGTTCTAAATTCACATGGAACCAAGATTTTAATTAAAAGTTAGAAAGCACGAAGATTGCTCACAAATTCTCATTTAAAATGCTAAGTCCCAGGGTTGGAGAAAATGACTCAGTCATTAAAAGCACTTTCTGTTTTTTCTGGAGGACCCAAGTTCAGTTCCTAGCACACATATCTGTGTCTCACAACGTGTAACTCTAGCTCCCAGGGATCTGACACTCTCTTCTGGCCCCCATGGCTCTTCTGAACACACAAACTTAAAAATAAAATTTTAACGTTGCTCATGGGCTTTACAAAATAAAATACAAACTTATTAAAGAAACAGCACATCTCAGAATGGATTCTGAGGTTTTTTTGGGCAGTTCTTCAGATCTGGGCCATTTTTCAGGCTGCAAATACAGACCCTGACACCCTAACTCCCTGAGCTGGGTTCTGGTCGAGGGAGAGCATTTTGCCACTACTGTATGTTAAAGCCTCTATAAAACATGACCCACACGTTTAGTGGGAGCACATTAATTGTCAGTCAAGGAGTTCGCAACATGAGGTATAATTTAACGTTCATCCCAAGCCCCTTAAATGCCATAGCTGTTCCCCAACATTTTAAACTCCGAGGGGCTATTAAAAAGACGGGGATTAGTGCAAATTACCCAGCATGTAGTGCTCTCACTGTTTTAACTAAGCCATAAAACTGTGTGATTGCACAACACTAATTGAATACAGCCACACATAATTGTGGGCTGCCATATGTATCCTATTACCATAAAGACTGTCAGTGTTTTGTAAGCTAGTCTTGCGAGCATTGCAGATGGCCCCAGTCAGAGAAGTTGTTCTCTTGGGTTTATTATATGGCCATAAAGACATCTCACGATTTGACAGACTAAAATGTGTCAAATGACAACAATTATGAAAAAGGCTTCAATTAGAAGCTGAGGGCATGCCCTATTGGGGATCAATATACTGAAAGTTCAACATATAGATTTAGGGGATGCTGGTGTTTGTTTTTCAAAGCGGTTTTATTTTTTATCTTTTTTTTGCGTTACCTGAAGTCTTGTGCTGTCTGTATCTTGTTGAACAGGAGATGTGTGTACATATGCTGACTTCCCTTGGATGGGAAACTGAGACCATTTGGAAAAGTTTTTTGAAAAAAAATTAATATATACTCATAAAACTGCAACAGTGACCATAAAATATGAAAATTCTCAGATAACCTGAGCCTGGTCAAGTGGTTTCTGAGATTTTCTTACGGGGGGAGGGAAAGCTGACTGGTAAAACAGATGTGTTAGCATCCACACAGTTCTCAGAGTTACTGAAAATTCAAGGCTAATCCTGCTGAAATAGTGGCCTATGAATTGTTTGTAACCATGGAAATAGTTTTTACAGAGGGTCTCAGTAGGAGCTAGCAATGATTTCACCAAGTAGACTTGACAAAGTGGCGTGAAAGGGCAAAGCCATGAGAAGGGCTCGGTTTACCTTTTATTATATATTGAGTCACTTTAAAAAGAGGATAATCCCCCCCCAAAGCCTTGGCAATTGGGGGAGGGGGATAAAGCCCTCACAATGCTTCTTAAGAAATGGGTTGAATTTAAGTCTTTAATTCTTAAAAAACAAAGGAGGGCAACACTTAAGTGGGGAATTATTTTGCAAAATGTAGTTTATGACCACCAGTCTTACATTAAATTTCTTGGGGGAAAAGAAACTAATGCAAGTTCAAAAAAATGTTTCTACATGTCAAATATTTCAGAAACCACAAGTTAAGCAAAATAATGAAGTTGATAAGAACTTGATGCAGGCCAGGCAGCAGTAAGCAATGGGAGAGATTACAGTATTAAGAGAAATAAAATCTCTTGTCCAAGCACTTCATGGGTGATATCCAGGAAGAGAAAGATGTGAACGGAAACCCCAGGAAACCTGATCCTCACTCCCAATTTAAAATCATCATGAAATTATCTAACACAGGGGCCACACAGCTGCAGGGCACATTCCAGATCCTAGGAATTTTGCCCAAACTTAGGGAACTTAATATTACAGCAATTCTAAAAAAAAATGTCATTACATTTTTGTCACACAATTAGTAGCTCATATATCATTGTAGGAAAAATTATTAGGAAAGTCAGATTATTATAAATGAAAAGGAATTGAACCCATCAAGAGTCTTCACACATAGAATGACTGTTGTGAACAGTACGGGTTGTAGACTTCCAGAACTTTCTTTCTTTCTTTTCTTCTACTTCTTATGTGTGTTGCCTGAGGACAAAATACATTCTACCTGGTGTCATTTTGTCCGTAGCCTCTGGAGAGAGAGTCTCTCACTGCCCACGATCTCTAACAATGCTACGAGTCTCACATCTAAGTGGATTTATCTGGGGATTGAGAGTCTCAGGTTTGAGACAGAAGGACATCCCTTATCTCTTGAGTCTAGTGTTGTCATGCATGGAAACTGAGTTGTCCACAGAACACAAGTGGACCCTGATGGAGGATGAGCCATCTAATGAGTACAGCGAGAAGGGCATCGTGGATCTGGGCAAGCATCTGGGCAGGGACTTCTGAGAGAGAATTTTCTACCAAGAGAGGCATTTCAGAAAAACTACCTTTATCTTCAGGGTACTATGGAGTTAGGGATAAAACTGGTTTTAAGCATTTGCATTTTTTAAATAAAAACAATCTGTTTACTTTATAGCCTAATAAAAACATTGATTTAGTTATATTTTTGCCAATAAAGACTAAATTTTGTGAGGTGGCGACTGTGTGTAGTTTTGAAAAGACCCATCAGTTATGGAAGAGATGTAGGTGTGACTGATGTGTTCTGTTGCCAAGATATGTTGCCATCTGCTGGTCATCCCTAAGAACTTCATGCATTAGATTTTATTCCATTTAAAAATGTTATTTTTTTTTTATTGTTTGACAATTTCACACATGCACATGATGTGTTTTGATCAAGCCTGCCTCCTATTATCTCTCCTTTAAATTCTTCTCCTATCCAACTCCTACTTTTTCCTGACAACTTCATGTGTTCTTTTCTGAAAACCTATTGAGTCAACTTACTGATACCCTGCATGTGCATGGGTGTAGGGCAAACTCTACTGGTGCTTTGGCTTCCCAGGGCATGCGCCACTGAGTAAAACTGACTGCCTACACGCCAGCAGTCATCAACTGCCAAAAGTTCCTCAGGTAGGGGTGAGATTTCATGAGCCCATTGAATACTGGGATTTTGGCTGGCTTGGTCAGGGGCAGATCCGTGTTCATGTGTGCAGTGGCCCTAACATGTCCAACAAATAGGTTTCATAGCTTTTGATTTTAAAATAGTCCCTTCAATCATAATTTGTCTTGCATCGTACATGCGTACTAGTTTCGATGCAGGAGTGAGGCTGGGGAATGACTGTACCTTCTCTGCCCTCAGACAGGTTTATACTAAAGCAAAGGTGGCTCCTGTACGTGACTGAGGGGTTGAGAAATGGCCTGAGCCCATCTGTCCTTCGTTCTTTGATGAAGCATAGCTCATTCTCATGCTTGTCTTGCCCACTCTGCCTCCCGTCTGTCACCCGTCTATTTGATTATTATGCACCGGGTTTGATAACAAAGCAAATCAACACATGAAGGACATGGAGGGAAAAATGTTAAAATTGATGAAAAAATAAATCTATAAGTTGTGTTCTTTCTGGGTCAGCTGTCAGTTCTCACCTAAAGTGTAACAGAACCCAGTGCAGTAGGGAAGGCCATATTTTCTCATTAAAATACTGTGACCTTATCAAACACAGTTAAATCAGTCATTTGCATAATCAGTACAGATCTTCAAAGCTATGCTGCATTCTAATATTTGTGCTATGAGACTTAAAAGTAAAGTATACCCAGAATTCTGTATACCCAATTAGACTACATAGAAAGAAATCTGTATTTGACATATATATATATATATATATATATATATATATATCTCCACTGTGCTAACTAAAAACTCTCAATCAAACATCTAACCAGCAAAGGACTTGTTAACAATGTAACAATTCAGATGGATTTGGAAGTCTCTCAATGAAAGAGTGAAGCAGTATGTGGAATTTGTATGTGTTCGGTTTTCTTGTAGGGAGTAAATATATTTAAAATTTTGTATTAACTTTACTGCCACTTTGCTAAAATAATCGTTAGTTTCTCCAAGCAAAGGACCTGACAGTTATGTATCTTTTTGTCTTCATAAAATCCTTGTGAAGGTGGCTTGGAGAAATTAAAGAGCTTGTTCAAGTTTACAAAATGAGACAGCATCAGAGCAGACCCTGCAGACTGTAAACTCTGAGCCAGTGAAGATGTACTCCTATTATGGTCTTTCCTATTCCCATGGAAAGCTCAATAACATTTCAAATCAAGAGGGATCTCACGGGTAATTAGAAACGTCATCTTCATCCCGCTAAATGTGTTCTGTTTTTATATTTATTCTGCAATAGATTCATTCCTCAAAAATGTACCAAATCACAAACACTACAATAGGGAGGCGAATCTATTAGTTTCTTGTGATGTTTTTAAAATAACTATTATGAATGGATGCAACAGTTTCTTTATATACTTCAAGTCAAATTAGAAATAGGTTGGAGAAAAAAGAGGAGAAAGTATATATATTTACTTTCTGTTTCATTTAAGTTAAAGTTTCCAGGGTATTTAAAAATATCCTGCAAATTACAATTTTGAGAAAAAAAAAAGCACACTGCTGTATAATCATAGAGCTATTTACAGAACTGGATAATGGTCTGGCGAGGAACTGATAAACAATGGATGCCTCAAAACTGTACAGCGGAGGGAAATGAAGCCTGATTGTCTAATCACTGAGGCTTGGAGTATAGAGAACTTACTTAACAAAGACCCACTTGTAAGTCTGCTCCCATGAGGCACTGCTCCATGAAGCAGGATACAGGAGTAATGACTGTGGATGACAGAAAATTGCTGCAGTTCACGAAGGCAGCTATGCAGAAGAGAATGTTTAGGCTGCTGCAGAGATTCGGAATTTGAGGTGCAATTAAGTCAGACCCCTGCCATTTGACCTTGGCGGCTTGCTTGAGCCAGCGGCTACAAGATTACCAATGTAATTGCAGTGAAGTAATTGCGTGCATATTTATTTCTTGAATGCCCGTCTTTGATGCTTGAATGTCAACTCCATGAAGGAATGTGTCTAGTACCCTTGCATGGGACCCAGCCCACAGTGGCTCTTGATTAGCCTCTCCCTACCTCAGAGCTCACTGAAGTTGGAACTCAGTTGAGATCTTGAGTTTTCTACGTATATATTATTTTATAACCTTGGACAAGTCATTTAAATTCTAGGTATCCAGTTTCTTGACCTATGAATTGGAAGAGCTAAGGAATTTACTCCATATAGTGGCTGTGGGTTTTAAACAAGATAATGAATTTTTAAAAGCCCCTCATGTGACGCTGAATATGTAAGTGATTCTCTACAGTGGTAGGTTTCATCATCTTTTATTTGTGAATTAGGAGCTAGGATATTTTATTTTAATTGTTTTTGAAATAGGGTCTCACTATACTTCCCTGGCTGTCCTGGAACTCACAAAATAGACCAGGCTGGCCTCCAACTCGCAGAGATCCACCTGCCTCTGCCTTAAAGCATTAAAGGTGTGTGTTATATGTCTGGCTCTCATATGCATTCTGATTGCCTCAGGTAGCTGGCTGTGGTATGGATTTCTGTATCCTGCCACCAGACAGAAATTTCTGATTTAGTACAGCTACATTAAGGCACAGAAATCTGGGTTTTAAATATTCCCCTAAAAGGAAAATAAGAGAGATAGGCGGAGGCGGAGGCGGAGGCGGAGGCAGACCATTTTTGGGTGGGTGGGAGAAAAAACGTTTTTATTTATAATTAAGTTTCTAACCTGAAGAATCAGTAAGGTTTATGCTACTCCATGTTTCCCAGAATAGCTCCTTCGGCCTGGTTTCTGTTTCCATCTAGACTAGCTGTTCAGTAAGGAGGCCTGGGAAGGACACTCATTTGTTGGCATGGAGGACCCAGACAGGAAAATTATAAACAGTAAAGCAAATAGGAATAAAGAAAAGAAAGACAGGGCTTTAGGGCTTTTCTCTACTTTGTTTTGTTCAGAGAGGATCAAACAACCCAGGCTGGCCTTGAACTCCCTATGTAGCCAAGGATGACTTTTAACATCTGGCCATCTGGTTTTTCTACCAACCAAGTGCTGTTGCTACTGGCTTGTGCCAAGAATCCCTGGTTTTATGCAGGAGTGGACCAGAACTCTTGACTTCCTGAGTGCTAGGCAAACACTTTACCAACTGAGCCACATGCCAACCACTAGACAGTTTCTAAGATCTGTCGTTTCCATGATTGCTTTTGTGCTGAGGTGATAACATCTATTTCTTCCAGTTTAGTTCGCTTTGGTATAGTAAAAGAAATACTGGTGGATGGGGACATGGCTCAATAACTAAAGGGCTTGAGCATCCTTTACTTACTGGATCCTCAGCACCTATACAAAAGCTAAGCATGGCCAAACATGCCTGCCATCCCAGAACAGAGGAGGTTAAGACAGGCAGATACCTGAGATTTGCTGCTGGTAGCTCAGCTAGACTTGCTGAATTGGTAAGGGTAGGTTCTGGTTTCAGTGAGAGACTCTCACAAAAAGTAAGATGGAAGTTAGAGAGGAAGACATTGGATGTATCACTAGAAATGGACCTCAGGTCATTGTTCAAACACACCCATGTCTGTTCACACACGTGGACATACACATGTGCTCCCCGCCTCTCCTCTTGTGTTTAACAAGGGTCTCCCCTTATCGTAGAAGAATACAAGTGCAGCCGTGGAAACGTTCCCAGTCACTATTTTGTCCTAGCCAGCCTTTGATTGTTTTCCAGAACTTTGTTACCTTTCTTGTCCCTAAAATGGATTTCCTAAGAAGTCGGATGTTCTTGAGGGTAGGTAAGCTATCATAGATCACCTTAAAGACAAACTGAGCACAATAGAAATGAGCCCAAAAGGCAAACAGTTAAAAAGAAAGAAAGAAAAATGGGCAGAAATGTTCATTCATTAGGGAGGGCTGGGGAATCAAGCTGCCCAAGGATGACTTTCCTCTTACCAGCAGGTTCTCTGGCTTGATGTCACGGTGGACGATGTTCAGGCTGTGCAGGTATTTGATGGCACTGGCCAGGTTGTACAGCATCCCGCTGGCATCTCGCTCTGTGTATTTGCTAGTGGAAGTGATGGCATCAAAAAGGTCTCCACCCTGGAAGAGAGCAGCTGGTTGAGTAGGATATTGACAGATGGACCGATAGGCTGCCCGTGGAGGAGACTGACAAACCAGAAAGGATATAAAGAATGGATCAGAATTTGGGGCTTCCTAAGGGCTTTCTCTGCTACTGTCTTTCAAAAGATCAAAGACTCATTGGTGATTTTGCTCCTCAATATGAAAGATATTGACATGTTCTCCTGAGCTTAAAAAAAGAGCAGAGGGATGGGACCTGGCAGCAGACATGTGCTTCTCTCCACAGCCCCCTTTCCAGGGAAGAGGAGGTGGATCTGGGTCCCCAGCTGAGAAGCCTCATGTGGAGGACTCGGTGACATGTGCTACCTGTCACACACCAACTGCTAGCTGAGATGCAAATTCATAGTCCTAAAACTCCCCCAGGTAATGCTGCATTCCTATCTTTAACAGAATGTTCTCGTGCCTTTGAAATTATTAAGACACGTGTGAAACACACACTCACTCTTTCTCTCTCTCTTTGATTTGCTACATTTAGCTCTCTTGAAGTGGGTGTTGAGCTTTCTTTTTCAATAATGTGTTTCTCTGTAAGAAATGGAAAACATGACCCACAACTTGTAAAGACAAGAAAGACAGGGAGAGAGGAAAGGGGAGATGCCAGAGAATGCCAAAGATAGTCTTCTGGGTCTATTATTCCTCTGATCTTTTATTTCCTTGGTTTCTTTATAACTTATTACTACTTGATCAAACAGTGGTTTGGGGCTCAACTTTAAGTTGCATGTATTTGAAGTCCTTTCAGAGCTTGGGTGTGCTTTACTAAAAACATCTTTCTTGAATATTGACCAAGCACCAGCTGAGCCCAGAGCCCGAATGCATTCCTATGTCACTATGTAGTGACCAGCTTAATTTCCCCTTTCAAAACAGCAAAATTAACACATAGTTCTGGAGGCTGTCAGGTGTCAGGTTTCCCAAACCATGTTGGCATCTCTGTTCCTCTATGCAATTTCCTCCCTGAAAACTTCTCTCACTACAGGCCAAGAAATGGCTCCTCGGCAAACTTAAACAAATGTTTTCTCCTCCCGTTCCTGTTTTTCCCAAAGACAGGGGTGTCACACAGGTATGAAGTTTGTTTCTGAGCTGCAGGAGGAGGTGGAATATTATCTGTGGTCTACTGGGGTCCCCTACCCTTAGTTATACAGCAGGACATGTATGTCTGTGCTTGAGAGCATGCAAAGACCTGGATGCTGTCCAGGTCAAGCAGGCTCAGGCCTCAAGGCAGTTCTTTCTGGCTCAGACAGGATACTCACTCTCTCTTCTAGTTGAGACGTCTTAGTTATACAGAGAGAATTCAGAAAGGCTGCTCAGTGTGATGACAACTTTGCTGTAGTCATCTGATCAACATACAGTCGGCAATCAGACAGACCCATCACCAAGTGCCTCGATTTCCCATTCCTAAATTTAACTTATTCTCATCTTCCCCACAAAATCAGCCTACGGGGAACTGTCCAATAAAAATACAGGGATTAATCATCTCTTTAATCGTGCACAGCAAGGCAACAGGAACACACTGAAGCTGTTGGTTTAAAGAGCAATGCCATGGTGAAATTCTATTCTGTGAGCCAGAGATACAAGGTGATTAAAACAGTGATTTTATAATAAAATGTGTATATAAAAATTGGAACAAATTAAAGGACTTCTCTTTGATCAAATGATAGTTTAACATTTTTGACCACAACAACATTGACATATTTGGACATCCCTAGCCTCAAATATGACAACCATAGTTTTTCTTTGGCAAAAAAAAAAGAAGAAAGAAAACCGAAATCCACACCTTTACTAATTCCATTACAAGATACAGTTCAGTCGGCACATCCATCTCTTCAATCAGGAGAACAATGTTCGGGTGCTTCACTCTCCTTAAGATGGAGACCTCATTCTGGATCATGTGTTCCTGTAAAGGGGATAAATTATTTTAATAGACCCAAAATATTTGAGGGACTAACTCAAGATAGTACAACAACCTGAAGATAGGGAAGCTATATCTTGGTGAGATGTAATAAAATTTCCTATAAAATGACAGAATGAATCGCATATAACAAAAATAAGAAAAGACAATAAAGCAAGCAAAGATAAGAGGAAAAATCAAATCAAATCATCCCCACTCCATTTATTGTAGGAATAGTAATAAAATTATATATTCTTCTAAACTTGTGATATTCTGTGCCATCAAAATGTGCCTCTTGGGCTGCACTGTGTTAGGAAACCAGTTTCTGCTTATCTACCCTTGGAACGCAAGCTTTACAAGAGTAAACTTGGTACGCACTTTGCCTCGGCATTTACTTTTCTTGATGATTTTCAGAGCATACTCCCGAGCAGTCGATCTGAAAAATGAAATTTTTAAAAATAAAACTTAATTTTGAATCAACTGACTCCTTGGTTGGGAGTTATTTTCTTGCTTGTAGGTTTCAGTATTCCTGTTTTTGAGAGGGCTTCTTTCTTTCTGTACAAAGATGTCTGCAGATGTTTATGAACTTATCCCATCTAAGGGCAACGGATGTGTTAGCACAGACAAATCTAGAGCCATGTTATGTAGCCATGCCTGTAACCATCCTCCTTGCCACTCATTTACTTATTCCCCTCACCTCTTCCACACACAGGATCTCCCTACATAGCCCAGGTTGCCCTCAAACTGGTGATCCTCCAGCATCAGCTACCCAAGTGTTGGGAATACAAATGTGATCTATTGTGCCCAGCATCTCAGTTTTTCCTCTCCACTAGGGAGGCTATGATAGTTGTCTGAACAGCTCTTAAGGTCACCCCGAAGACTCCTGGGAAGTTGTAGATGTCCGTTCAGTGCCAGAGCCTGAGAATGAATTGCTTAAGAACCCAAGAGTGATGAGGCTCACAGAGGATAGAGAAGGATGAAACCATTTTTGGAACTTCCTGGTTGAGATGGAGAGGATACTCCTTGGAAAGAGGAAAGGCAGGCTACTTGGCATTAAGCGGTGAGAAGGCAGCACCAAGCATGAGTGCTACTCTCACCTACATAGAGGGCTCCTTAGAAGCCTTGGTTGAGTAAGATCACAGAAGCCTTTCAAAGGACTCCTCAAGAAACTTCTGAAGGCTTGGCAAGTTTGAAAATAGATCAAGAAAAAAACTAGATAGAGCAAGTCTCTGACCAGAATCTCTGAGCAAACTTCCTTTCTGAATTTGAATGTGTTTTTTGATGAAAGGGCATTTAGTCTTGAACTTACGGATTCCATACTTACAGCAATATTGCTTAGGGATATATAGCAAGAATAGAGCTATGCAAGGCTCCAAAACCAAAGCTGTGACCCCACCTCACCTCACGTTTCACGAAACAATGGAAAGACAGTCAGGTTGGTGTGGAAAGTGAGTTCCTCAGCTGTAGGATTCTCTTGAAAGAGTGATGTTAAAGTCTTCTACACCCATGGCTTGTATGAAATCTGAGAAGGTAAAATTTATCTCTACAGGCAAGAAGGCATTTTAGAGCTGGTGACAGAGTTGTCTCCCAGGAAGCCAGCATCTTATATTCTGTCCCAAGCCTACCATTGAGGGGAGATGAATGTAAGTGTGGGTTGGGTGGTATCAGGGCTTCTAAAGAAGTATGTCACCTCTCTAGCTAGCACATTTTATAACACAGTTAAATATTCTACCAAATTTACTCATATCTTATATCAGAAAACAAACCCCACAGAGGGTCACTAATCTTAATATCACAACAATTTTCTCTTGATTTTTAGAAGCAGAACTGTAGTTACTTAATAATATCCATTAATTACTTTAAGTATGTGTTTCTAGGAGGAGCTGGTATTTAAAATTGAGCCCCAAAGCATATATTAGTAC
Source organism: Grammomys surdaster (assembly GCF_004785775.1). NCBI lineage: Eukaryota > Metazoa > Chordata > Mammalia > Rodentia > Muridae > Grammomys > Grammomys surdaster. The sequence continues at coordinate 5,881,967 of NW_021604597.1, read as the reverse complement.
CAAATGTAAACCATAATGATAGCAATGCCAAGGAATACTTTACTCAAAATAACCTACTTGATTTAAGGCATAGAAATTGAGGAAAGCAATTCTGGATTTCTGTCTTGCTGATAGCAACACGGGCCATTTGTTTATCTGTTCCTGGCATTACACTCTTGACCTTTCGTGGAAATCTCTAGGCCATAGTAAGAGCAGCAGCACCAGAGAATTCTGTCTTTGTCCTCATCTAGGGCAAATAAATTGGTAAAGTCACCTTCCCGTTAAATATGCTCTCAGGTTGGAACCCAAGTACAAGTTTTCTGATTAGACTTAAAGCCACTCCACAGGATGGAGCCCATCCCAGACAGCTATCAGGGTCAAGAATATGTGACTAGAGAGTAGCGAGGGGAGAACCGGCCACTATTACTCTGTTAATGAGTATTAAATAGTACCAAACTGACTCCCCATGGTTTGCATCCCGCTTGTAGATTAGTGTACATTTGAACTGTCATCTGAGGAGATCCTTACTGTTGTAGATGACTGATACTGAGACCCACAACTGCTCAAGGTGTCCAGAGTGACATCAGATGCTCATCCCTACATGAGATATCACATCACACCCTCCTCCTAAGGGTCAGAGATCACTGTAGGGGATGGTGGTGGGAAGACCTGAAGAGTCATAGGTGGCAAATGACCCAAAGAAAGCATAAATTTCCAGTAGCTAAGACAGTGTTCATAAGATCTGCACAAGCTCAAGCCAGACAAAATCCCATCATGGAGAAGGGGTGAATACAGGATGTTCCACTCCTGGCTGAGGAGCTATTGGTAATTGATAGCTCCTGAGAAAAGGAGGAGAATTAGTTTTCTTTAAGGGGGTGGCTCCTGGTAACTCTAACATAGTTCACAGAATAGTCACATGCCTAAGAGTTAATAGGTGGCATTAATGAGACTCAATGGACTTAAAAAACAAATTGAGAACATCACATTAGATGTCAGAAGGATCCGGGAGGACACAAGAGAAAAGGAATATGACCAAAAACAATGTGTGAAAATGTCAAAGAATTTATAACAATATTAAAAAAAATTCAATTGCTCAAACAGTGGTATGCTAGCAAAGAATATGTTAGAAGGCACACAGAAAAGGCCCATGTCACTCAGTAACTGCTCCCTGTAGAAAAATTGCCTGTGGTGGCATATTATTACAGAGGAAGAGCATCTTTGCCCTTGTTGAGACACATTCATTCCCCCAAACAAAGCAAAATGTACCCACAAGCAGCATGTGCCATCCATGACATTCTTAGCTTGTGTTTATTTTCTTGGATCTCTGTAAAATATTAAAAGAATGTTTTATAATATCTCCGGGGAGAGAGGGCACCAGCCATATGTCCTTGCTCAGCAGGAGCTGGATGCTGACACTTTCAGAGCAATCTGGTATTTAGACTCTGAAGTTTCACACAGTGAGCCCAAGACGTGAACTCATGGAAAATGAATACAAGCCAAGTGAGAAAGAAGAGAGGAAAAAGAAAGGAAGGAAGGAAGGAAGGAAGGAAGGAAGGAAGGAAGGAAGGAAGGAAGGAAGAAGGGAAGAGAAGGGAAAGGAACAAAGGAAGGAAGGAAGGAAGGAAGGAAGAAAGAAAGAAAGAAAGAAAGAAAGAAAGAAAGAAAGAAAGAGAGAGAGAGGAGGGGAGGAAAGGAGGAAGGGAGGAAGGAAAGAAAGAGAATTCTGAATGGAGACATAGGAACTGTATGGTGTGAGAAGGCTAGGATCCCAGGACTGAGTCTAGGACCAGCTAGAGCAAACAGTAACTGATCTGTTGAGGTTTGGTCTTTTGCTATGTAGTGTATTGTAATGATAAATACTGGCCCTCAGAGCCTGGTTGATTGCAGGGAATCCACATTGTACAATGTGACTTTGCTCCTTAATTTAAAACATTTGGTTAAATAAAGATACCAACAGCTAATAGTTGGGCAAAAGAGACATAGGTGGGGTTGTGGGATTCCTGGGCTTGGGTGGAGGGAGAACCACAAGGAGAAAGCGAAAAGGTGGAGAGAGGAGGAAGCTGCCGTAGAGTAGATGAATCATAAAAAACATAGCCGTGAGGGCCAGCCAATTGGAGTTAAGAGCTACCCAGATGGAACATGGCAAGTTACAACTTGGGGTTACTGATGGGAAAGTAGATTTTAATTGCATAGAGGGTAGATATCTGTCCAGCTCTAGTGCTGATTGAGGCTTCTTATAAATGTAAAGGTAGTGTGTCTTTTACCTGGGAACAGAATAGTCAATGGTGGGATAGAAGCCCCTGATTGAGATTAAATATTCATGACAATGCTGATCACTGGGTCAGCCTACAGATGATGAGTACTAGCAAATGACCAAGAAGTCCACAAAGAAAAACCATGCTAGTCTGCCAAAAAAGAGACTTTCTGCTTAGTGGAAAAATGAGAGAAAGAGAGAGAGAGAAAGAGAGAGAGAGAAAGAGAGGTGGAAGTGATTCTATACACACAA
>NW_021604597.1:5822914-5879082 GCF_004785775.1 Grammomys surdaster | reverse complement strand
TTTATAAAATGGGGGCAGCAATGTTGACCCAATTGGATCAATGTAATTCAGTGGAATACTATAATTTAAGGACCATGAATAGATAGATCCTCAGTAAATATTGGTTAGTCCTATTTCAGCAGGGGTGGAGCCCAAGATGATAATGGAATATTTTCTGTGTCTGGCAGTCAGGCAATTGAAGGCAATATTCCATGGGCAGGGGCTGCAGACTACAGAAGGGGAGGGGAGATTTTCATACCACCATTACTCATGACTCTACCTACTTCATGCAAAGTAACATAGCAACAGTAGGTTGCTATGCTGTTGTGAGCATCCTAGTCCAGCTGGAATAATGAGAGGAGTGAAATCTGAGAGCTGCTTTATGAGGGTCACTTTGTGGGGATTTTGCCCTATGGAATGGGCTGTGCTGGGGTGCAGGGAGTACTTAGTGGATGCTGATTCAACTAAGAATCCTGGTGATGCATGATACCCTAGGCAGGCTTCCAGTTCTAAGTGGCTCAAATCCACTTTTCTTGAGAAGTGCCAGGCCTGGCTCTTCTGTGTCCTTATCTGTTTCCTGGCCTGAGGTGCCTTCTCTAGGTAGTGGTATGAGATAGGACAGAGATACAGGCTCCTAAACTCAAGGAAGGTCCAACTCACTAGGAGTAGGGAAACCTAGATGCTTCATTAAAGCCATTCTCTAGAGAACCAGAGGGATCCCCTCAAAAGAGCTGAATGCCTCCAGCACAGGTCTGAGAAGATGCCAGCTATACAGATGTGAACATAAGCAACTGCCTGGAAAAGAACTCCGAGTCTGACACTGAGCTGTTTGAGGTCACTTCCATTTAGACTGATGCAGTATTTGCCGTCACTTCTCTACTTGGTAGCCACCAGCTACCATCCTTGAGCAGTAATCAAGAACTTGTAGATAAACAGGGCATGGGAGCATGCCTGTATTCCTAACACTCAGAAGGAAGAGGGAGGAGGATGGGGAGTCTGAGGACAGCTTGAAATGACGTTGAGTCTAAAACAACAGGGTCTGTAGTTTATCCATGTGAAGACATTTTCACAGATCAAATACCATTTCTGTAGACTCAGCACACATGCATTTAAAAACCTTTCAAGGTTAATGTGCTATATGTTTGATGATGGTACATTTGAGAGATCAAATCCTATAAATAAACATTCCTGAAGAGACCTTCAAAATGACTTCTCCATAAAATAATATAAAAACTTTACCCTGACAAGACTGGAAAGCTTTCTGAATACACTAAGTAAAAATCAAAGCCTTTATATGAAGTCTTTTAGACATCATCCCATTCCTAAGTCTGTTCTTAGGTTGTTTTTCTTTATTATTTTTTACTCTTTTGTCTCCCGGGTTGAGACATTAACTTAAGCCATATGTGTCTCTGTCTGAAAGCATGAAAGACAAGTTTTTCTTTAACTTACCACACTGACAAGCCCCCCACTCACCTCTCTATACATTCTTTGACAACAGCAAAATTTCCGTCTCCTATTGTTCTTCCAACTTTGTATCTCTCTGTTATTGTGGCAGGAATCTGGAAACCTTCATCAGACTCTTCTGAAAGAATCATTAGTGTGTCTTTATTGATGGAGAAGGGGCCACAGATGTTGTTTTTAAGATACATTGCTAACTGTCTCCTCACAGACTGGAGCTGATTCAGAAGTAAGACGGGCAGCCCCCTCCCCGCCCCCGCAGGCTCATACAGACTCAATGGACTTTACCAAGGCAAACGATAAATTAAAAGAAAACCTGTTGAGTCCACCTGGACCCATACCACTGCAACGCATGTTTCTGCTTCAGTGGGACTCAGGAGGAAATCCTGCATTTGCACTTCATGATAGTTTGATCAATAGCCCCCACTGAATACCCATTGTGTTCAGAGAAATGACATATTTGTGTACAGGACAGAGGGGAAAGACATTTCTGGAGGGACTCTGGGCAGTTTTACATTGTAAAAGTGTGAATAGGTTCGGTTGTTTAGACACTGAGCTTGACACTGTCCTAAAATGGAAATCTCTGCAAAATTCTTTATGCACTAAGTGTTGCTGGCCACCCCTCCCTCATATCAGCAAGCAGATTTTAGACAAATGTTCTCACCAAGCAACCTGCATGACAGATGTCGAGTTTAAACCCTGATATCTATTATGTCTGTGGGCAGAACAGTTTTTGTAATAACATAACATGTTATCCCTCTGAAAATGTACTCTGAAATATTTTACAAATGGCTAATAATGCCTTAAATATCCAAGGCTATAAAATTAAATAAGCCATGCTTGGGTCACATAAACATGATGCATCACCTTTAACATGTCGAGGGTATTAAAAACCCTTTAAAGCTGGGCTGTAAAATGTACAAGCTTTAAAGTTATAAATCTCAGCTCTCCCCCAGGCAACCTGTGTGCAAAATGGGATAGGATCCTAGTAAGTTTCCTAACTATGTGCCTCTCATAACATGTCCTCATAAAGTGAGATTTTACCCTCAAAATAAATTTGGATGTTGTGGGGGGTGTGGTTCTGGTAAGTTTTACAGTTCATATTTCATATGTGGTACTAGGGAGGGATGAATGGAAATTCATCTGCAGTTTCTTGGGCTGTCTTCACAGCGCTCAGGCTGCATGACTGGGGTGGCTTTTCTAGATAGTATAGTTAAAATACATGTCTCTACTATGCTCTACAGTGTGAGTGTCTTTACAGCCTCCACACTGTGGAGGGCATTTCCCTCCTGGATCACGAGAAGCTACCTTAGCAATGTCCAGAATAAAGTGAATGATGTAGTCAAAGCCCCTTCTCTTAGCCCATCCAGGAAGAGTCATGATTTTGCCTATGTTTGAAATACTCAACCTAGGGATTTTCACCTTCTCCACGAGGAGGGGAAGACATGATTGTGGTTTATCTGAATTTGAAAACCATCTCCCAGATAACAGGGTCTTAGACTCTGTACATGGGTAACAAAGTAGTTGTCTGTGACTTTTCAGATATTTGTTATCTTACAGATGGGGAATAGGGAGAGGTCATCTGTCTTCTCTTCCAGTGGAAACATTCACCGAGACACAAGACACAGTATCTGGGGTTTTTCTACTAATTATTGATAAAGGAGCTGGTCCCTCTGGAAACAGGTTTCGTCAAGGACCATCACATTTCACTGGGTGAATGTAGCACACTGGAGTGAAAGAGGCTTTTACATGGCTGAATTACAAACTTGGACAAACGTAAACAAGTCACATAGGAGTCACATGTGTTGCTTAATGTCAGAGTCTCCCTCACAGGATATATCTTTGGGAAAATATCAAGTCATTCCATTTGAAGCAAGAGGAGCTTATTCTTAACAGTGGTTAATCCTCATACACTTTTACTTTTACAGATGGTTTCCCCTAATTGATTTGAGCCTGATTCCATCCCCAGGGGTGGGAATAGTGACATTTAATAATCTGCATTTCTATTAAAAAGGAACTAAGATATGAAGAACTAAAGAAGCTTATCCCAAACCATACAGCAAGTTGGCAAAGAGTCAACTCAGCAATCCAGGTCCTTATGTCATGGAGAAATTCTAATGCTAATTAGTTTAAGGGACAAGTAGTATTTCTTTGGAGTTACCAGCAGTGAAAAGAAGTTATGTAGTTTTATGGATTGAACTCCCTTAGGTTGGAGCCCACCTATGGGTGCTCATATACAAGACACATTTGTCTTTTCATTTATGGAAAGGGAGGAGAGCAGGGGAGCACAAAGGTAGGCAATTGCTGGTGTTCTTAGGTATCACACCCACAGAGGACGTGAAAGGATTCAGTTGGGCCAACTCCTCCTCCTTCCCATTCTCAGACAGTGAGTGCTAACCCCTGTAGGAATCACCCACTCCTGTCCCCAGTGAGAGTCCCACAGGAGCTGCTGAGGTTTGTCTACCCATTGTGTCTCAGATGTTATAGTTTGCAAAGTAAATTCAGCTAACCCCTCCTCCATCCCCTCTGCAAGCTGTGCCTTCTCCCAAGCTCATCACCTTCCCCAGGGCCATCGTTCTCATCCATTGAGCTGCAGACTTTTGTGGATGAAAGTGACGTAGAGGAGCCGCCATGCTGAGAAATCTGGAAGGGAACAGAAACAGAATAAAAAAAATAAAAAAAAAACTGGGTCAGAATGATTGAGCCTCTACACACCATACCCAGCCCGGAATCTCAGGAGCTAGTGTTGCCCCATCCCAGGGAGAAATTGGTCTTTAAACTTGCAAAAGGAGGTCTTAAGACTATTTAATGAGTGCCACAATTCCCACCCTCACGAGTAGCCCAAGATGAGTGACTAGGAGAGGCTAATCGTTGAGAAACTGGACACCCGAGACTTCTTTTCTCAAAGTCAGCGTCCTTGAGCTCCAGTTTGCCAGATTTTAGGCATCTCACTCCATCTTCTGGTCTATGCTGAGAGTCTCAAATGTGTTGTCATTCTGGCTTTATCTACTATTTTTCTATTTTTACAAAAACAAAAGTGTCTCAAGTTAGTTATGAATATTCTACAAAAAACAGCACAACTCAGCTTTAGCAAAACTTTAAGAGAGAAGTAGAAGAGTGGATTTGCTACTCTTCACTTTGAGATAAAGATACACAGTAAACATGAGGCCAACTTGGCATGTTCCTTAACATGTCTGAGAGAAAGGCAAAATTAAAGCCTAGGTCAGAAGAGTCTCCTGTAATTCAAGTGGATTTGACTGAAGACCCATGAGAGCAAACAAAGAGATTTGACTGAAGACCCATGAGAGCAAACAGGGTTCTGACTATAGTGGGAGGGAAAATTTTTAATATTAGAACTGGCTGGGAACAATATTTAACAATGGATGCTTCCGTCTCCACCCCTACTTCTTGAGAAAACAATTTGCACACAGTTATGCTATTTCTAAATAGTGAATACAGCTCATCCTAAAAGATCTTCCTTCTGTTCCCCTGGGTTTATCCACTTGGTTGGCCTGATGGGAGCAGGAGGCGGTGAGGGGGCGGCATTGGCTCATGGTGCTGGCTGTCTGTGGAGCAGAGAGAAGGGAGAGCGGCTGTAGTTGCATTGATCACGAAGTGGTGATGAGAAGCAAACTTGACCTACATTTCCTCTGCTTACCCGTCTCCCATTCAACCTCCACCCCGCTCCATCCAGCTATAACTGAGCACAAAAAGGGCAGAGAAGTTTTATGTGGCTCATGCCCAACAGCCTCCTGCACAGAAAACCCAAATACCTTTGTTTTCATAAAACAGATTTATGTGGTTGGGGATATACCACGCAATCACTCCAGGGCCATCTGAGGCAAATACCACAGAATATTTCCTGAGTGACGAAGGGACAAAGATGGATATATCCCATTGATGAGTTCATTAATGTTGACAGTTGACAAGATCAGAATGGGAACTCTACTAATAATGATACCTTTTCTTCTTTATAGGACATCCTAGAAGTTTTGATATTGTTGTTGTATACCCCTAAATATCATGCAGTCTGCATAATGTGCCTTGAACTTCCACATATCACAAAAATCTTCCCTCAATACTCTTGGTGACCTGAGCCCATCAGTCATTATCTAGCCTTTGTCTGACTAGGAACATATGTGTGTCACACCCCAGAGGAAAGATTCTAATTTCCAAACAGAGGGTTCTCTTCTTTTTCTTTTCAAAAGCACAACAGTACAGAATCACAACCCACCGTGTCAAAGGCATTGTAAACGTTTCAGCTTCAAAGTCACATTTGCCTGACTCTCAAGAATTCCTGTTTGTGAAAATGTTATACTTATCATATCTGTACAGAAGGCTGAATCCCGGCAGGTTTATGACATTGCAGACTGGAGAAAATAAACATTAACATGGTTTCACTGGAAGAGAAGGTGGTGTTTTCCAGAACAGCAAGATTCTTATCTCCTGTATCATTCAAAATGCAGTGGCAATCCAGAAAGAAAAGACTGAATAAGATGGGTGAGCTGGAGGATGTCTCTTCTGGGCTTTCCAGCCCTGGGTTTTGAGTTTATTTTGTTGTTGTTGTTTTTGTTTGTTTGTTTTCTCTTGGCATTGCAAATGGTGCTGCATAATATAGATCCTCATGGGTTGGAGGTGGCAGGTGCTGTCTTATGTTCTATTCCATAGTTTACAATCCAAAGACATTCTTTCATCAAGCACCCAACTTAATAAATAGTACTGTGTTTGCAAAGATGCTCACAGACTATATACTTAGAAATAAATAAATAAATAAATAAGGAAAGAAAGGAAGAAAGAAAGAGCAAGTTGCTTCTGTTAATAAGAGCAGACCCGAGTGCATGGTAACATCTCCTAAAATGTAGCATTCCATAAACTTGCTGTATGCTATTCAGTAGACTATCTTATTGACTAACAGCTTGCATTTTCAGCAGAGTGGCAAATGTCTGCTGTCATGAATGTCTGCCACACTGCCAGCTGTGTTGTCTTACCTTGTAAATAAAAGTCCCCTAGAGTTTCTAAGCTCAGTTTATTTCCCATCTTTAAAGAGTAGGGTCAATGCAAGTGTGTTGATATGTACAATTGCTTCGGCTTTTTTCAGCTCTTAAGTTTGTGTGTTTTGAAAATGTAATCTATGCCATTTCAGATTCCCTGTTGGCTAAGACTAGTAAATGACCCAGGATTTTAAAAGAAAAGCTTATTTATGTATAAGTGGGGTATTCTGAAAATGGAAAGTTATAGTTTTCTTTATTAAGCTCAAGTGCAGTAAAATAAACCTATTGGCCTTCTAAGGGCTTTATCTCTTCTTTCTTCCAAAGAAATAAGATGCAGAACATTGCACACCTTTCAAAGGCAATGGTCCCTCACGGATTTAAAGAATTTCAGGAGCAGAACTGGACTCTACAATCCCATTTCCACCCAGAGATCAGACTCCTCACTCCAGAGAGGTGGTTAGGTGACCCATGTCCAAATGCAGCCAGTACCAAGCACATCACTTCCTTAGGCAGCAGCTTAATTGTTAACAAGGCAAAGTGGTAAAGGGCTTTTCTTTGTTTCTGGACATTTTCTATTCACTGTTCTTATTGCCCATCTCTGTAGATAACCAGTGGAATCCATTTCCACAAGACAGAACTTCAGGTTTGTGGAGTCAAATGGGACTCCTGGGTCTGCTTTCTTAATTTGTATATCCTCACATTCTCTTGTTCATCACATGACTAAGATCTGGGATTCTCCCCTCCTGGAGACAAGGCAGAGCTGCCAATCCTCTCTTTAAGCCTGGTACTCAAAACTAAAGCAACTGGCTGAGTGCATTCTGATCAGCACTGAACCTTCTTTGTCCCCAATAGAGAACCGATTCACTTCAAGATCACAGTGGCTTCTTTGTGATGCCAAGTTTTAACATTTTACCAGACTAAGAAGTCAACCCATTTTCCTGTTCGATGGGTTGGTTTTTATCGACCAAACACTGACACTTTGTGTTAAATGCCATCCTCAATGGTATTTGTTTTCTCCTAGACTGTTACTTTTTGGATTCTGGTTTTTATAGTCCCACTCATTACCTCTCCTTTTCTTTCCCTTCCCTTACTTTAGTAATCTGCTGAGATTTGCTCTGTTGCTGTGTATTGTAATGCTAAATTCTTTACTGGAAGGCCTACAAGTGAATTCTCACTTTTATATTCTATTGATTAAATAAAATTGGCTACAACCAATTACTGGAGGGATTAGAGGTAGGTGGGTTTTGAGTTACCTGGTAGGGGGTGTGGAAGAGAGAGAGAGAGAGAGAGAGAGAGAGAGAGAGAGAGAGAGAGAGAGAGGGGCTGAGTCAGGCAGAGAGAGACAGAGAGACAGACTTAGAGACAGAGAGAGACAGAGGGTCAGAGAGACAAAGAAAAAGAGGGAGGAGAGAAGACAGGAGGAGAAAAAGGAGAAAGAAGGAGAGGAGAAGAGGAAGTCACCATGAGAGGAGATGGACCATGAACATGTGACCAAGAGAAACAGCAAGTATTTGGGGTACACTGGTGGGGAGGTAGCCAGGCCAGCAGTTAAGAGCAGATTAGGGGTTACGCCTCAGTAATTATCAAAGCCAAATAAAATAAGCATAGTCTGAGACTCATTTACTTGTAAGCTAGTGAGGGGTGGGTGGGTAGGTTGTACTACAGTAATCAGCATGGCTCCCTGTGGTGGTTGTTATAACCTGCCTAGGTATACTCACACACTTCTCCTGGAAGATTTTGATTTTGATTTGCATGTCTGGCTTGAAAACAGTAACAAGCACTTTAGAACTGATCTAATGAGATCAGCCAGTCCTTCATACCGACTGACAGGCATTCATGAGACTGACTGCCTCTAAATGAAGTTTCTCTGCCTACTTTCATTGTAAGCAGGCAAAACGCAGTAGAAGGTCCATGCTGGTGAGATTTTTATGGCGATTTCAGTTAGTTTGCTAACTCAAAGGCATCTGGGCTTAGAAGAAACAAACACATGGTTATTTTAGAGTTTAACACAATTAGCTGCTCAGAGAGGTGCCCATGACATTTGATATGTCGTCACCTCCCAGCAGATGTAATGGGAACCATTTGGGCAGGTTGCTGACACCTGGAGGCTTTTACAGAACACCTTTCTAAAAGCACTACCCTGCAAAGTAAGAACACAGCGCATGCACAGTGATTTAGCCTGGGATCACATAACAGATGGGGACAGACGGTGCATACTTTTTGAAGTAAGTGAGAAAGCTGAGCTAACAGCTCCAACCACATTTTACCAAGATGTAGCCAACAACCATGCAGTCAAAGAAACAGTCCATTTTTAAATGTTATGAGTTACTGATGCCATTTGTATGAATGTTGTCACTCAGCTGGAGTCCACACTGCATCGAGATTTGGAAAATATCCAATCAATACAATTGACTCAAGCAGTGTAGACAAATCTGTCATATAACCAAACCTTGACTGGGTAACGGTATTATCTCCACAATCTGCTTTGACAGACAGTTATGATTCTTTGATGTAAAAGGGGTTAAATAGAACCAAGAAACCAAGTGTGCTCACCCTTATTTGATTTCTGAATTATCTTTGTAAAGGAAATATATGAAATAAATGCGTCACAGACTAACCACTGTCTGGAGAATCTTGATGTTAGGGCTACAGAGAATTTAAAGACAACCCAATATAGCAACATTAAAAGCATTACTGTTTGTGTGAGACATTGGAGACTCTATGTTCTATGAGTTCATGAGATACAGAAAAGCCATGCGTTTATTTACTACCTAAGTGGTTTAAGACAGAAGGCTGAGCCACCAATCAGCAAAGACTAATGGAGGCCCACTCTTGGAAATAAGGCAGGCCCTGTCTACATTCTTGATACTGGAGGTTCAGCTTAAATAAACTATGAGATACACAATCAAATTAATGATTAAGAATAAATATTTAAATATTCATAAAGATTCAGTCAAGTTGTTTAAAAGGATGGGAAACTATTACTCTGGAAATGGGTTTGTTGAAAATGAAGATCTTAGATAATATATTTGCTAGACAGACGATGGGAGCTAAGATTTCCAAAGTGAAAGAATGTGCTTACACTTCAATCTCGGATACACCAAGTCATCTCCTTTGCCTCTGCTTCAAAGTCAGAATGATTAGGCAATGATCCCTACAGCCGCCCTGTGAACCCGTGTCCAGAGCCCATTACACTGTATAGCAAAAGCCACGGTCCGGGAGCTACTCCTCACATTCACAGCTTGGACGGGGTTAAGGGAGTCATCTCTGTGCCCCATGGATTAGAGTCATTCTGTTAAAAAGTGACTTCTGAAGTTGAGTTTTTAGTCTTTAAGGAGGAGAGTTTGCAGTTCCCCAGGGCACTCGCTTCATTTAAATGTAATCTCTGCTATACAAAGAAAGTATGGATGCAGTTTGGAATCATAAACTTGGGAAATTCCCTCTTGGTGTACCGTTATAGCTATGGTTACTGACTGAATTTACCATGGAAACAAGAAAGAGAGAAAATTACAGCCAATTAATATTAAGGTCAACAGAAACCTAGTAAAAATGTTAAATTTAAAACTGTAATGATGACCTTTTATAAATTCAATATAAAGTATTTTTTCTAACTTGAATGGCAGGGTTTTCTATTCTCTAAACAGTACTATGAATGAAATAGATTATTTTTCCTAAGATAAAGTTGAGATACAAAAGGCATTATCATTATTTAATTGTAATTTATTGAATATATTTATCCAGTATTTAAAAAAAAAACAACCAAGTAGCCTATATACATAGATGCCTATATCCATATACATCTCTCTGAGAATTCTATGAGCTTAGGAAAAAGGCCACTAATCCCAGGAGACAGTATGATTTACTTTATGCATTTTAATTTTTTCCCAGCAAGTTGCTAATTTGTCTGGCAAATTCACCCTTAAGGCAACCCTGAGGGGGAGGTATATTGCCAACGCAATGATGCCATCTGAAATAGAGCTTCCCATCAGATAACCTTACTGTGTTTCTCCTGTCAGTATTTCATACTCAATATCTACTTTTTGGTAGCCTGTCTAGTATCATCACCTGCTGATACTTTGAGCATAAGAGGGCTGTGTCCAAGACAATAAAGGCAACCCTTGTCCCATGGTTACTTCAGTTCCGGCATCTAACCAAAGAAACTCACTGAACAACATAGGCAGTTCTTCCTGTTTATTACATGGTTTGGCTAAACTGCTAAGTGTCACAAAGGTTAAGTTCAGGAAAGAGTAACATGGTCGCATGTGAAACACAAGGTACAGCGTTTTCCAAGGAACTACAGCAGAAAGGCATAGAAGCTTTTACACTGGATAGTTCAATAACACATTCTATTAGTTCTCATCTCTGCCGATTTCTGCAGATCGCATTAAGCAATGTATCTCCCAATATATCGCTGCTTAAACCATTTTGATACCAAATGCATTTTTCCCCCAAAGGAGAGACTATACATCCAAGTAACTCCAACTGCAAATGGTCTGCAACCTTTATGAAGAAAATGCAACTTTATAACATTCATAGTGTTTCAAAGAGTCCATGGGGGAAAATCAGGAACTAAGTTCCTTCTCTGGCAATGTGTAAAAACACCTCAAAAACGCATCACAGTAAAATTAACTTCCATATTTTTTGCCTATTAACCTTCGAATATTTACTACTCTGGCTTCAAAAATATTGTGTGGCCATATATAATACAAACACCTAGTGTTTCATGCTTCACTTACACTACCTCAGAATTTATCCATCACCTTTAATACAATAAGATACATTTTTAAAGACACCATATGTCATGCACCCTTAAAATTATAGTGAGAGCCTCAGATTTTCTAGTTTTCCTTACACATGTTACAGGCACAAAATTACAAATGTTTTGCAGCTGACAGTTTAATATGCTGTATCAGGCAATTGTTATAATGAATTTCATATATCTCTGATTTCCACACTATTTCTCTGTGGGTTTGTTCCACCAAACACGGCTGTCACTAACATGCACAATTAGAGGAGCTGGCAAAGCCAATGTAGATAGGCACAAATGCACACAGACAGTAAACTTCAGTCAATAAGCATTTTCAAGTGTGTATATACTCATGTAGACACACATACACACACAGTAAGTTGTCTTCAAAAACATTTTAACAGTTTATAAGCATATAGGGAACACTCAGCATGGCCTTACATGTTGTCTGGCTTCACAGCAAAACTTCCAATTAAATTCACTTTGACTCTTTCTACTTTTATTTCAGTATAACACTCAACTACCTTCAGGTTCTAGAAATCAGTTTGTTCAGTGAATATTGATTGATAATCACTGTAGTCATCAATACACACACAACAGGAAAATGTCATTGCATTCGATCAGATTATTGACTGAGCATCAAGAATTTACAATAAAAACATCAATTAGTATTTACATTTATCCATCAATGTAAGACTGGATTTGCTTGGACTTCAATTCTTTTGTTTGTCTGGATTTCAATTAGTCTTAGATAAATCAGTACATGTGAATATTTGATACTGCTTCATCATGCTAATTTAGCAAACTGATTTTGAGCTTGAATAAGTGCCAACTAATACGTATGCCACAAGTTTATCACATAAAACTTTATATTTAATTCTACAGGAGCCAGTAACTTATAAGACCATATCAACAAATATCATCCTTTATTCTTCATGTTCTATATACATACACAGATATTTATATAGGCACATCCACATATACACTGAGTCCTGCAAATGCACATAAACACACACCTGTATAGATATATGGCCACCATTTAAAAAAAAAAACAAAATTAGTAGTTCAACAGGTAAAATATATGGATTTATCTTTTAGGATTATTCTTATACATTTTCATTCACAATTACTTTTTTTAGTGAGGCTTTTGGAATTCAGTGTTTTTAAATGGAAACAAAAATACAGTCCAGTATGGCTGCAAAGGAAAGGAAGGCTAGCACCCTTGCTGCCTAGCATAGGGATCACAGGCAGGTGCCAGAGCAGCTCTGGGGTTTGGATATTGAAATGCTAAGGTGACCTCATATGTGCATTGCAGGCATGTGTACAGATGGGTGGAGCTCAAACTTCTAGCTTAGAAACCTATAAGAGTACAGACCTTCTGCTAAAATGACAAGAGTCAAGACAATGACTTTTCCACGTGGCTTCTGAGTTCACACAGAACACCATGTTTTGCATATCACTAGGTTTTTAGCTTATAAAATGCTGAAAGCAGGGAACTCTTCGTAACATCTTTCTTTCTAGTATGTCGAAAACTATGTAACCACAAATGCAGAAGCCTGGAAAGGTGGACACAGCATAGTCTACATTTAGGGGCATATCAGCAAGAGAAAAGTGTGTGGTTTTAGTTGTCTGGTGTTCCCTCCTTCTCAGATGGTCATTTTAAAACTTCAGCGACTAAAGATATTAGAAGGATTCTAAAAAGCAGCCACCTCTTAAATGACTGTTAATTATCTACTGGGTCTTTACCAATGACCCGGTGTGCTGCTTGGATATTTAAAAATTCTGCTTTGGGATAACAGAATTATTCCCTGCATAGAAAGAGATCTCAGAGTGTGTTATTTCAATCTCAGAGGGACTTAAGTTTCAAAAGTAAATGAGATATATGGCCCTTGAATAATCCTTTAATAAAAGTCATATGTTCAAAGATGAAATGCCAGGGAATAGCATCTCTTTGGATCTACTTGAATGGAAAGTTGGCCACAATACCTACTGGCAATTAGTCCAAGTCTACTCTCTTTATGCTGTGTCTAAACAAAGCCATGATCTTTATAGCCATTGGCAATATCTGCTACTTAACCAGAGCAGATAGCATTTATTGAGTTTCCATACGATTGACTGCACAGGGGAGTTGAAATTACTGGAATTTATGTTTTGTTCTGGACCATCTGACCCACTGCTTTCGTTGCATTTTTGACAGGTTAGTCAAATACATATTAATCTTTTATGGGCTGAACTATATTAAGTAATGCATTTTTACAAAGACATAACGCTGCAACAGACAGCATGGCATCCTCACAGATGTTTACTGTTTCAGCTAAAGACAAGGCAGCCCTTTGATCTCAGCAGGAGTCTCTGTTCATGTCTATTGGAAACAGTTTTAAAATCCGAAGTCTGGAACAGGTATGATCATTTTCTGTCCTTTCAAGATGGAGGGATCAGTCTGCAGTTCTCAAATAACACGCCAAAGAAGTGCCCTCTCCTCTTTAACAGGCAGGGTAATGAGGCAATAATTATCACTCGGCTAACTTTTCAAATGCTGGTAGGATGCCTGGACGTCTTATTTTTCTTTTTCAGTTGGGATATTTTATCCACTTGTCAAGTGAGATGCTAGCATAGGTAACTATAAACCAGATGGGAAAATTTGCTAGTTGAACAGTCTACTGAGAGAAATAAATCAATAACATTTGAAACCATATGACAAGGAGACTCCTCTCCATCTTGAATCAGGCATTTTCAAAATGTTTTCAAGAGAAATTTGAAAGAAATCTCAAGTAAAAGGCTCCAAATGGCACCATACATTTTAAATCTGTCACCCTACTGAGATATGTCAAGCCTGGAGAATATAAAATCCATGCTTTGTAAGTCTTAAATGGTTAGTGTTTGAGCTAGCAAAAGGAAACGGTCACGGGTATGGTCTAGATACAATACACCATACACATTGATTTCTAACATCTAGATTTAAAAATAACTGTTTTACATTTAAGCAAAGCTGACTTACACTTTTGAAAATAGAAGACTAGAGGAGAAGAATTAGTAGGTTAATGTTTTAACAGTGGGTTATAATCATAGACACACTTGGTTTGACACAAAAGGAGTTTTGCATATGAAGATTTCCCAAACAAGATGCAGGATGATCAGAATGGAGCTTTGGCTATCTGGAGGCCCAGTGTACAAGCTCTGTTTAGAAGAATTCCAATTCTCAAACTGAGTTTATTTTTTGAAAAACAGTATAAGTCCCATTTTTTTTTAGGTCAAAAACTTTGCACACTTGGGAAAAATATGTTTATAGTATTGCTGTTGTAGGGAAACATTATATAGTTAATCATAATGCCAAGTTATTCATGTTTCCATGTTACTGAAACTATTTTTATAAAACATAATCTGGAAAAAGGAAATCCATGTGACAATAATAACAACAACCACTACCACAAAAAAAACCCAAAAAACAAAACAAAACCAAAAACCCCAAAACAAAACAAAACAAAACAAAACAAAACAAAACAAAAACAACAAAGAATGTTCTTACTGCTTAATATTAGTCTTTGTGAGATGTCTCCTACAGGAGTTCCTTGACTCTCTTTAAGACATATTCACTCAAAAAAATAATAATAATCCTGGAGAGTTTTTGTAATGTTTTGCAATGAAATAACTAATCAGCTCTCTGATAATATATACATAAATTTTAAACTAAAAGGGTAAAAGATTTTTACCTTTTAGAAAAAACTGTGTCTGTTACTTTATTAAATTTTTCTTATACTAGGTACAGAAAAATTGTATTTATATATCTACTTACTGATTAAAAAGAAGACTCATTTATAAAAATGGGGACTCTAATGCTGGATCGTTAGGGTGGTTCTTGTATCTAATATTGGAATCATATATGAAATTTGTCTGGAACCAGACCTTAGTCATAAAATCCTCAGTGACTAGCAAATATTGTATTCAAATTCTCCTCAGTTACACCAAATGGAGGAGACACTTTAAAAAATTTTTTTTTCTTTCAAAGAATAATACCACAAGTAGAAAATGTCTGCACACTTGCTTTTGTACAACTTAGTTACTTATGCAAAACTCCTTTGTGTATTTTGCTGTTAGATGCTTGCTTAGGAAATGGGAAACCTTGATCCCATCACAAACCATACACATCGCTCCATTGTGTCTTTTACACTGAGTCTCCTACAGAGTCCAAATCATCCGACGAGAGGGGGCGGTACAGGTCCTGTAAGATGAAGGGCAGGACAGATTCGTTTACTTTCCTTTCTTGGGTTCCCTGCTCCTCTCTGGGGAGCAACTTGGGAAGGGATGGGACTTTGGCTCCTAACGTCATTACAACTACTCAAGTCACCAACTTTGCGTAAGAGAAAAGATAACACTGGCAAAGCGATGATTTCGTTTTATCGGCAAGAAAGTGCTTCTTGAGCTATCATGGGCTCTTGCCTTCCTTCGTGTCCAGTTGAGTTATGGCCCCTGTTGCCTGCCAAGACCACCTCTGCTATTCCGTGTCTAGGAAATTCTTCCATAGACATTTTCTTCCCATTCTGGGGAGAAGAATGTGGTTACCTCACAAAAATAATTTGCCGGATGCAGCAGCTGGCATTAAGGTATGCGGGACAGTAACTCCAGCGTGCAGCTGCACACAGTGGAAACCCAGCACACACCGCTCTTTCACAGTTTTATGCTTGGGTGACTGGAAGAATTCTCAGTTACACACGCCCACATCCTACTCCAAATCTCCGTCTAGTTCCCAACCCATTACCCGTTTCTTCCCTTCTTCCTGCCACCTTGTCTGCTATTATATCTCAGTGTTAGTAGCCAAGCAACCTGCTCAGTTCCACCCAGTGTCTACAGTTAGCTTATTTTCAGTTTTGTGCTGCCCACTCCTACGTCATCTGAGGGCTCAGTTAAGCTACAAAAGTCAGTGGCGTGGGAGTGTAATGGGGGGCTTTATTCAACCTACTCAATACAACACATTTTTTTCTCTTGATGTTTTAAGAAAAGGGACCCCCCCAAAAAGAAAGCGTTTATGGATAGGAAGAGGGCCTAAAAAGTTAATTTCTGAGGCCAGGAAGATGCTTCTAGAAGCCACTTAAGTAATTGTCCTTTGTATAAATAGGGAAGCTACTTGGTTCACTGTCTCCAGTGTATTTAATGGAGAAATGAATCTGACATGCAGACTAGTCTCTCATATGACTATTCTAAAATGTCAAAGGAAGTAATTTAGAAACTTGATCTTAAGGGAAGAAAAACAGCTTACTAAATCGTAGCTAACATAAGTAAAATACAGATTTTTTTGTTTGTAAAGAAATCAGCTATATACCTTAATACTCCTTTTAAAAATTAGCTTCTCCTCCTGTATTTTAAGGTGTGTGTGTGTGTGTGTGTGTGTTTGCCAACTCATTTTCTGGGTATGTTACTAGGCAACACAGAAAGAAAAAATAGAAGTGGCTACTGTTTTCTAATTTGCAATAAAAGGAATTAATTCATTCTTTGAAGTGTCTTCTTTTAGCACATGCCATCTTGCATAGAAGTATAGCCAACTGTTTGAAAAGAATATTAACTAAATTTGAAACAGGAACAATTTTTAGGGATATTCTGGTCTTGTTTTAACAGGGAGGGGTTATTTGGTGCAGTTGTCTACCCAAAAGGATGAAAGCTTCTCTCAGTAGAGCTGGAAATGCCTCCATGGTACAGAGATGGAGGGTGTTCAAAAATTCAAAGACTTGAGAACAGAACCATCTTTGAATACACATAGCCAAACTCAGAAGCCTAGAAACTAAACCGTCGTTGAACGCATTCAGTATCCTGCTTATGACATGTGTTTAATAAATGTTTTCAGATGGTATTAAACTCTTTGTCCCTCTAAAAGTAAATGAGAAAAATTTTGGCTCCCTTAATAACAGTGCTATACTGGTGGCTTAAACAGCAAGAAGAAAAACCTGTCAATACCTGTTATTTGTGAAGGGCTGCAAAGTGTTAATTATGTAAATCAATGTCTACAAATCTGGATGAAATTTTTCTGCCTCAATTGAACTGAAAAATCCCGTGGAAGCAGAAAAGAAAGGGATGCAAATTCTAGCCTTGTTCTGCTTATAAAGAACAACTGAGAAAAATCGAATACTCCAAAGACGAAGGGGTCCCCACCAGAAACTCCTAGGGAGAGAACCTGGCATGTATTCTCAGTCCTTCTAAATTTAGTCTCAAAACTAAACCTGGGATATTACAATAAAGTCTGAGACTGAGTTCAGTGAACTGAAAGATATTTTTGTTCCTGTGCTAGCTCTGAAGCACAGGTACACTTCAAGAGAAAGGATGTTCTGGAGACATTCTCTGTGCTAGGTCTCTGGCTGTTGCACAGAGGGGAACCCTGCTGGCTAGTATTTCTGAGTACAGGATGACCACATCAGCTCTTCCCTCACCTTGGATAATCTTTTAAGATAAATGTGGCCAATTCTGTAGTTTATTAATGATTCCTAAAACCACTGAAGACCGATGACAGACTTCTCTACTAAAAATGATCCCACCATTGAATAGAAAAGCATATACAAAATCACAGGTTTTAACAGACTAAAGAAGCTCAACTCTTGCTAGACGAATTGGTAGAGAAAGATATTTGGGGCAAGAGGTTCAAAGTGATTGCAGACTGACTGATTTCATGTTGGCCCCCATTTAAAAATGATTGATGGTTTTAGCAGCCTGAAGATCCATTTTGAAAGAGGAAGTTTGACCAAGAGAGACTTCATATTTGATAAACTTAAATTCATCAATTTTTAGAAGTGTCATTTAAATGCATAATAAAAGAAATTAAACTTAGACATGCTGATATTTAAATGCAGTAGCCTCTGAGGAGTCCCTGTCTATTAAATTATTCAGTAGGCACCATCATATAAGTCACTTAAGTAAACATAATCCTCTCTACTCTGAAATCAGGACCCTGAAGGGGCATCTATGTTTTCCAGCATGTCTTTTCCTTTTTCCCATCTCCAGTTCTCCTCTTCTGGCCTTGGTATAACTGGAGTCGATGAGCAGTGTAGGGAGTGAGGAGATTTAAGAAGTTCTTTCATTTCAGATCTAACAGTCACCCTCTTGCTTAGCTTTGGAGAAGCTGACACTATTTCCAGTAACTTTTACACATCTGTCTCCAAGCTCAGTGAATTTCTCTGCTATTATACAAGAGGCTCAAAATAAATTTAAGAGAATGTGGCTCAGTGTGGGTCCATTGACAAAACTGGTATCCTACATTCCCATGGTCTGCCGCATGGACTCTCCAGCTGCTCTAGACCACCCTGCTTACCACCAAGCAATTTCCACCAGGATGCTACCGCCATTGACTTTTCTTTTTCCTTAAGAGACTATTCGTGGCTGTATCTAATAAAATCAATTATGACTAAGGACACTTGCATACATAATAAAGTACATGTATTATGAACAGACAAGAGGGTATTTAAAACTGAAGCAGCAGTTGCATATTGTATTCAGAATTAAGACTGGGCAAATTTGTGGAAATGGTAAGACCTGGGATCTAGCTGAACCATAGCGATGGAGAGTGACCCACAGCAAGTTACCCTTACCCTGGCTTGGTCATTCACCTAGAAAAGCAGCACTTTTTGCTGACACCTATGCCACTTTGCAACAAAACCTAGACAGATTTTAAATAGATGGCTTGCTTGCGTCCTTACCCTCTGCTTCCGCAGGCTTCCTGGGCTGGTGGGTGACGGACTTGGTGACTTGCCCGAGCGTGGAGTGGAGAGCTGACTGCCAGGGGTTCCATTAACTAGAAACAAAAGGAATCACACAGAGAGGAGAAATAGTACATTAAAGAATTTTCATAACAATTCATCTTCTCAAGGAAACAGACAGAGAAGGGACATCAGCTAAAAATTAGAGCCATTATGTGACTCACGAGGGAAATCCTTAGGGAATAGCCATCTTCAGACACTCACTGTTCTGTTTATCTTGTGTTTAATACAACAGCAGGTTATATAATTTTTAAAAATATACTTTGCACAAGTTTCTTTTGACCGCTTTAAGCCAAGAGAGATTTTCACGAGTATGTTCAAGGCTTTGAGACCTGTGTGTGTGTGTGTGTGTGTGTGTGTGATTAGTTTAGTTACTCAGTGGGAGAAAATGTTGAAATCGCTCACAGGTGGCATTCCCAGAGACTTGAAAAAAATGGACCATTGTATTTTTATAATTTAATAACTCACTTTTAGACATTTCTACATTCATCTATGTCCTGTCTTACTCCCCCCCACCCCCCGCATGATTCTGATGTGTCTGCCTCAAACAGGACAAAATAATTGCCAGCAGATGCTGAGAAACCCCACACAGTTTGCCTTTGTTGCTATTGAACTGATTAAAAAAGCTGCCAACAGGTCCCAAACTCTGGAATTCTACCCAACACTCAAGTTGTGGAAAACACTGTCAGCAAGCTGAGATGAAACCTCGGAGCCGGGCTATCCTTTCCTCTAGCTAGCGCCACCTCTGAGAACACATACCCCCTGAAGACACGACTGTATAAAGATATCAAAGGCTGCCTGCCACTCTAATGTGGCAACCTTGCAGATGCACAGGGAGAGAAGAATCAGACAAGAGACGCATACATTCTGGAAGGTACCCTGGGGGAGAGACGGCAGTGCAATCCACTTACCTTCTATGAGTTCTAACATGGACACAGTCTTAGTGTTTGACCTGACAATAGCCAATAGCCAGAGCCTCTTCTCAGCACCAAGCCCAGCACCCTCAGACTGGGAAGCAGTTGGATTAGCTAGGGACCGCTAAGGCTGCTCGGGGAGCGAGCTGAATGAGATGCAGGATTCATCAGCAGATGCCTTTTCCTGCGTAAGGCTGACGTCTTCCCAGCGGCAGTGGGAGGTGCGGGTTCTGTCTTAGGCTACATCAAAGGTGTCAATTAAGCCTCATGCCAACGCGTTGCCACTGCAACCCCCACCAGACACACACTCACTCCTCACTCCGGAAGCCCCAGCCGGCTCAATCCTTTGCACTGAATCATAATGAAGCGCCTCTGGGGGCAGGCAACTCAGTGACTCACACAAGAATCAAAATGACAATAACTCTTCCAAAGCCTGGCAAGTTTCAGGTGATAGGGACGCACAAAAGTCTGTGTGTTTGTTGATTTTATTTTTCATACACTGAGTTCTCATTAAAACTTAAGGAGCCCGAGGCCAGGAAAGCTCCCCAGCACCTTTTTTCTCTACTCCAAAGATCTTTAAAACGCCACATACTATACTACTTGGTAGTTTTTCCATTGAAATATACTGATAACTATTTCTTTAAAACCTTTGGGGAGGTTGTTTACTGATGTTTTTGCATGACACAACAGCAAGTTGTGTTTTAATTTGCTTGCATGCCATTGGGCTGTCTTTATTAGATGGGTCTCATGTTCATGGCTTACTGGACTGGACTTCCCAGCCAATGGTCTCTAAGGGAAGGGCTTGACTAGGAAACAGAAGATCTCAGCACTGTGGTAGATGCAGAATCCATGCCTACCAAGGGAAGAGTTGCTGTGCCTAGTTGTTGGCTGGAGGGCACCTTTTATTAAATTAACATAAAAATGCCGACTTTGACTCTACAGCTAACTGTGGATGGAACTCAGGCTTGGGTGGGGGCACTCTCTGAGCAAACACAGAAGCTTCCGCTCAGGAAGTGTGTATTAAGATCTGTGCACCAGTCAATGCATTTGGATCTTTAAAAAGTATCATCTCATTAGGCAGTATTATTTCCCCCCATTTTACAGATGAGGGAATTGAGTCACAGGCAATGAGCAATTTGAGGAGTAAAATCTGAGATCTAAACTACACAATCCACAACCTACATGCACACTCCTGCTCTCCCCTTCCCTCACTGCAGCAGACTTTCAGGCTACAGGGAAATCAGAGAACCAATCATTACAATGAAGTGCTCTGAGAGACGTTATTGGAATTCCTAACTAATGGGGTCATGGTTGGCCTGTAGCCCATGGAGAAGGCAGTGGAAAAGGAGTTAGCCATATAAGATGAGGAAGACACAACAGGGAAACGTACCAAGTTCATAGGACTCCTTGTGTCAGAGATAGGCATGGTGAGGGACCGAGAGAAGCTGAGTTGGATCAGGAGAAGAAATCGCATTATGGATGCAGGTGAAGGACTCAGCAGGGACCTCAGACCTTGCAGCGTGTTGAAATCCATGGTAGAGGGTTTGCTTTGTATTCTAAGGGCAACGAGAAGCTGTTGAATGGGTCCAGACTGCATTTTAGAAAGCTCTCAAGAGCTCTAACATGGTCAAGAATGGATTCCAGGGGAACAATGCTGGGCATGAGACTATCCTTTACCTTAATTTCAAAGCAGGGTCAGTAAGACAGCTCAGCAGGTGTAAGACAGCTCAGCAGGTGCAGGCATCTGCCACCAAGTCTGAGGATCTGAATTCAATCCACCTTTTCCTTCAACAGTTTAAACAGAAAATTCTACATTTTCTTATTGATTGGAACCATGAATTCAGGATTTCATATCAACCAACCATCATACATGGTACGTGAAGCTTATTATTGAATATGAACATGAACGTTCCTAAAACATCCTACATTTGGAGAACAGTTGACTAATTCATTGCTTCTAAATGACCTTATATTCTGTGTGCACTAATGAAGAATACACACACACACACACACACACACACACACACACTTAAAGGATTTCTTCTCTTTTCAGTTGGAGGATTCCTAGGGCTCTCAGATGCCAGGTACCATGTGTATATTTTCACCTGTGAAGCTGGAAATGATATCAGACAGATCTCAAAACAAGACTAACTGAGAGATAAAGTGCTTCTCATTTTCACTGAGTAAATATTTCACTATGTACCTTTCATGACCAGATACCATGTTTAAAGGAAGAAAGAAGGGAGTAGAACATGAAAGGAGGGTGGGGAGTGGATCCTAGAGGGAGGAAATTTAAAGTGAGGGAGTATTTGAGAGAGCTTGCAGG
Organism: Grammomys surdaster; assembly: GCF_004785775.1. Classification (NCBI taxonomy): domain Eukaryota; kingdom Metazoa; phylum Chordata; class Mammalia; order Rodentia; family Muridae; genus Grammomys; species Grammomys surdaster. The sequence continues at coordinate 5,856,931 of NW_021604597.1, read as the reverse complement.
GAGGGATAAACACTGCTAGGAGAGTGTGAAAAAAATTACATGGAGACCTATTTTATAAGTTAATTAAAATATAATTTTTAAAAAGCTAAGATAAAGGGTCACAGCAGGGGATAATGCTCCTTTCAGTAGCTACAAAAATACTAGTGCTGACAGAGAATCTTCCCCAGGAGCTGTTGGTCAAGGAAGGGTCACTGATGTCCAATAGAATTCAGCTTATTGCCGTTGACCTGGTTGTCCACCAGAACTTGACAATAAACCCTGTTGCTGATGCCACATACCATGAGCACTGACTTAAGGTAAGTCAAGTTGCAGGTGATTTGGAAGCTCCCTTCCTGGTAGCAGGATGTGGTGGTTTGAATGTGAGTGTCTCCCAGAGGCTTACATAGTTGAACTTTTGCTTGCAGGTTGGTGAACTATTAAGGAAGGCTTAGGTGGTATGGCTTTGTTAGAAGAAGTTTGTCACTGGGTTTGGGCTTTGAGGTTTCAGAAGCCTACCCCAGGCCTTATTTTTCTAATAACATGCATGCTTTCAACTACTGTGCAGTCCTATGCCTGCCTGTCTACCACCATGCTTCTTGCCCTGATGATCATGGACTAACCTTCTAAAACTATAAGCAAGTGTCCAATTAAGTACTTTCTCTTTAAGTTGCACTGGTCATTGTGTCTTTTCACAGCAATAGAAAGGCAACTATGACATTGGCTTTCATGGTGCTGGATGGTGCTATGCAGGCTACTGGGGGAGTAATGTCATCACCCAGCTGTGGACATTTTGAGCTACAGTAAGATCAGTCTTGGACAGATGTGCCTACTGTGGCATGAATGTATAGTTGATAACCAACTACTATTTTAATGGGATTAGAGGCCTTACCTCAGGAAGGAACTCATGCCTGGTCAACAGCTGATGGCCAAGAAACTGTAGGCCATACTGGGAACCCACTACTATAATTTTGCTACATGGACACGTGATCAAACTGTATTCTAAGTAGACATGTTTATATCCATAGATTGGCAATACTATCAGCCTTACCCAGAGACTTCTTATTTTGGCTCATAGCAAAAATAAGTTTAGAGACTCATACCTGGCTAAAATGCCAAGCCACAGGAACATCTGTAAGAGGACATACATGGAGAATGGGAACGAGAGCCAAGAAGGATATCTTTTGGACATGACATGGCCGTTGTACCCTTGAACTCACTAAAACTGCTGTTATCCAGACAAAACCTGCACAAGATTATACCCATCACCATTTTATCATGCAAGAGGTCCCAAGCCTTCCTGAGGGTCTACTGACAGCTAATGGTTGCTAGGGAAAGGGGTGTCACTCTCTTCAGTCACATAGCCATGGATACATTTTCCATGTTCCAGTAAACAGCTTTCCACTCACACTCATGCAAACACCTCTAATTAATGTAATGGGTCACGCAGACATAGAAAGATAGGAAAGTAGGTGGGACATACTTGGGAGAGTAAGATTTAACAGAGAGGGAGGGGGATGGCAGAGAGGAATGAGTGAAAGTGACTAAAGTTCATCATATACATACATGAAACTGTTAAAGGCTGAAATAAATAAACAAATAAAAATTTTGGAAAGTCTAGTAGGTGGTAGAAGCCTACCAACTTTTGCAGTCATGAAATGGATGCAGACAGATAGGATACACATTGAAATCAAGGGACTCTGGGTCATATAAGGAGACCCAGGAGAGGCAGAAATCAGCTAGAATCACTACATGCTAGTGTTTGCATATCACTAGGAATTAAAATGAGAATTGGGGAGGGAACAAAACCACCACTTTTGCTGAAGTAGGGGTTCTCCTAAGCAGAAAAAAAAAATGGCAGAGAAATGTCTTCAGGAAATGACAAAGGGTATCTGTGTCTCTCTGGGAGAAGCAGGACACAGAGGGCTGAGAAGACTTGCCTGTGACAATTTTAAAATACAAGGTCTCTTGAAGTAACGTCAGTGCTTAGATGTTCACCATCTTACCCCAGACAGTTCTGTAACAGAATCGGAATGCACATGGACTTTTGATCTGTCTCTTCCTTTTCTGGAAACACAGACTTAAATTCTGCTGTCTGGAAGGGTGGACACAAAGAAAGGAAGGAAGGAGAACCACTGTGGGGGCTCTGAGATGTAAGAGATGTTAACAGAAGCTACACACCAAACCCACTTCATACTACCACCTCAGCTGGAATGCCCCACCCCTCGCTTGCTAGAATAACTAAGCTTACTCAGGAGCATATGTCTGCCATGGTTTCTCAAAGCTTTCTGCACATTTGAAAATGTTTATGGCATAAAAGGCAAAGTGCCTGGAGCTCCATTTGGCCCTCAGGACTTTTGTGGAAAAAAAAATTATACAAATTATTTGCATTTGTAAATTATTTCTTACCTTCAAACAAAAAGTTAATCAGAAAGTTTTATCAACATTTTACCAGACCAAAAAAAAAAGTTACAAAAATCCATAGAAAAAAATGTTTAGGAATGAGAATATGTTTCCTGAATTATAATGAAATAATGAAAAAAAATAAATTATTGCTATTACTTTGGTTTTTGGAGGCAAGGTCTTGCTAAGTATCTCAGGCTGGACTGGAATGTGATCTTTGTATTTTCAGCCTGTTGAAGGCTAAGATGATATCATGAGCCCCCATGCCTAGCTTTTACAATAGAATTTTTATAAGGAAAAATAAATATCCAAGTGATATCTTCAGTGGTCGTTGTTCCCTTTACCCTTTGGACTGCATGTATAAAGTCCAGGCTGTTTGCTATGATGGAAAGTTCTGATTTGTCCTTTACTATTTTGCATTTTTTAATTAAATTAATTTTTAACTATTTTTAAACTAAGTGCTGCATGGTCACTTTTTGGAATGAAATCCGCTTGCTATTTCCCATCATTGTCTAACATGCATGGCTTGTTTTTCTTTGACATTGAAATATCCAGGACCAGCAGAGAAAGTGGAGGCAAACGCATGCATATCTGCAGGTCCCAGGGTGGCTGACCAGGTGAGGCTGTAGGTCCTAATCAGGATGATTATCGGTTGAAGAAGAGTGAGAAAGCATATAGACACAGGAAAACCAAACTGACACAAACAAACAAGACACCCCAAAGAACACAAAGATGATAGCACCATGGGGGAAGGGAACAGTTCTTTTTCCTAGTTTTAACTTTACAGGTAAGACCAACCAAGCTTTGATGACTCTGAAAAGACCTATGCTGGGAGCGATGGAGAGGACTGGCCACTAGGAATAGCCATGAAGGATAGAAAGACATGTTTCTTGGTATTTCCCGGTTCACTCATGCAGGCAGCAGCCACCCAGACAGTACCATGAACCAAATATGTTAAATGACAGAAGTTTAGAGTTTCTAACAGTTGGTTCAAGGCTGTGGTTATAGTGAGGGGGTTAGCACAAGCATCATAGGTCATCTGCTTGAACCTCCTAGTTGCATCCTTGGTGACCGTATGGAATCCTTGCATTGTGGCTTCCAGAACGAAGTATCTCTGTCTGTCCCTCCATCTCCATCTTCTTGCCTTTGGGGCTGTTATTTCTCACTCACAGTTTTCTAGGTTCCTCTAATCTCCTCTCAGAAAGGCAGACATCCTTCAGGATTTTATTTTCATCTTTGCAAATCTCTGGATGGGGCAGAGGAGTCATACATTTCTATTGTTTTTAAAAAAGTTGCTTTCTGCCAGAGTCTACGCTGTCAGTTCAAATCTCCTTACTAAAATGGTCACTTATGTTTCCTGACATTTCTACAGCACCACACATTTCTCATGCCTAAAGGAGAAACTGCTCCCACCTCTGCCCTGGACAAACAGAATCCATCTCTTGCGCTCATCCTCACACATGGTTAAATTCATTGGTTTACACCCCTTGGAAGTTTTCATCCATTTTCAACAATGTTTCAGTTCTCTCCTACTATTTTCTTTCCAGGAGGATTACAGGAACCTCCAGGACCTCCCTCCTCACACATAGAGTTGTTCTGTCTAGGACAGTGCTCTGTTTCATTAGCCTTTGACAACCCTTCTAAAGTCATCTTTCACTTCCTAACCCTACCACAGGGAACATGCCTTCATGGCCCTGTGCAATATGACAAGTAACTCAGCTATGTCATGTTTTCCATACCTTTCCAGAATTCATTCCAGAGACTCTCATTGTGTGACCTAGGATCACTGCAAACTCATGCTCCTCCAGCCTTTTGAGTGTTGAGATTATAGGCATGTGCCACCAAGCTCAGTTCTTTTATTTTTTAATTTTTATTTATTTCATGTATGTGAATACACTGTCCTTGTCTTCAGACACAACAGAAGAGGACATCAGATCCCCATTACAGATGGTTGTGAGCTACCACGTGGTTGCTGAGGATTGAACTCATGACCTCTGGAAGAGCAGTCAGTAATCTTAACTGCTAAGCCATCTCTCCAGCCCACCAAGCACAGTTCCTTATTGGACTAATAATTATTCCTTATACTTTCATGCTTTATGCGTTCATTTAAATTGGAGAAGTATACTCCAAGTATGCTACTAAGATTCTTCCAGGCCCAATTTATAAATCCTAGTCTCCTGGAAGCTACTCTGACTGGGTTAATGATGCTTGCTTGCTCTCTCCATCCTCTGGGCCATCATGACACTTAGTACAGCATACTAGTATCTCCCCCCACCCCCCCACTAGAATGCAAATGAGTTTCTCAGCAAGGACTGTGGTTTAATTGTTGTTGTCTTCTTGGGGCCTAAGGCATGCTGGGATGAGGCAGATGCTCAGGAAGTGTCTAATTAACCTGGCATTAACAATGAGGAGCTATACAAGGCAGTTGGTACAAGATGCTATCCCCAAGTAAACATTAAGTCATGATAATGGTTCAGAGCTATGAACCCCATTTAAAGCAAGTGCTGAATAGGTGAAAAGAGAATAGTTGTGGGAATAGGTTTTAGATACTTGAAAATTTGGAAAAACAAGAGGTGAACCACTAAGCTCTTGGTGAATTTTATCTTCAATAATTCTGTTGGAGCCCCAAAGCAGACATGTTCCTTCATACAATACAGACAGCTGAGTCTTTGGACTGAAAGAAAGGATGGAGCTAAGATTAATGGCTAGCAGTTTGCCTTTGAAGGTATCTGATAGAAATCAATAGAACTTGCCAAATTACTGTGAACTCATTAAAATTCTCTACATTTCTTCAGCTTTGATTCTGCTCTTATCTGCATATGTTGCATAAAATATTTTATATATCTGCAAAAAATGTAACATTTAAACAGCATAAATAAAAAGACCAAGATTTCTGGAGTCACGAATAAGTAAGTTTTATGCCTGGGTTATATGGGACAGTGTTTTAGTCATAGGAGATATCTGTGGGCTAAGGCTTTTCTCTTTTGAATGTTCTCCCTCGTATCTCTAGCTCTCAGCACTGACCTCCACAGAAAGTCTATGTTCATGATTGAATAGTTGGTGCCATGAGTGTTTCTATACTGCACAGGCAATGCAGTTGTCTCGCCATAGTCTTGTGAGGTTGGTTGTTTCCTCTGTGAATACTGCCATCTACAGATGTTCAAGTCTCATACAAACTAGCATAGTATCTGCATATGACCGATGCATAGATGCTTATATAGTAACCTCTAGTTTACTTATAATAATTGTAAAAGCATAAATACAACACAACACAAACAGCGGTTGTATCTCATTACTTATGGAATAATAGCCCCTAAAATAAGCTACATATTCTGTACAGTTGCAATTTTTTTCCTGAGTATTTTTGACCCATGGTTGATTGAACTGGCACTGGAGAATCTACACAGAGGGAACTGTCATGAAGAATGTATGCTTCTAAGGTGGGAGTGATTCATTTCCTCATTGTTGACTTGAGGGTTGTAAAACATCTGGGGGTGCTAAGTATGTTTGCCATGACAATCTATGAAGACAGAGATTCAAAGTAGAAAATGTAACTGGACAAAAAGTTGTTTATGCATCTGCCATGGAATAGAAGCTCTAAACCAAATCCCCTGCCCCAGTGTCAATGTTTTTGTAAGAGCTCCAAGGCAAGGTCTACACGTTGAAATCTCTACGTTTTAGGAAGATGGCAACAATGCAGTTTCAAGTTAGGCCACTCTGGCTTCCTCATGCCTTTCATATTGTGAACCAATATGAAGGTAAACTAAACTCCCTTGATCTTTATTTAAATCAAATCAGTTCATATTATAGTCTCTCTTTCTCTCTTGTTCTCTCTCTCTCTCGTTCTCTCTCTCTCTCTTTGTGTGTGTGTTTATGGTGTACACATATATGAGCATATATATGTTGGAGATTAGTTCTAATGGTTTGATTCAATCAGGAATCTGTGTGTACAAATGGTAAAGGTCCTTGTCGCCAATTGGTTTTTGATCGATCAATGATCAATAAAGGTGTCAGCAGCTCATGGCTGGGCAAAGAGAGACAGGGTGGGACTCTTAGAGTTGTGTGGGCTAGAACACCAGGTAGGGGGGCGAGGAAAGGCAGAAATCAACATGAAGCAGTGGGATATGAGTAGACATAGGAGATAAAGCCAACCAGCCATGTGAGAATTCAGGTAAGTGGGCACTGGCCACTTACCAGATTGGGTCTAGGGTAGCAGACAAAGGATTAGAAATGCCCAGCCACTGAGCTAGACAGCATATTAAAAATAAGCTAATGTGTGTGTTTCATTTGCAGATGCAAAGATTCCCAGGAAAGGTAGCTGGAAGCAGGACCCACTGGGAGTGTAAAGTGGAATATCCCAAATTACCGCTACATGTATGTATTCAGGTATGCATGCTTACATGTTGTGTATATGTGTGCATGATATACACATGTGTGAGCATGCATGTGTGCAGGCATGCATGTCTGCATGCTGTGTATATGGTGTACATGTGTATGAGTATGCACGTGGGCAGGCATGTATGCTTACATGCTGAGACCAGAAGACTGTTAGGTGTCCTACTCTCAGTGAACTGAAAGCTTAGTCTGTTTCAACAATGCCGGTTGGCTACCAGGCTTGGGAATTTTGCTTATATTTGCCCCCTATGTGGGAATAACAGGCATATGTGGGTTTGCTTGGCTTTATTATATGGGTACTAGGTATTCAAACTTAAGCCCTTATGGTTGTCATCAAAGAGTGGACAAGCTAAATTCTTCCAGGGGAGTTTGAAATACAACAGGTTCAGAATCACACTACAATTTCCATATCTATAATTAGGTACTACAACAGTCAAGAGGCTGTTCATACATTGAGTCTCTTAGAGGTTTATATGGTAGCTAGGATTAAGGATGGTTCTGGAATCTTAAGGACAAGAAAGATGAAGACAAGAATCTACCTCTGTGAGGCAAAAGAGAAAGACCAGCAAGCCATGTCTTTCCTCCTCAATTATTCAGAGCCAAACAAGTTCTCTCTGCTTATTTCCTTTCTGTTACCAGAATCCAGTGGTACTTAAATTTATGCATTCATCAGAATTGTCTGGATTGTTCTAGAAACTTCAGTCTGCATGGCCCCATTCCAGAGTTTCTGAGTCAGTGGATCTAAAATGGTGCTCAAGGCTTTATATGCCTGGCATGTTCTCAGGTGATGGTAGTGAGGCTGAGAATGACTCCCTCACTGTTGCTTGAGTTGTGACAAGAGCAGAGATTCATTCCCTTAGCACCCAAGAGGATGGGGTCATCATGTCAAACTTTACCTGCTCCCAAGCAACTCCCATGAGCTGTAAACTTCAAATCTTGTGCTTCAGAAAAGTCTCGTTTTAGGGTCTATCCTATCTGGATGAATGGCGCCAAGCAAGGTGCTCTCTGCCTATGCTTAAACTCAGCAATAATGAATTATGAGCTTGTCTCAAGTACCAGTCATGTTCTTGCCAGCCCACAGTTCTGACTGGCTATGATGAAGGTCACACTGTGGGAAAAAGGACAGCATCTTCTTTCATAATTAGAGTAAGCTTTGATCCTCTAAGAATTGACTACGGAGAAGTAGGAAGATAAAGACCCTCACAAGGGAGTGTGAGTCTCAGAGAACCAGCCCATTTATGTTGCCTTTGAGGCAGCCAAGCCTGGTCCTTTTTGTAACTTCCTCTGGGCCTGTGTGAAGCCAGAAAAGGCTTCCCTTAGGTCCAAAGATCTTCTGAGCTATTTTGCAGAGCTGCTCATCATGAGATCAGGTGATAGCCGTGTTGTGCTTACCATTGATAATTTCTATCTCAACGTTTACATCCTTCAGTTTTATACTTGAGACCAAAAGCCAACACCTCGCAACTGATTTGTGTTTATCTTTAGACCAGAGAGAGTGGGAATGGAAAATTAATTAAATTCATATATAGATGAATAGTACTATAAATTATAATAAAAATTATGATAACTGCAAAATGGCATATATGAATACACAAAATAGCATGAATGCATACACAAGTTAATAAGCTAAAGAGATCAAAGGAGATACAAATGGGGCTGAGATGTTCTTTATCCCAAGATACAGCCACTTCCAACAGCAACATCTGAGCCCATTCAGATAGTGACCCAGCCCAGGTCATTGCAGTGGCAGACCTCCCCAGGTCCCAACATCTCATTGCTTTTACCCCACAGCCATATAAGGTAACCCAGACCTGTGATACAAGCCTGAGAAGCAGGTTCAGCAAAGACAAATTGGAAACCCTCTGTAAGCCAGCCTCAAGTAGAATCAGATCCCCGATGGAAATTTCTAGACCCAAAGAGAGATGAGCCAGGTGGAAGGTGTAGCAGCCGGTGAAGCGCCTCCATTTGGAGCAACTCTGTATTTCCTGCATCTCAGTAAGCGTGTTTTTCTAAGTTTGATTTTTTTTTCCCTTACAGCCAACATGCTAGACTTGGGCAAATCTGTTCATCCGCTTGAACACATTCTAAAATTATAAACCAGAATCGACGCCTGCTTGAGATCCTCACGCTCTAACTCCACACATCCTCGGCTGCGGCTGCGTCAGAAACCAGGCAGCTGCTTGGGAGGTTTCTTAGCGGCTTTACCTGAGCTGGTGGAAGCTGGGGACTTGCTTCGTCGGGAAGGTCCTGGGCTCTTGGTTGTGCCCCTGCGGGATGCTGATGCTATTTTGGTGTAAGAAGTTGATTTCACCACTCGACATTCTGGGGAAAGAATGAGAAGACACATGAGGGTTGGGGGACAGTCAAGTCGGGGACACTCTAAAGCCTCCAAATTTACATTACTTTACAATAGTATTGTGAATAGTTTGGGATAGGCTGATAGAGGTGTGCTTTCATTGACTTTCTATCCACGGGTCCCTTCAGTGATCTGTGCTTTTGTGACTTTTTTACCCATGAGTTCCCTTTCCCAAGTAAAATGTAAGACAGTTCAACTTTACAAAGCAAGAAAAGTGAGGGAAGATCCCACCCACTTTGACAGGCCCCAGTGTATTATTCTGGGTCCTGACTGGGATAACTGTGCACCAATATGATGTGTGGGAATTATAGTGGGGGGTTAACACTGGAAATCAGGTGTTATGGTGCTTACAAGGATGTGGTGACCTTCAACATTTAGCCATGAAGCTGCAAGGAAGCTGGCTTTGCATCTATAAAATTGCCTTTCTGTGAAGATGAAAAATAATCTCCTCTATATTTAAATTCTCAGTTTTCATATTCATTAAATTCAGTGCTAAGTATTGTAAATAGTAAAAAAAAATTTCCTATTTTTCTCTTCGTGAAAGGTCTGGATTAATTATGATATGCAAATTCACAATATCTTGCTCCTAAGAATCTATAGTTAATAATTAAAACCCATGTTTTGAAATGATAATCAATTAGATTGAAATATATGAACTATACGAAGGGCATCTGATAACCCATGATCAAATGATGCCTTATTTTTTGAAAGTTTTATAGTATTTTTCTAGTCATTTGTATTTTAAGTAACAAAGGAGTTAATCTACCTATGGGTCTTGCAGCTAACCCTCTTTCACTTCAGTAGCTCTTGGGGGGTGCTGGTTAATTTTTTCTCAACTTGACATAAGCTAGAATTATTTTGGAAGAGGGAATTTCAATTGAGAAATGCCTGCATTGAATTGTCCTGAGAGCACATCCGTGGGACATCCACTTGACTGGTGATTGGTGTGGTAGAGTCCAGCCCACTATGGCCAGTGCCAACTCTGGACAAGGTGGTCTTGGGTGGTATAGAAAAGCCAGCTGAGCACACCCCACAGAACAAATCAATGAACGGGACTCCTCTATGCTCTCAGTTTCAGTTTCTGCCTCCAGGTTCCTGCCCTACTTGAATTTCTCCCTTAGCTTCCCTCCGTGATGGATGTGGTATTGGAGGATGAATACTCCAAATAAACCTTTTATCCCCAGGTTTCATTTGATCATGGTCTCTGCCACAGCAACAGAAAAGCAAACTAATTCCTGGGCCTTTACACACTGACGTTTGGTAGCTGTCAAGCATTTTACCACATGGAAAATTCTAGTTTACTTAAGCATTTAAACTTTCAGTTAAACTGCTTTCAGCATTTTGTTATGGTGATAACTCAGTAGCATCCCAGTAAATGAGCATTTAGTCACCTGGTTATTTCCCGCATATACATTTAGTCCTTGGAACTTGAAATTGAATTTTTAGTAATGAGAAGAATATATTGTAAGTGCTCAAAATATTTGCTGAATGAGTGGGTTGGAAGATAAGTAATTTTCCCCTTAAATTATCTCTTTAAAAACTACCTTTATGTGTTTGTGTATGTGTACCTGCTTGCCTGTATGCCCACCATATGCATGCAGTGCCCACAGCAACCAGAAGAGGGCACTGGATCTCCTGGATCAGGAGTTACCAAGGGTTGTGATCTGCCGTGTGGACTGCTGGGAACTCAACTCTTAACTGAAGAGCCATTCCTCCAGTTCCCACAAGTTCTTAAAAGCCCTTATCTTCTTATAGTGTCTCACTCAAATCTCAAATCGTGCTTTCATTAGATAAGATCATTTTTCCTGGTTTCCTGTGGTTTAGCATTATTGTTCTGATTTATTATTAGAATATTATTTATTTATTTATTTATTAAATATTATTGGAGTTTTTCTAAGCAAAATTAATATATCATTGCTTAAGATCAGAATGGATTTGTTGCTAACAATGTTGCAGATTTTTTCTTTTACACACATAGTCATTATGTGTATTTTTTCTTTTTCAATGACCTATTAATGGCCTGTGCTTGCCTGAGGTTGAGAAAACCTTTCTTTTATTGGCTTGTAAGAATACATGTTCTATAGTAAACTTTTATTCTTTAGTCTATCATGCATAAAATAAGGTTAGTAACATATTTCTCTTTGTTGGCAGTTGTTGAACTATGTTAACCTTTTGAATCTTCAAGTGTAGTATTAAAAATTAAAGAAAGGATCTGGGGGATGCCTTGTATTTTCAAGGTCCTAGGTTCAATCCTCGGAAGCATGCATGTGCGCACACACACATACACACCCACTCACACACACCCACTCACACACATACACACATATATACATACATACATACACACATACACACACACATACACACACACACACACACACACACAATCTGTCAATTTTTCATTATAGCTTTTAAATAAAGAGGTCCAATTCCAGATCTAACACTAATACCTAGCTTCATGTTGACAATATACTTCCCTATCCATGCAATTTGCCATTTTCTAAGTTCAAAATATGTTCCTTTCCCTTATGTGCTTTGAATAAGGTGGTCGCCATTGCCTAGAAAAGGAGAAACAGATGTGCAAAAGAAACATCAACATTATAAGACTAGAAACAAGGACGGAGATTAAAAACAAGCAAACAAAAGAAAAACCCCAAACCAACCAGCTCCTATTGGCTTATCAACACAAAGTCAAAGAAACGATCAATAAAACCCAGCAATGTAACCCTGAAATACAACCAGAAACTGAGTTCATTCACATGCTATGGGACTGCAAGGGCTTAGTGTGGATTTAATTCACAAAGCAAAGCCTTGGAAGCAGAGAAGAAAACCACAAATGAGCTGTCCTCACAAGTGACAATGTATTCTGGAGTTTGTCCTTGATTTTGGACAACTGCCCTGTCTTCTGGCAGCACATTAGGAACTAAACTGAATCACCACAGTGTGGCTGGTCTATGAGCAAGCCTCCAGTTACATTTTTATCAAGTGCCCACTATGTGCTAGGCACTGAGGGCTGCAGGCAGGGTGATGAACAACACAAAACTGGAGTTTGTGACACCAACTGTCAGCACAGCCTCTCTGTCTTTCTCTCTGTCTTCCTCTCTGTCTTCCTCTCTGTCTTCCTCTCTCTCTCTCTCTCTCTCTCTCTCTCTCTCTCTCTCTCTCTCTCCCTCTCCCTCCCCCCCCCCGTGATTCTTCTGATTTTAAATCAAGGCTGTAATGAGGGCAGGATGACCGGGCTTTTCATTAAGGTCATGGAGGCTGCATAAACCTAAAATAATTATTTTGGAAGTTCAGTTAACAGGAGTGAGTGTTCAAAACAGAAAGTTACCAGATGGCACACATTGTTAATAATATCCATCTCTGAGCTTTAGCTGTGAATTCAAATGTTGGTTTCAAGGTTTTCCTTGTGCTGTTTGTTACAGGGACCAGAATTTCTTGTTGGAACTCTGGCTACAAGCACAACAGCAAGACTCTTGACACAGTAAGTTGGGATTCCTCCTGCTACAAGATAGTTTATTCAGACAGTTTAATAGTATGTAGTATAGTATACTAGATAGTTTACTCACACAGCTTGGTCTGAGCAGAGCAAATGAAATCACGTCGGTAAGCTTTTGAATTTAGTCCATACCAAACTATTAATCAGTCAAGCCTATTCACGTATTATTCTGCTATATTCTGTTACTCTGTTGAGTACTAACTAGCTTGTGGATTATTAAAGAACACAGGGTAGCTACTCAGCAAATAAGTATTTGGTTTGGTATTTGTGAGAACTTGTGTAAACTCTAAGTATTCACCTAACCAATCCACTGGCTACCTTTACAAATGAGCAAAGCCGACTCTCCGAGACACGTGTGACTCCTCCCATCAGAACCCACGCCTCTACACTGGTGACTTTTTCCCCATTTCCATATGTGACATTGGGCTTTAACTCTCCTTCTCCATTTGTGACAAAATCCTGGGAAATTTGTATCACTGACTGGGGGCAGGGGAAGGTAACTGAGTAAATAAGTGTGGATCATAGGAATGGTGGCAAGAAACTAGTTCAAAACTTAGGACACTAAACCCAATGTTCTACCAACATGTCCCAAGACTGAGCTCACTCAGATGTAGTGCTGTGTGGAAGTAGTAACATGAAGACCGTGGAGTCTGAGATGACCGTAGGCATGCCACCTGTCCCCCAGGGAAGAGTGAGGTTCCCTGAGCCACGCTGGGGATCAGTCTAATACTGAAGGCTTGTGTTGAACAACAGAAAGAGACCCAGCACAAAATTATAGGAGTGGCTATTTTATTCTCTCTCCAGTGTCAAAATAAACACAGTTAAAGAATGTTGTGGAGCTAGGAGTGGGGGAGGCAGCAGGAAGCGAGGAACAGAGCCCTCCAACAGCTTTCCAGTTACATCTTTAACTTTTAAGTGATTTTTTTTAAAAAATTGGAATTACATTTTATAATGGGAAAAAAATGTCAGGAGGGACATTGAATTCCCTTAGACAGAATGTCAGAATCCTTGTCAGTTTAAAAACCACAATTTGAAACATGGGGAACAATCTGACCTCAATGGCCAGTATAATGCCTTTTTGTCCACATAAAGGACATTGTCACCATCTCCTGCAAGGAAGAAATTAGTACCTCACATATAGAGGCACCCACCCTTCAGCAATCACATCTTTTATAATTATTGGATCACATCCTTGGACATTACTGATTTGTTCTGCAAGAGGTTGCATGTCCTTTGTGGAGATGCTGGACAATTCAGATGTCCTTCAAACACATATTGAAAGGTGATTGTGAACCACTTAAGAAATGGCCAGACTTACTATCAAAGATCACAGTCTACTGAATGCACAGTTGTCCTTTGGTATGTGTGGGGTTTGGTTTCAACCCCACACCATATATACGAAAGCACATAGACACTGAAGTCTCTTATGAAATGGTATCATATTTAATAAGGCCAATTTGTAGTCCATGTACAGTTTAAATCACCTCTAGGTTAGTAAACTACAATGCAAGCTGTGGTTATAGGCCATTATTTAAATAATAACAATGAAGAAATGGACCTGTACTTTTGAGTGAAAATGTTTCTCATAGGGTCAGGTATTTTAAGAGTTGGCTTTCTGTTGGTGGTGCTGTTTGAGGTTTAGGAGATATGGCACTGCTAGAAGAAGTATGTCACTGGGGCAGGTTTTGAGCGCATATAACATTGCCTTCTACTCTGCTCTCTGCTTCCTACTTTTGATTGGAGATGTGAGCTCTCAGCTTTCCACTTCTGCCTCCATGCCTGGTTCTTGCTGCCATACCTCCAACCCATGATAGATCCCTTTCCTTCCTGAATTATAAGCCTAAAAAATCTCCTTCCTTTATAAATTGCCTTGGCCATGATATTTTGTCACAGCAACAGAAGAGCAGCTAATATAGTACATGTTTAGCTCACGATAAGATGGGGTTTCCAATGGTTCATATGTTGAAGGGTGTGTCTCCTGCTGGCAGTGCTTTTCAGAGAGTACTGGATCTAGAGGCCACTGACTTGATCAATGAGCATATATCCATTATTACTGAAGGGACTATCTGGATGTAGGGCCTGATCAGAAGAAAGAGGCTACTATGTACATGACCTTACTGGGCGTATCTTGTTTTGGATTCTTCTCTCTGCTTCCTGAATGCCATGAAGTGAAGAATCAGCTTTCCTCTGCCTCATGTTTCCCACATGCAGACTCTATTTTACCTCAGGCCTCAGAACAATGATGTCAAGTAATCATTGACTGAAAACAATGAGGCAAAATAAATTATTCCTCTTTTCAATTGTTCTATTGAAGCATTAGTCATGGCCATGGAAGACTAATACAGTACAGATGGATTTTAAATTTTTGGTACTGGAAATTTAACAAAGGGATGCAAACATGCTAACCAAGTGTCTTGCTGTAGTGAGAATATTGGTTTCTTTTAAAAACCCAGTTATGTTATTTGAATATATTTTTGTTTTTAATCTCAGGTGTGAGATATGGAGTTACTTCAGATTGTCCACAGCAGCCAACTATGATTTGTCTCATGCTCTGGCAGGGAGGTAATTCTGCCAGCTGAAGATAGCTCACATTTGGAATTTTGGGGACTCTCGAAATAGTATAAAAAATGGCAGAGCCCAGAGAGGCTGTTGCTGCTCCTCCTCTGCTGTGGTTTGTCAAGTGATCATGAGCAAAAAAATGTGAAGAAGAAATTGGATATCCTGACAATGAAGGTCAACATTGTCCCAAGGAACTCAACACACCTAATCAGCAGGAAAAAGTCTAAAGAAATCTAAGTCCCTTTTCTCCTCCAACCTACTTTTTCACCTACCTAATGTTAGGAGGTTGGGAGGGACTGAAGTGGAGAAGGGTGGTAGGAAAAAGAACCCAGTGAAGTTGCCAAAAGTCAGGTTACATCCTGCCAACTGTGCTCCACTCCTAGTCACAGATGAAATTTAAACAAACAAACAAACAACCCATGGTTTGCTTGCTGGAGCATATGATGTGGAGGCTCCCGAAGGCCAGAGCGCTGAGATCTGAGTATGATGCTACAGGGAGATGGTGGTACCATTGAGAGGTGGGGCCTAGAGAAACGCCTTTGTTCACTGGAGACAGACCATTAAAGAGGATTATGGGACACTATTCCTGTCTGCATTCGCCTTGAGATGTCAGCAGTTTGTTGGGCTACATGCTCCTTCTGTGATATGTCACTCTTGTCAGGGGTCCAAAACAAGAGCCTTGCCCCGTTTTCCCTTGGAATCCAAAGAAGTAGAAACTTAAACAACCTTTTCTACGCTAATTGACTCCGACACTTCTGTACAGAAACATAAAGCTGATTAATAGGAATAGAAAATCACACTGTATGCACGGACCGTGGTGTCCATATATCTACAGGTGAGTCGTGATGCCTCCTCTGCTTTGGAAATGTTTCTACCTCAGTCTTTGATCTAAATGCTCTGCACTGATATCCATTTCATGGATGTCCTGAGGATTTGAGTAGTTAGAAGTTAAAGGTTCTCTCTCTTCAGGCAGGCCACTCAAGAAATGGGCAGATTTAGAGAAACCACACAGATGGCGAGGTATGGGGAGGGGTGGAACATATTTGGCAGTGTTCCTGGTGGCAAGAGAGTCTGCACCTAGGCAGATTCTCCCCGTACTCAGAAACAGTTGGTAGGTAGGCTGAAGTGCTATAGAAGGTGCTGAGGGATAGAATCGGTTCCAGGATTGCATGCCAGTGCCAACAGCTCACCTGTGAGTACACAGAATCAACAGCAAGAGGTCACACACACCTGCTGCAGAATCTTGACCAAGATGCACAATTGACCATCCCTGGTTGTCTAGACAACCCTGATGATGGGCTGTATGCTGGGAAGCAAGCACTCTTTAAATAAAGATTTTATTACAATCATCTAATTTTAAAGCCAGTCAAAAATAAAATCATTCCTGGGCAGAGGCCTCTCCGTGTATCTCATCTGCATCTCGTCGTCCTGAGCTGTTGAGATGATTCGATTTCACAGGATCCATTACAAGCAGTGGATACTTTGTGCCCTATCCTGATGACAAAAGCAAGATCCCTCTTCATTTGGCAAAGGTACAGAGCCTCCATCTGGAATAATATCCATCTCTGTTCCTATATGCAAAAGAATCAGGAAGCACATTTGGTTCTAGCAAATTTTATTTTAAAAAGTGGCATAAACTCTTGAGGAGGAGAGAGAGAAAGCGAGCTGGCAATGCTACCTGCTAACTCTTCAGAAAACTGCCTTGAGATGTTCATGTTCTCTGAGTTGGGGGAAGCCTCTGTGAATGTCAAGGTCAACAGTGGTTACTCAGTTGACCCTTGGTTCCAGGACCATTCTCTCCATAGACAGCTGAAAATGGCCGTCCGGCTCTCCTGAGCTCTTCTAATGCCTAAAGGATTCACCAACTTATGTCTCATGGATATTGAAGCCTGACCACCCTCAGTCTGCAGCTTGCCTGTGTGGGTGAGCCAAACAGAGCATTACCGGGAAAACTGGTGACTAGAGTTTACTTCTTATGGTAATATAATGATTTTCATGCTTCACAGCAGCCTTGAAGGCAAATGAATGCTCCTTGCAAGAAAGGGCTGGCTATGTGTGTCTTCCCAGCTGCATGCTCCAGGTTGGACTGAGTCCCTGCCTATATTTCTGCCCACCTGGCTTCTGAGTCCACACTAGCACTTCAGTGAGACTCCATCACTGCTGCCTGTGACGGAACAAATACTAACTCCCCCAAGCTCCCATGTTTCAGGTGCATGCATCAAGATTGAGACATTCTAACACAAAGGATATAAAATAATAGAAAATAATAAATTTATTATTTAATAAATAGTGTCTGGAACAAACTGACGTGGAGGAGGCAAAGGCATCAGTTTGGTGGTTTCTCAGGAGAGTAAAAGATCCAGCAACTGAGATTTTAAAAATGTCTTCTAAAAATATAGACACGTGTGGCTGAAGCATCTAACAGAGCTGCGCAGTTGTCAGAACAGCAGCCAAGCACTTCAGTTGGTGCCCACGTGCTGGCACCCCTCGAGACTTTCAGAGGCCCTGGTGACACATTATGTAACATCTGTGAGAGGCTGGATGGCACTGGCATTTTCTACATTAACTTTTCGAGTCGCTACTCAGATCTAGTGTTTGGTAGCTGCACTGAAGCTCTCTTTTCCAAAAACCTCCTCGCAGTCAACTGACAGAAGCGAATTTCTCTTGTGTAACAGTCCGGAGCTGTGCTGTCCTGATTGGGACAGATAGTCTGGCTCCAGGAGACTGCTTGGTAACTCACGTTCCTACTCTTTTTTTCTATCTCTTCAAGTATTCTCATCTGCACAGTCCCTGTGGCTGGCTCATCTCCCCATGTCACAATTTCAGACCCATGGGAAAGGAGAGAAGAGAGGCAGGCCTCAAAACACCAAGAAAAGCTGGAACTCCTCCAACCACAGCTTCATTTTCTGAAATGGTTGCTATCTTTTCTTCCTCCTGTGCGACAATCACAGTGGAGACCTGCCAGTTATCATTGCATCCTTGGCCACTAGATACCCTCTTCCTAGCTGTGATGACCACAACTATCTCCACACACAGTCAAATAGCCCATGGTAGGGAACCTGTCCCCTCTAGTCAGGATGTACTACTACTTGTCTCCAGGCAGCATTTTCTGGTGTAGCCCTAAGTTAGTTCTTCTTTGAAGGGATTAATGAAAGCATTGACCATCACTTGCCTAGACCCCTCAACAATGCCTTTTGTATTCTTTTGGCATTTGTAGCCAGACAAGTTCATTCTAAGGCAAATTCTTTCGGTGCTCTATTGCTACTAGATGGGCTGCATTGCCCTAAAGGTCTCCTGTTGAGAGTCTGGAGGTGAGGGAGGTCACAGAGGCACAGGGTAGAGAAACTTAATTTCTACCCCGCAGAGTGCAAGCCTGAGTTTTGCAGAAGGGACAGGAGTACAGCCTGGGATCAGCCACACTCTCAGGAAGATGTGTTATCTGCCATTAGCCTTTTAAGAATGAACTCCCAAGCAGAGATTCTGAGCCTCTGTCACTGAGTCCGTGCAGGGGATGTTTTCTCCTTACCCACAGTGGTGTAGTTGTTGTAAACTTAATCATCAAACCTGACACTAGGGCACCCATTGGCTGCAAGTGAAGTCAGGATCTCATCTTTCTGAGTGTGCGACGGTCATGCACCTGCTAACTCTGTATTCCCCATGGGAACCCAACGTCCACCAACAGTGAATACGATCCAAAAAGAAAACTTAAAAAAAAAAATCTGTGACTATCGTCTGTTATTCACAAAGAATCTGCTGACCCATGGAACCTCAGCCAGGTGTCATTGTTTTCATCTTTCATAAGATCTGCAGCTGCAGTTACTGAAATCGAAAAGCTGCCCCACCCCCCTCGGGATGATTGTAAGTTTATTTTTTAAAAAAACATCCTGAGAATCTTCAGTGAGTGGTCAGGAGAACCCACAGATGCCTCACCCCACCCCCACCCCAAAATGGCATGGCTTCCACATCCTTTGGCCCAGGTGTCATGCACTCTTAGTGTTTTCAGAAGTCTGACCATGTTGAGAATGAATAGACACAGAGACAATAGCTGGATTATATAAAATCTTGCAGCTACCTGCCCAGGAATCTGATCCTTCCCATGCTGACTAGCCACGAAGGCAGCAGACTAGAACTCAGAACGATAAAATGACAGACCATTGCCTGTAATCACAGCCCAGGGAGCCAGCCAACTGCTTCCAAATCAACCAGCCCTAAGGGGCCAGGGCGTAAGTAATAATTGACAGCTTCACTTTGTTACTACCTCCAGTCAAAAGCCAAATGTGCCCTCTGACCACTCCCAGGGGACGCTCCATTTTTAGACAACCTGCCCTCAGCTTCCCGAGACAGACACCCTCCGTGGCATACCTGAGCCTTTCCTTTCTCCCACTACAGAGCTTCCTGTGCCCCTGCCTGACTCTGAGCTTCTGGCAAAATGCAGATGGTGGAGGCTCACTCTCTGCTATAGTGAGCTCAGAATAAATAGCTTTCTCACTTAGTTGGACTTCTTCTATTTCTACCACACACATGGCTGTCGCACAGCCATGGCTAGAGCTCTGGGTACCTCGGCCTGGGGAATCTCACATTCTCACACCTATCTCAGGTTCTTTTGGCTGTGTTTACATACCGTGTGGAGATCTGAATACCATCCTTCTCCCTGTTGAGATCTTTAATTCACGTTTTTAGATTTTTAAAATTCACTTTAATAGAAGCAAAGACCCCCTTTCCATATAAGGCAACATTTACAAATTGGTATCTTCCAGTGGCTTTTATTTTATCTACCATCATATGCATGAAGTCACTTTGGTAAGAGTCATTTAAAGAATGTTTGTCAGGAAAAAGGTTGATCCTTCGATGACCTCAGGCTCCTGTAGAACGATCTTCAAATAACCTCCAGGGAACCTGCCTACCTCAGTGCACTGCCATTTCCACTGGGTGTGTGATTTTAGTTTTTTATAAAGTGTGCTAAAAAAGTGTTTCTAGGTGTACCCATGCAAAGAACATTTCCTCTCTACTGTGAACAGCTCCTGTGTAACCTCTACTAAACTTAAATTTATTCTACAAATACTTTCTGTTATATTAGGTGCTGGAATGTGATTGCTGAGTAGTTGACAAGGTACCTGCTTGCTTGAAACCAAGTGGGAAAAATGACCTGTAAACTGACAAAGGCAACAATACATGCTGGTTTTTAAGGGATTTGTCAAGAATTAGAAGGATAGCGAATGGGTGGTCCTCTACATTGGTGGTCAGAGCAGGTGCTTGGAGAGACAGGAATTGAAACTTTGGACATAGGAAGAAGCCAGCTATGGGCAGTTGGGAAGGAAAGGGAAAAGGTGGGAGCTAGTGATGCCATAATAGGAAAGGTCAGGTCAGGGGCCATTTTTAATCTAAGGAGAAGGCAAAGTTATAGAAGAAGAGGCTCAAATAAAGTCAGGGATAGGAGTTACTCCACACACTCTAAAGGAATAATCTAGATGCTGCGAGACTCCAAAGGTGTACGTCTGAGTAGGAAAGATGGAGGGCTGACCATGGGTGGAAGTAATGGATGAATGTAAGACGTGGGCGTGGGCTATGAGGGGAAGGGTGGAGTCTACAGAGGATGAGAAGGGACTGTGGGCACAGAGGGCACCCTGGAACACAACAATCTTAGCTTACAAGCTCACTCTCACTATGCTGGCATGTCCTGCTGAGGGTCATATGCAGCACAGTGGCTTCCTGTGCCCACATGCAAGAAAGACTCAGCATCTACCAGTCCCCATAGCCTTCTTGCAGGAGAAAGAACAAGCAGAATATGATCCTTGAAAATGCACACGTGTGCCTCTTTCTGAACCTCTTGCTTTAGAATCACTGGAAACGAGGCTTGAAATATTACAATTAAAACCACAAATGAGCCCAGTGATGTGTAGCCATGGAACAGGAAGCCTTTTTTTCTTCTATTACAAGGGGTAAGAGGAGCGTGGAGGAAAACCCCAAGGCTCAGTATGAGACATAATTACGTATTACAGCTGTATAGACAAAAGGAGCAAGGTCAAAAGGAAATGAATTATCAGAATGAATTGGTCTTTAAAAACTGTTATCTGTCCTACTTCAGGTCCTATCCCAACCCAAGTCAGTCATTTCTCTTCCTGAGATCAAGCTTGAGTGCAGACTTCTGAACAACAGCCTTTCTTACCTATTGGCGGCTCATGACCACCTGGCTTTGACTAGCTTTGAAGTGGGGAGGGTCTGAAAACAGTTAAGAAGCCCATAGAAACATGTTACTTAAGAGTTGAGAGCTGGAAAATGAAGAACCCCTCCTTGAGAAAAAGAAACAAAGGAAACTATCAGCAAAAAGACAGTAAAAAAGAGTGAATTGCAATCAAATTTAATATCTCTCTCCTTGTATGAAGCTCTCTTATGCCTTGCTTTGTACCACCCATTCAGATAAATATACATTCTGAGTGTGGTGGCATTGAACTCACACCCAAGTGGGTCAGGGATCTGGAGATCTGGAAGAGCTTTCTGGGAAGCATAGAGATTTCCGGGCAACACATAGTGACAATGCAAATAATTGTCAAGTACTGTGCCATTTAAAAGGGTAAGGAACTATTGCTGAATTACCTTGTACCCTCAGTGTGTTTATGGAGTGTCATATGTGGGTAGTAGTAGGGCCTATTCTTCTATTCACATACTCCACATTCTGTGCTCTCCCTTAGCCAAGGCATTTGGGACACTATCTACTTCCTTGCTGCTGATGTGGTCCACGGACTCACAGCACCAAGATCCTCCTGGGATCTTGCTACATCTTAGGTCCTTTCCCAAAGAGTTATAATATGTTTTTTAAAACCTACTGTTTCTGGCCCTTCACATTCACATTAAAGCTTGGGAAGAAATCATCTATACCTACACAGAGAGGCCCTGAGAATGGTAGACACCAAATATCAGTGTGAGTAGTTTGAGGGTGCTTGGGAAAAACCAAGATATTGGCCAAACTGAACATGAGTCTGGTACTGTAGAAATCATCTGAGAAGCTGGACCATCAATGGCAAGAAATAAAAATCCACAGCTCTAGAAAAGACAATGTCTTATTTAAAGAGCAGGATTTTACAGCCTCACTTCACTCTTCTGATGACATACTCACTTCTGGGTTATTTTGACCACTCAGCTTCCAAGACCTTACCCCAGGTGTTGTTATGATAGTGTGCATGTGGAAATTTATCTTTTATGTAATTCTATGGGTAGCTCAGATTATCAGGGAGGTTTAGGGGAAATGCCTTTTTTAGGAGGTTCACATTCAAAGGTCTACAGATTAGTCAAGTAGGGTGTCATGCAAGGTCTTGTTCATATTTCACAAGTCAGTTTCAACAGAAGAAACAGGTTCTTGGTGATAGGAGGAGCTTGTAGCTAAAGAAGTTTCTAGAAAGACCTTTACCCTCACTTCAATGTCCTGGGAAGTGGACACCATACTTGATTAAGAACAAAGATATCCACCATGAAGGATTCGATATTTGAAGAGAAGTCAGCCTGGCCTTCCTGGGGAAATCGACTTCCTGTGGGGAACATGGAGGTTTACAGTCCTTGCTTTCTTGCCTTGAGGTAAAACCAAGGCTTGGAAAGGAAATTCTTCAGCTAAAATCATCTTTGAGCCTGCACCAACATCAAAAATACAATTGAGAAGCCAAGATGAAAACCCCAACTACAAAGCCAGAAATAAACATTCAGATTACTGGGAAGAAGAAAGCATCAGAACTGGCAAGAGATGACAAGGCTGTTACATCGATTAAAAAGGATCATGTGATGTGAAAATCGATGCAAATCTACTTAGCAAAATTTCATTTGACTAACAGGCCAGTCGACCTATCTTTCTTTGCAAAGAAATGGGTGATGTAAATGCATATATTTGGCAGAAGACTAAAACAGGATCTAATTGAGCATCTCTTTAAACATTATATTTTTTAAAGATTTATGATTTAGTAGTTTTATTTATGTGTCTTATGTGTTTTATTTTATTTTATGTCTGTGTGGATGTGTGTCACATGTGTGTGGGTGCCCATGAAAACAATTAGAAGGTATGAGATCCCCCAGTGCTGGAGTTAGAGGTAGACGTGAACCATCTAATGTGGATATTGGGAACTGAACTAAGGTCCTGCAATGGGTTGGGTATTTGTAGTAGCTATTCCTGGTTGTCAGCGTGACTATATCTGGAATGAACTACAGTCCAGAATTGGAAGGCTCACCTGTGATCCTGATCTTGAGGCTGGAAAACACAAGTTTCTGACCCGGATCTTGGCATGGAAATCTTGAGGCATAGTGGCTATGAATCCCAGGAGACTAAGGCAAGGAGATCTCTCAGTTCAAGGTCATCTGGGACAAAGCAAGTCCCAGATCCAGCTGTGGTGGTACACACCTTTAATCTGGGTCACGCCTTCTGCTGGAGACCTACATAAGGGCATTGGAAGAAGATTCTCTCCTTCACCTGCTTGCTTTGTGGGACTGAGTTACTGCTAGAGCCTTGGACTTCCATTCACAGCTGCTGCTGATTGTTTGGGAGTTGGACTACAGACTGTAAGTCATCAACAAATTCCCTTACTATGTAGAGACTACACCTAAGTTCTGTGACTCTAGAGAACCCTGACTAATACAGTATTGTTCTAAGTAGGAGCAAGCTGTAGAATTAACCACCTCTTAGTGCTGAAGTACATACTACACTCCCAACAACAAAATCTAGAAAAGATTATCAGTGAAAGAACCTCATTGCTAATACATAAACAAAGCTTCATTTCTGAGAGCAGGCCCAGGGCGATCCACCAGAGAAATAAATGCTGTACATAAATACAGCTCTGGGAATCGGCTGTCTCACAGGCGATGTGAGAAGAAAGCATGGAAGACCTCAGGGAACAGGGATGAAAGAGATTCTCCCTTTTTTCTGTAGCTCAGTACAGGAAGCGGACAGTGCTCACATGTCAGGGTAGCGCTTGTAGAGTCTTAGATAGTTATGCAGATACTTTTGTCCCAGAGGGAGTGGCAAGCTAAGTTATTTCACCTAAAGATTAAGTTGGATAAAAAGCACTACAAAATCTCAGCAACCCAAAGCAGAAATGAGGGTCTGGAGAGATGGCACATGGACACGCATGTGCACGGGCAGGCACACTCTCGGGCACACACACACACACACACACACACACACACAGAGAGAGAGAGAGAGAGAGAGAGAGAGAGAGAGAGAGAGAGAGAAAGAGAGAGAGAGAAAGAGAGAGACAGAGACACAGACACAGAGACAGAGACATAGAAGCAGAGAGAGACAGAGACATAGAGGCAGAGAGAGACAAACAGAGCAATCATTGGCATGACATGCTGAAAATAGCTAAAACAAGTCAAAATAGGCATTTGAAGTGACTGTCTCACTGTCTGGATAGACTTGCTCATTGAAATCCCTCAGAGGGGACTTTGAGTACACAGTAAGCTCCTGAAGCCAGTTTGCAATCAGGCAACATCTTCACCTCATCTCTGATACTGACTCTGGTTTGCTGGGTTTCTTGCTGATGTTCTAGTGGAGTGCAAACCCACCTTGCAGCTCTGCCCTTGAGTCCAAGGAGGCACTGACGGTACAAAGAGAAATGGCCAGAGAAGAGGGATGCTAGGACTCTGCCTTGGGAAGAGACACATTCTATCACTTTACAGACAGTGATAGAACGGTCTGAGCAAGATGGCTCAGTAGGTGCCTTTCACTAAGACTGATGACCCCAGTTTGATCCTGGGGACTTATGTGGTGAAAGGAAAGAACCAATGTCCACAAGATGTCATCTGTCCTCTATATACATGGCATGTACACACACACACACACACACACACACACACAGAGAGAGAGAGAGAGAGAGAGAGAGAGAGAGAGAGAGAGAGAGAGAGAGAGAGAGAGAGAAAGAGAGAGAGAGAGAGAGAGAGAATGTAAAAAGAATGTTCTAAACATTATAATTGATAGTCTTCATTTTGTAAAAAGGAAAACCAAAAGGTCAGTTACCTATGATGTCATGTATGTCATGGGGCTTGGGATATTTTTTGTTTGATTGATTTGCTTTTGTTTGTTTGTTTTTGAAACAGGATCTTATTATCAAGCCTAGGCTGGCCTTAAGTTTGCCAGTCTCCCATCCCAGCATTCAGAGTCCTGAGAGCAGGCTATTTTTGAAAGCTATGCCTAGAAAAACATGCTCAGAGGAAACTATGTCAGCACATTTATGGAATTTAAATGCATACATGGCAACATTCTAAAGTGAAACAGATTTATAAATAATTTTCTGTTCTTACATCGTATATGGAAGGGAGACACATTAAGAGCAGGCTAATTCTTGGGAATAATTCTATGTGCATTACTCAGAAAAATAAGCATTTTCCGTACAAACATTGCCCGCTATGTACTGTGTATTTTCCTGTTCCTCCTGCTCAGTCCTCTTGACTGAATTTTCCATCTAAGAAGACATAGCCTTCACCACTGACTGCCTAAAAGATGGCTGGATGTACTGTTTAATTTTAAAGAAGGCTTCTCATAAGCCATTGATCTCTTTCCCCTCCTATTCCAAACGGCAGACGTGAAATTACATCTCTGGGTACGTGTGATTAATCTTCGATTCAGAAGTGAAGAAAAGAAGAAAAGGCTAGAAACATCTAAAGCCTCTTTTTTATTAGGAGAAAGCAGGCTTTAGGTTGAAAACGTGATTTATCTGTTCTAAATCCACTTGAAGATCACCTTTACACAAAGGTCAAATGTGGCTTGAAATGAATTCCCTGTGCAGTACTTAGGCGGGTCCTGGGTTATAGCTTTTCAAGGCTAATAAATACTGTAACCATGTGACGGCAGCCATCTAAATGGTGTACATAGGATTTGGGAGGGATTGTGGTCTTTCAGTGAAGAAGTCTGGCTAGAGGGGAGACATTAGAGTTGACTTGTGGCCAGACTGCTTGAAATCAAATGATATTCAATTTACGTTTGGCCTTCAGCCACCAAATAAATGAGTCATTACTGCAGTCTGCAAGGCTTTTGTCTCTGGCAAAATGATTCACAAAATGAGTTCAGTAGATAACCTGTTTTGGGAACAGCCTTAACATCTTCAAATATTTGTTGAGTTAATTGCAGTTGTATGCAAATCCCAAGGTCAGTCTGTATTTTTATAAGCAAATTTGGTCTTCTACTTCCAAAACAGAGTGTCAAGCCATGTTCATAGTTTCAAATGGAAATTTTGACTTTTCTTTCCAAAAAAATATATTAACTGAAGTACATTGAAATATTTTTTCTTTTCCTATTATTAAGAAACAAGAAGCAATCTTGTCTCACCCCTGTCAGATACATCATGTATTTTGACAAAAAGAACGAACCCTGAAACATCATTTAGGTCAAGAGAGATGTGGGATACTTGACAATAGCTTAGCTCAGCAGGAGTCCAGTGAGCTCTACAGGACCCATCTTAGGAAACTTTCATCTACACAGAATGCAAACACTTTAGGAGGATTTCCCATTTTAAGATGACAGGACCAGTGGAGAGAGTTCCACGGTGGATTTGTTACTTTTGTAAAGAGCATCCATGATATTATAGAAGTTCGGATATATAAAAAGTTAAGGGGATAAAAGTATCAATAACTACCATAAAGATCAGGA
Organism: Grammomys surdaster; assembly: GCF_004785775.1. Taxonomy (NCBI): domain Eukaryota; kingdom Metazoa; phylum Chordata; class Mammalia; order Rodentia; family Muridae; genus Grammomys; species Grammomys surdaster. The sequence continues at coordinate 5,830,123 of NW_021604597.1, read as the reverse complement.
CCCAGGCCATGCTGTGTCCTGTAGCATCCCCTGTGTCTTTTCCTGGGTCCAAATCTTAGGAATAACTCCTTATTTTTTTTATTTTTATAAATCTCTCTAACTACTTTGATTTCTACTCTCCCCCAAACCTTCTTTCAGTTCGTAGTGGGAAATAAAATGAAAATACACCAGTAGACGTCTGTAGCTTATGAAGTGATATTTAATGCCATGCAATCTTTGCTAATGACAAAAGCCAGCTATAAAGCAGAGCAGACAGGGGGCACATGTGCGTGGCATGGCTGAAGGATGTTGGGCATAGGCTTCTCCTCTATTCCCACCCCACTGAGAAATTTGACTTTCGGTTTACACTTCACTTGTTTCCAATACTCTATAATATGCAATGGTTGCTTTTTAAAATGTGAAAATAGTCTACGGCCATACCACCCTGAACATGCCCGATCTCATCATAAAATGTGAAAATAGTGTTAAATTTTAAAATGATATTTTTAAGTCTCAACTAAAATATCTTACAAGAAAAGAGTAAAACCTGCGTTTCTCTAACTTCCTCCAACTTGCAGCTCAGCAACCGCAAGGAACCAAGCGATTGCAGTCTCTTAGGTAGCTTGTCATAGTGGTAGTGTGCAAAGTATTCATTCATGTTCCCTACTTGGCAGTACATTTTGAGCCACTTACCGAATTAGCTCATTTAAATTGACCTAATGTGTATCGGTGACAATATAGTTTCTTAAATATTTATTTCATAATCTCGTTAGCTAGACTTCAGTTAGTGGTTTTTATATGTTTTCTCTACATGTTTTGAGATTGTAAAGAAACCATAGTAAACCCCGTAGTATATTTCAGCACATTTGTGTACACAACTTCTACAGATAAGATTACTGACTACATGACGTGAGACTCGCGTGCCTTTAATGTGTTTAGGGACTGATGGGTCTGGTACCATTAATCTTACCAGCTTTACGCCAGGATGAGGATCCTCATGATTTCAAAACACTTCTTACCTTTCAAGTAGAGATGGGATCTCACTGTTGTGTCAGTTCCCATTTTCTTTCCTACATGGTGAATTTAAAACTTCTCCCACATATTTAATAAGGCATCTGCATTTCTTCTCCTGTAACCTGTCTCTTAATATCCCATTGTAGTGAGAGAAATTTACGAAACGGCGCAGCTCGGCTAGTTCCCAAGCCACAGCCATGTTGGTGCTCTATGTCCCCGCTCCGGCTAGCCAGAACTCCATAGCTCTAAGCATGGCCCCTGATTCAACTCTGTCACCCTCATAGTACTCAGCTAAGCCCCAGACAATATCCGCCTTGCGCATGGTACCGGGTAGAATGAAGACTCTTAAAGCTTTACGATTATTTAATGGATTTATATATTTTAGCAAATGCTCAACACACAAAATGCGCACGCAATGAGAATTGCTACCCAATGTCTAATCTTTTGATATGTTTAATTACTCGAGACTGCTCTAGACCCATAAATCTTCCTCCATGTTGCTTCACCTCCTCCTTCTCTCTTTCCTCGGTTCCCTCTTCCAACTCTTCGCTCCACCTACCCAATCACCGAGCTCCACTGCAACTCCACTAGGCAGGAAAAGTCCTGCAACATTCCACAGCCACTTCCTAGTATTGTTCTTTTTTTCTTTTCATTATTTAATGTTCATATATTAGGAAATTCAAGACGGATTCCTCAACATTTATTCTTTTGCCCTCAAATTTAACTTTCTCTAGTGTTTTCCCGTAAATACTTAATTGTTTTGGCTAACTTTTCCTTTTATAGGTCCTGGGAACTGATTGGAGTAAGAATATCATCTCGCATGGCATTTGAACAAATGCCACCTAGCATTTTCAGGGCTTGTTCTCAGTATGTGAGTGGCATTACAAATGGTCCTAGAGACAGCCAGTAATGTGCATTACTCCAGAGGTCGTTACTGTCTTAAGGAAGTAACACATGACTCTAAGTTTTATATACAATCTATAGAAAGGACAGGAATGTTGACACAGAGACAGGCAGGCTGGATTATTATACTGAAGACTTTACATTTTTCAAGGTATCTTCTTGTGAGAATAAGTCAGAAGATTTTTTTTAAAAAAACCTTCAATTATAACTACTTTTATTAAAAATGACGGTAGCATGCATAAATTTCTGTTTTAAAATAAAAGATCTGCCTCTTTTTTGTTTGTTTGAATCAAAATGACTCTTGGCACCCCCAGCAGGTATTTCTCAGCTGAGGAAGAGGCTATGAGGTGATCGTAGTAATGGATGCGCTTCCTCTGACTGAACTAACAACCACCAAGGTCTTCACTTTCTGTGAAATATGTAGAGCATGAATCATCTCCCAGGAAAGCCACTGTAAATAAATTGTAATGCCTGAAAAATAATGGTCTGTGCATTTTGCTCTGTGTCTGTGCTGTCCCAGGAGTCTTCAGCCTCAGGCAGGAAACAACTCTACTGAGAAGCAGCTTTGCAGAGGTCTCATCCTGGAGCTAGTCTCCACCTTGTCTACTCTCCGATGCCATTCCCCCTTTTAAAATTCATCCACTCCCTTGGCTGGGTATAGGACAAGACTGATGGAGGGATAGTTTTCAATCTCTCCTTTTATATGTTAGCTGTTCTTGATCCTTGAGATTTTAAGATTTTACTCTATGGTCTATAACACCTACAATGTGAGGTTCAACTCAAGGTCTTGAAGTAGTCAAGGACAGTATGGTGGCTGGCATCAGCTGTGTGTCATGATGCCTTTTACTCGGTCTGCCCCCATGTTCCTGAAGAATATGCGACAGGCCATGTTATGTAACCACCATTTCTAAGAACAGTTCTCTTCTTTCCTAATTGCCTGCACCAATTATTCACTGGTAGTGTTTTCTACATTTTTATTCTTTGAGGTTTTTCATTAAAATGTAAGGCAAGCTATAGGTATTCCTGAATTGTTTCTAAATTAGTCACTACATCCCCAACTCCCAGAGTATGCGTCAAAGTCAAGATAACCCACCATTTTCTCGATGCAGATCTGAAATGAGTCACTAATGAACAAACGTCTTTACAATTAATTTAACTTAGTGGAACTATCCTTCACACACACAATTGGGGAAACACTTTTCAAGTTTTTTGATCCATTAAATTCTCATTCTGAGCTGCTTCTGTGTTTTAAACTCTGGGCAATGTGAGTCAGACACAAGTTTGAATTCAAAAGGCAATGATCAGACAATTAAACAAAGGTTCTAGACTATTCTGGAGGACCTCACAAGGGATCCAGGGTGTATTATCCTTAGAGACTTCACCTTCACAAGATTTTCATTCACTCATGGGATTTTCCATGGTCATTGAGCACCTAACTTGTATGCAGCCACAGGCAGTGCCTGCTTCGATCCTATCTTACTGCCTTGCTCCATGCAGGAGATTGGCTGCAGCTCCTCCTGCAGAACAGCCTCAGCCACTCTACCTGCTTGTCTCCAGGTGTGAGCAAGACAATACACAGCCTTGGGTAATTCAAGGACATTTTCTAGGCTCGAAGGAAGAATCACAAGGTTAAGAGTTTTCTGGGAAAGAAAGAGGTATAGAGATTGAAAAGAAATAAGTTAAAACATGAAATAAAACAGATCTCCCTGTATGGAAACATGCCAACACCCAGTCTATTTCCAGCAGTGTATTGGCAGATATGCCCCTCACACAGGAAGCTACACCTGAATAAGGAAAGAGGAGCCCAGGACTATGTGTTCCATCTGGTGGTTTGAATATGCTTTGCCCAGGGAGTGGCACTATTAAGAGGCAAGGCCTTGTTGGAGTAGGTGTGGCCTTATTGGAAGAAGTGTGTCACTGTGGGTGGGGTTTGAGAACCTCATCCTAGCTGTCTAGAATCCAGTCTGCTCCTGACTGCCTTTCATCAAGATGTAGAACTCTCAGCTCTTCCAGATCCATGTTTGCCTAGACACTAACATGCTTCCTGTCATAATGATAATGACTGAACTTCGGAACCTGTAAGCCAGCCCCAATTATATGTTGTCCTTTATAAGAGTTGCCTTGGTCATGGTGTCTTTTTACACCAATGAAAATCCTAACTAAGATACGCCATGAATGTAAATGAAGAAATGAGAAATGGCAGTAGTTTCTGGACTACAGGAGGCACAGGGCCTCCACAGGTGAAGAAGAAGGAGGAAGTGTGTGGGGAAGAGTAGATCTCCCAGAATGATGTGAACAGGAAGCTGCTGTTTGCTCACAAACTCTATTCCAAACCCATTCCATCCACTCAGCAAACAGTTCCTGAGTAGCTATAATTTTCCAGACACTACATATTTACAAAATACAACACTACCTGCTCTCTAGCTTTAAAATGGAAAGCCAGACAGATAATGACTCCAGCAAAATCCTCAATATTTACCATTTCTATAACATGTCTGTGTCAGGCCCTGTGCCAGTTCTTTTACATGCAGATTTTTTTTTAATTATCATTGGACACCAATGTGACTCCATTTTAAAGATGAAGAAGTCAAGATGATGACTGACCTGGGAAAACAGAGCTTCCTGGAACCTGAGATAGACTAGAACTTGGTATATTCTGCTGCCTGAGCTCAAGTGAAACTGATCTTGCCGCCCTGGGACAGATAGGAGGGAGTTGCTCCAGCCTGGATGTGGAAGAAATGCTAGAATGTTCTAAGCATATGATGCTATAATATTTTCTCCTACTTGAGCTACATCTAGGAGTAGGCACAGGGTCACAAAAGTACTCAGAGTGTTCCAGGAGGACTCAGATGGAGAGCAGAAGGAAGGCCATGCAAAGCCCTGAGCATATACATCCTAAATCTTTTCCTCCCTTTCTCCCTCCTTCCTTCCCTCCCTCCCTCCTCCCCTCCCTCCCCAGCCTGTCGTGGATGTGTGAACTCCAGGAATAGACAGGACAAAGATGAGCAAGGACTTAGATTTCACCAAGGTTTGTCTCAAAACTCTTCTAGACAATGACCATGAGTTTCAAATGCTTGGGTGTAATGAAGATTAGTAGGAACAGTGACTCCAAATTGGAGAGTATTTGCAGTTCATATTTAAGTCGTCTTAAATGCCTATTTTTCTTAAAGGAAAGAAGTAAAACCTCAGACAAAATTTCTCAGATTGAGTTTTTAAGTATGTTTTGATCACTCAGAATCATCCTTAAGACCCTTTTATAAAAATAAGCAACGAGAGGCCAATTGTGAAGAGTTTACATTGTTCTCCTGGACCACACTTAGTGTTAGATCAGTTCCAACTAAGAAACTGGGTTTTCTTTTTTATTAAAAATAATTTTCATTGTATTTTATGTGCTTGAGGGTTTTGCTTGCATATATGTCTATGCATCAGTAAAAAGAGGGCATCAGATCCCTTACAGCTGGTTATGAGCCATCATGTGGGTGCTGGGAATTGAACCTGGGTTTTCTCCGAGAGCAGCCAGTGCTCTTACCCTCTGAGTCATCTGTCTAACTCCAGGAACTATATTTTCTAAGTTGTATCTGTTTTAAAGTATGATGGACCTCCCATGGAACCTACATGTCCATGATTCTGAAGTCTCTTTGTCTGAATCATTTGTCTTCTTTAAATGATAATGAGATGCTTAATCAGGCCCTTGTTCTTGTGGTCTACGGAGAACCATGAGTTACTTTATGACAAGATTTTAGAGACGAACAAAGGATCAATTCATGTGAAAGCATAAGCAAGTTCCAGTGATCTTTATAGTTCAGTATATATACCAAATTTAAAACCCAAAGCAAGCAAGCAAACAAACAAACAAACAAAAAACCAAAATCCACCATGAATTGCCCATAGTAAATAAACTTGAAAAAAGACTCACTTTCATAATTATCATTACTTAGCAAAGGTAAAATATATCTATTTTAATGGGAAAAAATAAAAGGATTGTACCTGCTCTCACAAGTACAAAGCTTTAAAAAGTCTACAAGTACCACACTGATGCTCCCAATGAATTCTTTTTTATAATTTTATTTATTTGTTTGTTTTATGTATATGAGTACACCATTCTCTTTGCAGACACACCAGAAGAAGGCATCAGACCCCACTGCAGATGGTTGTGAGCCACCATGTGGTTGCTGGGAATTGAACTCAGAACCTCTGGAAGAGCAGTCAGTGCTTTTAATTGCTGAGACATCTCTCCAGCCCTGAATTCTTTTCTCTAATTGATATAAACAAAATTTTCACTAACAAAATTTGCTCTGTGCCTTCTCAAACTTTCTTAAAAGACTTTAAAATGAATGATTTACCTGGACTTGAGATAAAATGTCAAGTTCACAAACATACCCACACCAACCAAAGGAAAGCATATTTAAAGTATTTATTTCAAAACAAAGCAGATAAAATGTGCACCCAGAACAGAAAGATTTCAGAAATTTTGACTAGACTGTACACAGTAGTAACAGAGCAGGCAAAATCTTTAAAATGTGCTGTTACAACTTGGTAAGTAGAACAAAGCCAACTGCAGGACTGACTATCAACTACAGATGACCTATTTTCATTGAAAGTAAAAGAAGAGAGATGGATGTTCTCGTTGAGAAATCTGGCAAGGCTCAACAGAGTGTTTGTCTCTCCCATCTCCCATGTTCTCAGCACCAGCACATTAAGATGGAGAAGATATGGTCCTTACTTTAGATGTTTGGGAAGGATGAATGCATCCTTGGATCATTTCAGCACTGTGGTTGCTGTGCTGGCATAGAAGACAAGAGGTAACCAGAGGTCTCTCTGAAAGCTGGAGCCAAAAACACCTGACTCATCTGGGTGTGGTTGAGTCACAAGAGGCCAATGGAGCAGGGTACAGTAACAGCCAAACTCAAGCACTCTGTTTTGATCTGGATCTGAAATGCCTCATAAATGCTGGATAGTGAAGGCTTGGTGCCCACTGTGGAAGTATACTGAAGTGGAGCCTCTGGGAGGCAACTGAGTGATGGAGGCACTGATGACATCACAAACTGGTTAGTTACTGACAGATGCAAGGCTTGATGGTGTCTAGGGAGGTGATGGAAACTTGAGGAAGAGGCCATAAATAGAAGTTGCTCACTATAGAGGTGTGCCATTGAAGTGTGCTTCTAAGTGTATGTTCCCCTGGTCTGTTCTCCCTCTCCTCCTCCTCTCCTCTCCTCTCCTCTCCTCTCCTCTCCTCTCCTCTCCTCTCCTCTCCTCTCCTCTCCTCTCCTCTCCTCTCCTCTCCTCTCCTCTCCTCCCCTCCCCTCCCCTCCC
>NW_021604597.1:5809672-5822514 GCF_004785775.1 Grammomys surdaster | reverse complement strand
TCCCCTCTCCTCTCCTCTCCTCTCCTCTCCTCTCCTCTCCTCTCTCTTCTGGTCACTTTGAGATGAGCAGCTTTGCTCCATTATATGTCCACGATGATCTTCACCACTACAAGTCAGAAATGACAAAGCCAAATGACCATGAACTGAAACATGAGCCAAATAAACCTTTCATCCTTGAGTTGACTTTTCTCATGTATACCAGTGGAAAGCTGAGCAATAAACTAAGAAAAGGAAAAGCATGTTAGGATATAGAACAACATAGTCAAGAGAGGGAAGGGGAGAAGGCAGCCCAGTATAGAGCCTTACCCTATCATGTGGAGATGGAGACAGGTAAGAGCCAGAGGACCCAGGGTCTTTGAAACTCTTTAGAGTGGACAAGGGAATCTATCAAACTATTTTGAAGCATGAGAATAATGTCAACAGAACTACATATTAGAGAAGAGAGTTGGCAGCATTTTGAAGGATAGACTGAGGTGCAAGATCATGCAGGAAAGCAGCCAGGGGATGCTCATCATGTGATGAGAAATGAAAACGGCCTTGATCTAATAATTCTAGTAAGCAAGGAGGATGTGATTCAAGATAGGATTGCTAGCTAAAGATGGCATTTCACTAGCTCAGTGAAGACTGAGGGATGTGCCCACCAATATGCAGAATGACACTTGGACCACATTGCTCTGGCTACGACAAGTCCAGTCACAGTGCATAACTCTTTCCTTATCAAAGGTCATTGATTCGATGGAATAAGAAATAGGCGCCCTGACAATGCAATAAATCAATCAGCTTCTGTCATCAGCTTCAAGAATTATATTGGTGGTGATGGTAAGAAAGTGTTGGAGTCTCCAGAAACCTCAGCCATCCACTTACAAAAACAAAAAGAGGTTATAGTTGTGAGCTTTACTCAAAAATACCATAGGAAGTTACACATCAAATGCTGGAAGGTAAGAGTAGATGCATTGTGGGTAACTGGCATGTTCTTCAAGGATCAGATCATTGTTTCTTACATACTTTCATTTCCGTCTCAATTTTTGTTTTTATAACAAGAAACTTTCACCCAGAATTGAGGGGCCATACATTCATAACAGTCACAGGAAATATCAGTATGGAAGAGGTCTTCAAGTCTATGTGAAACCAATAAATATCTAGACTAGAACACAGGATGTGTGTGTGTCTGGGCATGTGCTATTGATTAGTCCTTTCTTTAGATTTTTCATGGGTTTCCTTCATCACTGTTCACAAAGATCTACTTTGAACTCACACTCAATGTCTATGAAAGCCTAAGTATGTCCCAATTACACCTACTAGATGAGTGTGCGGAACTATGAAATACCTATAAATCTCTTATCCTGGAAAATTGGGCCTCAATATGAATTCTGGTCAAGGCCCACTAAACTGGTCACAGCCGAGACCTCTAGGAAAGCCTGTGGGAAACAAATGAGGTATGTTTCTCATTGTTACATATCCTTGGGGAGAAATTTACTTACATCTTTTGGGTAAGTGTTATAAAGAAACATCTGGAAGCCTTACTCTTTGGAGTAAGAGCAAAGATGAGCAGGAGACATTCCATATAGTACAAAGATTATATACACAAATGATTAGAATTGAACTAGAAGAGAGGAATTTGAAGGCTCCAAGGAAAGAAAAGACAAGAGCTTGAAATTCTAATCACCCTGATTTGACTAAAACACACTCCACACAAATTATGATACTGTACCCAGTGAAGAGGCACACTATGTGTTAATTTAAAAGACTAAAACAAATTTGGCTATGCTCACTCCTATTTTCTTTTTGAAAGCTTTGTGTTAGCTTTAATTATGTACATGTATGTGGTTATATGCCTGTTGAGTGCAGGTGTCCATGGAGGTCAGGGGTACTGGATAACCCTGAAGCTGGAGTTACAGATGGCTGTAAGCCACCTGGTGTGGGTGTGAAAGTTGAACTGAGTCCGCTGGAAGAGCAGCATACTCTGAACCCTGTGCCATCCCTCCAGCCTAGGCACTCATGTTCTCAACAAGGCCCAAGGCCGGTATGACATTTAGTGATATTTTGTTTGCATGCCAAAGACTACCCTTTGAGTACTTAATTTTGTGAAAAAAATGAGTAAGACACAGAGAGAGAGAGAGAGAGAGAGAGAGAGAGAGAGAGAGAAAGAGAGAGAGAGAGAGAGAGAGAGAGAGAGAGAGAGAGAGAGAGAGAACCCACATGTATGTGTAGTGATAGAGGCCAGAGGAGAATATCATTTCTTCTTCATTCCATTGAGACAAGGTCTTTCATCAGACCTGGAGCTGGTATTTTGGCTAGGCTTCCTGTCCAGTGAAATTCTGGGGCCCACTTGCTTCTGTTCCTCAGTGTTGGGGTCGCAGCCCATGTATCCCTGCCTGGCTTTTACATGGATATTAGAGATTCAGACTCCGATCCTCTAGCTTGGTCAACAAATTCTCCTACCCACTAAGCCATCTCCCCAGGCCCAACTTCATGTTCACAGGCTTAGGTTATGTTATTTTAATTCCTTAAATTATAGGCAGAAAATGATGTTCTAGTTACAGGGAATGGGACACCCTGGGCAAGGACTGACAGGGACTATGTCCCTAGGACCCAGGATCCTAAGAGGGGCAGCCGAAGGGTGTTTTAGTATAAGTGTGTGTAGACAGGATAGTTGAGAGGAAGAGGGGAGATAAGGAAAGCAGGAGAGAGGAAACAAAGTAAGGTATACAGTACTGTCCAAGGAAGTCTGTCAAACTGATGCTGAGGGCAGGCACGGGAAAACTCCCTGAACGAGTGGGAAGGGCTGAGAAAAGTTTAATTCAGTTGTGCAGAAGGAACACTAACTGAATTTCTCAGCACTGCTTACTTAGCATATTCCTACTTAACATTCGGTGCAGTGATGAATATGCAAATCATCAAGGGAGTGTCAGATGAACCTGAGCACATTGTTCTTTAAATTTTTATGTGTGTGGGTGTTTCACCTGCAAATATCTCTGCACCATCGTGTGCCTGGTGCCCCCAGAGGCCAGAGAAGGGCATTAGGTTTCCTGGAAAAAAGAGTGAGACACTGGAATGCTGAGAATCGAACCCAGGTCCTGTGGAAAAGCAGTCAGTGTTTTTTAACTTCTGAGCTTTCTCCCTGGCCTAAGTATATTGCAAGCACAACACTACACTGCACTCAGTACAGTGGGTCCTCACATCTTAGCATCCCTTTACCCTGCCCGCTGTGACAAGGGAAGGAAGAAACAGAGTGACCATTTAAAGGAATAATATATTTTGCAAAAATGGAATATATAAATGAAGATGTGCTTGTTGGTCTGTTTTATAAGCTGTTTGCAAATTAAATTTACCTTAGATGTATTGACAGCTTGGGGAAATGGATATACTAGCAAACTTTATTATCAAATTCTCAAAGAACAGACAGCTAGAAAATTGTATAATTATATTTCTTAGGAATGTGCGGTAGGTGTTGATTAGAAATACAAGTAAAATATTAAAAAAAGATTTCAGCTTTCTCTAAAATCACACCTATTCAGTAATGAGTAGAGGCAAATGAATTTCTGGTTTTCTTCTTTATTAATTATCATGCAATACCTTCGGGAAAATAAGTCACCAGAATTAAAATGTAGTGAAGCAATGTTGAAGAAAGGAGGGGTAACTGGATTCACAGAACAGAAATATCCCAGCCGTGGAGATCAGCTCAGAGGTCAAAGCCAACTCCTGTAGCTTAAAGAAGAGTCGGCTTTACTGAAATAAACATGGAAACTATTTCTCAGGTTCTGTGACTTAGCCACACGCAGGTTTACCCTACATTACGACAGGGTTCTCAGCTTCATGCTGTTGACGCTGTTGATATTTGGGGCTGGATTATTCTTTGTTGTGTATGGGGCATGGTCACCAAAGGATGTTTGCCAGTTTCTCCAACCTCTCCCCTCAATGTCAGTGCCCTCAGCCTCAAACAAAACTGTCTTTACCGTTGCCCTGGATGTGAAAACACACAAATTCTCCTGTTGGGATTGACTGTGTTGTCATAGAATATGGAAATAAAAATCCATGTATTCATTATTGGAATACAAGCCCAGGTAACTATTTTAGACACAGGGAACATTTTCTTTGACAGGAACTATTAGGCCCCAGAAATTTATATTCAGCAAAATAGAGGCTGACATTTTTTTTGAAATGTGGGCATTAAAAGTGTGAGAAGCTAGGAGGACATGTTCTTAATTGTTTACAAAATTAAGAACATGGGACATAATTTCACAAATAGCTGGTTATAAAAGTACACTTTGGTCCATGATATGATTGAAACAGAGAGATAAAAACTGAAATATAAAACAGACGAGGCCTAAGCAAGAAAGACTGGGCAGGCAAGACAGAAGAGAGAATAGCAGAGGCACAGGAGACAGAAGTGCAGAAGACTGAACCACAGAGGCACGAGGACAGAGGTGCTGAAGACTGAGGGAGAAGTGAGGCATCTAGCTTCCTCAGTGCCTGGGACACGGACCCTAGACGCAGCCTGCTTGACCCTGGCACCCAGATCCCCAGGCCAGATGCCCATCCCCTCTCTCCAGGGAGATCTGAAGATAGAAACTGGAAATAGGCAAGGGAAACTGAGGTGACTGTCACATTGGGTTCTTGCCATATGGTAAACCAAAGGATAGAAGCTTTGCTTTCCCATGAGAGACCCCTGCCTTGCATGTGGATGGAGGATACAGAGGAAGCTAACTTTTTGAGATGAAGTCACCCCCCTTTAAGACCTCCTCTCTCACTTGCTTTCTACTCTCTGAGGAATATGATTTTGAGTCATGATGCATTCCAACTGCCACAGACCCAAAACAAAGAGGCTAACACACCACCAGGGAAATCTCTAAAACAGTGGCTCTTATCCTTCCTGATGCTGTGACCCTCTATTACAGTTCCTCATGCTGTGATGACCCGTAACCATAAAATTATTTCATTGCAACTTTATAATTGTTAATGTCACTGCTGTTATGGATAGTAATGTTCATGTGATATGCAGGATATCTAACATGTGATGTCTGTGAAAGGGTCATTTGACCCCCAAAGAGACTGCAATCCCCAGATTAAGAACCACTGCTCTAAAATCATGAGCAATGGGCTGAAGCAATGGCTCAGGGGAGAAGAGCACTGACTGCTCTTCCAGAGGATCCAGGTTCAATTCTCAGGTAGCCTACATGGTGACATACAGTCATCTCTACCTCCTGTTCCAGGGGCCTCTTCTGGCCTGCAAGGCGCTGCATGCATGCAATGCACATACATGCAGGCAAATACCTATCCATATGAAATATGTAAATCTAGAAGAAATACTTTAAAAACCATGAGCCAGGGTAACCTTTTATCTTTATAAGTTGCATGTCTTTGGTATTTGTTACAGTGACAGAAAGCTAACTGACATTGCTAGTTGACACAAGGCTCTGAGGGGCCACTCCCGGTCACCGTCCCTCTTCTTGGGCAGCATATTCTGCCGCCTCTCAGATGATCAGGAGGAAGAAAGCAACAGCATGCAGACAGAAGCAGTGTCATTCTCGTCTCTGGGATATGTTAGAAGCAAGGGGAGGATGCACCCCTGAGGATGAGGGCTCTGCGACATGCACTGAAGCAGATGTGGCTCAGAGACTGTGACCCTAGACATAGGTCAGTGGCTTCTGCCACCACATCTGCAGGGGCTGCTCAAGAGAGGCCGGAGAAGGGACTCCTGACACTTACAGTCCCATGAACAGTTACAGCTGCGGCTCCAAAGGCATGTGCACGTCCAGAAGTTGCTGTCCAAACAGCTTTGTGGAAGAGAAGAGAAGGGCGGGGCTAGAGCCCTGTGTGAAAGGGGCGGGTCTAAAGACCTATGTGAAAGGTGCTGCTGGGCATCACTTCACACTGCAGCAAAATACCTTGTAATAAAAATGATAGCCAAATAATGAACATTGAAGTCTCCACATTACTGGCTTAATTTCAGTGTGCACAGACAGTGTGCATATGGGAGGGGGGCCTACTCGGTGTTTTCCCCCCCCCCCCCCCGTGAGACCCACAGCGATTTCTGTATCATTTCACAAAACATTAACCCTTTAATGTTTAATAAACGAAAGATGTTTTAAGCTGCCTTTACTGTGAGATCAACAATGTGAGGCCTCTTACCACATCTAAGATCTTCTTTTAATCCCATCAGGCCAGGCACATGTGGTAAATTTAACAGAACACCACTGGCTATGTCACTCATGACTGGGAGGCGGTGGGGGTGCTAAATGCAGGAACTGCATAGGAAACTTGCCCAGGAATAAGCCTCAAAACAGTTGTTTTCTTTATTATTTGGCATTTAATATGTTTCTTCTTGGCCCTTAAAAAATCTTTACTTCATTTCCTCCTATTTTACCCATCCACTTCACGAATGTCTAGGTTAATCATAAGGAGACATTATGGTACCATGTGGCTAATATCAGTCAAACAGTCTTTAATATTTTCTTTCTTTTTTTTAAGATTTATTTATTTATTTTATTTATGAGTGCACTGTTGCTGTCTTCGGACACACCAGAATAGGGCATTCAATCTCATTACGGATGGTTGTGAGCCACCATGTGGTTGCTGGGATTTGAACTCAGGACCTCTGGAAGAGCAGTCAGTGCTCTTAACTGCTGAGCCATCTCCCCAGCCCCTAATATTTTGTAAGTAACAGGATATTGTACTGAGTGTAATCAGACTGATCTCAACCCAAAATGTTGAAGGTTACCCACAGACCAAATACAACACACACACACACACACCATATACATACTCTACATGTACCCTACACACAAAATACACATACACACACCACATATCACACAATATACCAAACATATATAACTCATACACATATTATATACATATACACAACACATACACACCCTCAAAGACACATACTACACATACATACATACAACACATACACAAAACATACAATTCACATATATATCAAACATACACATGCAACACAACTCAATACAGATCTTATACATACTCACAGCTAACACGTATCCAATACACATTCTTTATATATACACATATATGCATACAACATATATATGCATATATACATTTATACATACAAACAAACAACACATTTTGCACATACACACACACACACACACACACACACACACACACACACACAAATACAGAGAGAGACTTCAGAATGGAAATTTTCTACTCCTCCCAAAGCAGTTTTGGTATAAGACCTAAAGAGGAAAAAAATGAAATGTGCTTTTTAAACAAACTACTAAATACCACAGAACACATAATTCCTATTCAAAATGTAAGTCAACCACTAATTTATTTACCCCAAACCAAACAGCTCACAAATTCATAGGCAGAGTCCACAATATCAGTTCTGTGGAAGTCAGTGAGTTATGCTTGAAAGAATATTTGATCTTAGGACTTATTCATGTGGCTGGTTTCTTTCCAGTAGTCTGGACATCAAACGGGACCTTAAAATATTTCTTAATATTTTCCCTGGTAGGTATAAATCCATACAAAAGCCCTGAGTTTCATTTGTTTCTTAGGAGCTTAAAGCTGCATGCTTACAGGCCACAGAAGACCAGAGCATTTCATCGCTAAGGATACTCCAAACTAAATATACATCAAACAGCGTTTCAAGTGGCTCAAAATACCACAGGACGTTTTTAGTAGCAGCAAGGCTTCACTAAGGAGTGGTTTTAGTAAGGAAACCTCCTAAGCCTCAAAAAAGAGGGGGTTCTGTTGATGATTAGCCTTTGCTGCTCTAGTAAGAAAAAGGGCTGGGTTGGCAAAGGGTTAAGTGCTGGCTGGGCGGAGACTAGTGGTTATAGCTCTTCTGTTTCCATTCCTCCTGCCTCTCAGAACAAAGGAACCAGACAAAGAAGGGAGAATTGAAGCACCGGGAAGTGTGTTCTGGGAAATAGAGTATGAACATCAAGGTGAAGGGGGTGAGGTGACTTATTTTGTAATTTAAAAATATTTGTTTTCTTTCTGAAAATTTAATACATGTACACAATAAAATACAATCTTGCCTATCCTGATTTTCCCATTTGATCTCCTCCCACATTCCCCCATAATTACCTGCTCCCAACTAAGGGTCCTTTAGCCTAGCTAGTGCTGCACATATGTGTGGTGTGAGGCCATCCACTGGAACATGGTGAAACTACCAGTGTCCATGTCTTCAGTAAAGAATGATTCTCCCTACCCCTAGCCACTGTCTGCTGCCAATAGCATCTAAGTATAAGGAGGGGCCTGGAGATCGTCAATAAAACCATCTACAGCTTTGGCTGACTCGCTCTTAGCTAACATCGCTGCCGTGAACTCAAGATGATAATAGACCCACCACGCCCAGAAGACAGCGCTCCTCCCACCCTCCAGCAAATACATTCTTTCTGTACTTGTTCCTTGAGTCTTAGCTATGTAGGGCGGTGGATTAAATATAGATGTCCCATTTAGGGCTGAGACCTCAGTATCTTCTTCTCCCACTTTGATCAGTCATGTATCTCTCGTACTGACAGCTGTCCACTGCAAAAATGAAACTTCTCTGACCAAGGTTGAGAACAACCTAGGTTGGCTAGTGCCATTTTGTTTCAAATTGGTCTTGGCACTGATGAGAGAAGTTATCAACAAAGAATGAAACTCAGCTTGAAAAGTGGTGGAGGAAGGATGCTGACATCCTGTCCTTGCTCAACTTTCACTGAGAAATAAGGAAGACTCCTTATCCAGAGAGGGACATAACCATGGCTGTAAGAAAGGCAGGTTTGCACTGATTTAATAACCGTGGAAAGGAGTTCTTAGAGACTCAAGCAACACAGGAAGGTGATGATGACATCAGAGGCCAGGACAGTTTGAAGAGAGCTACTCCACATCATTAAAGTTCCAATGTCTCAGTCATCAATACACTCCTCCGACCAGCCAGAGTTCAAAGGGCACAGCTCAGGGATCCAGGCTCAGTATGAGTTAGACAGTTAAGCCGGGAGTCAGCCTAGAACCCTTCCCAACACCTTCAGTGTCATTACCATGGTGAAAAAATATTTCGATTATTAAAAGATCGTCCATAACACAGGAGAATAGAGCACACCTGCTTGTAAGTAGGGGACATCAGAACAAGTAGTTAGTAAGATTTTATACATTACCATTATGCTTAAAAGTGAGACTTTTATAAACTTTTTTCCTCTAGATTCAACTACTGTTATGGGATTTTAGTCTAGACTATATGTCTTATCTTAAAATTATTGTGATACTATTATATTATTTGGGAAGAAGTAATGGCTTGGATAATCTTTCTTTTTTCCTTTTTCCTGAGGAGATTTAATAAGTCGGAGTTGGGTAATAAAGAACAGTTAAATTATGGAAGAAAATGAAAGCAGATTGTAGGTATTAATTTGAAAAATCCAAAACATATGAATAGGCATTGGAAATGCAACCATATCTCAGTCAATGCTGTGTGTCATTTCTCAACAGAAAGTGAAAAATTTCCCCTCCAAATATAAAGGCCATTTTACTTTTTACATTTTATGTATATAGGTGTTTTGTCTGTCTGTATGTCTATCCCTCACGTGACTCTGGAAGTCAGAACATGGCATCAGATTCCCTGGAACTGAGTTACAGAAAACTGGGAGCTGCCATGTGGTTGTTGGGAATCAAACCTGGGTCCTTTGGGACAGCGGTGAGTGCTCTTAAACCCCGAGCCATCTCTCCAGCTCCTTCCTCACAAGCCAGTTTGCTAATCAAGTGGCTGGATTACGAACAATGAACGAAGAAAGTCGATTTTGATAATTCTGAACTAGTTTAGACCATAGATGCTATCATAGATGCTCTCTGTGCTTGGCCCTTTCTTATGGCACTGTTATTTGTTATCCTATTGTTGTGTTTTAATTTGGTGCCAAAGAGACAGTGTACAGATGTACAGACTGTCTTTAGCAAAAACCATATAGCTTTTTTTTCTTGGTGATAAAAAAAAAATATGTCTCTTAAAAAGTAGCAGGAAACAGAAAAGATATTTCTAGAAGTTTCTCTGTCTCTGTCTCAAACCTGGGACTCCTGAGCTGCTTTGAGCATCGATGGGGTGAGTAGGTCTGTACTGCATTAGACCCAGGACTCCCAATCTCATGGGCGGCAGCTATTTTATGGCGCAGAAGAAGAAGGAAGGCAGGAAGATGAGAAGAGAGCTTCCAGAGGGTGGCCAAGGTTGTTCTTGTGTCATGACTGGGCTCACAGCAAGGGCTTCCTGGGTGTATTCCATGGCTAAGGTAATAGCTCCTTCATGGAAGATGCATCCTAAAACTGTAGAGGATGCCCAGAACCATAGATAGTACAAAATTCCTATTCACTCCCACATATGCCGTGTTTCTTTTTCCTATACATAGTTATGTACAAGGAAGTTTAGTTTACTAGGACATTAGGTTTACTCGGACATTAAAAATAACTAATAATAAAATACAATAACTTTAAAAACATGCCACACTTAAATTGTCAACATAACTGCTTTGGGAATCGATTTTACATAAAATATACTTGTAATGCTATACCTGCTGGGATGAAAGCTTGGGCAGTTACTGAATGAGGAGTGAGCCAGTACTGTGTACGGTGTGGTTATACTGACAACCCTACCTTTGACATAGGCTGACACAAGGTTCCATCAGAAAACATAGGAACAATATGTTCACTATTGATATCGTTTTTCATTTATTGTTGGACATGGGTTAATGGGTATCACAAGAAAAAAAAGAAAAAATCTATTAATTTTTAAATTAATCTACTAATTAATGTATTAAACTCTTCAGATACAGAGACTCAGGTATACAGAGAGCAAGATAATAAAAGCACACATATATATTCATTGTTACTCTCTCCCTTCCCTTCCCCCAACCCCTACTCATTTTAAAGGTGTGATCCTGAAGGGAGATAGTTTTGGGGAATATCAGCTCCTGACTACGTACTTTCTGCTCACTTAGTCTGTCAAATCGTTGCATTTCTGAAGCAGGATGGTACTCCCTGGGGTGGGGGTGGTCGCTGGATGGTCCTCCCTGGAGATGCGTAGAATGGGATTGCTGGGAACCGATGTAATGAGGTGAATCTGCATGTGGCAAGCCCTTAATAAATTCTGGCCCTGCACTGCTATTGCTCTGTTTTTAATATCAAGGCAAAGGACACCAATGGCTTCACAGAGATTTATCCATCAGGGTTTTAAAGGTCAAATGTGGGGAAGGAAGGTAATTTAGGCAGATTTAGAGGGCAGGTGAGCACCTGAGGTAAGAAATGGTCTTTTACCTTTCTAGGCAGGGTCAAAAAAAAAAAATCTCAGCGTTTATTACACCTTAAAGGAAACAGTATCTCTCCTGTGTGGGCGTTCACTATTTCCACAAGAATCAAGCTTGCTTACCCTGACTGCACCCCAGACAGAAGCTTCTAGCATCCAGCACCACACCCTCTGCTCCCTCCCCACAGCCCCTGCTGCAGATGCCATTGTGTTTCCTCTGCCTGGGAACAGGCGCCTGCACCCACGTGCGTCTCCTTTGTCTCCTCTGGGTGCTATTTCCTGAGCGTCAGGACCAGCACAGGCTGCTAGAATTATAAACCCAAGCACACAGAAACAACACAGGGCCGACAGCCTGCAGCTCTCTTAGCTATAACCTACTTCCAAAGAAAATCCATCTGTAGCTAAAGAGTCAACACATCAGTCCGATATTACTCTCAGAGACCGCGAGGACATGGCTGCATTTCTAAGAGTCATTCTCGGACTGGCCTCATTGTAGAACAAGATGAAAAAACAGTAAAGGCAAACGAATTTGAGAAAAACAAGGATGAATCTTCCACTCAGTCCTGTATTGAGTCAGAAACTCAACTGTGCCTAATAGAAAAGAAAGAAAAAAAATATTTCTTTCTGTGTTGGAAATAGGGAAGGGTGTCAAACATTTTCTTCTCTTAAAGAGTTCCATCAAATAGGACTTTTTCTGAAAAGACAACTGCCTTCCAAACCCCTCAGGCCTGATTCAGACTTAAGGAAACTAGCACCAGAGCAGAGCTGGGATCACCGTGGCAGGAGTTTCCTGACTCAGAGTGGAAACAAAGCCGTTAATGTGGCGACTAGCCTAAACCCAGGGGACAGCTCAGAAATTATGGAGATGTGGGAATGGACAGAGTTGCCCATAGGGAGATGTGTCTGTGCCACACAAACATGTTCGCTTGTGCAATGTATCCATCGCATGAGGAAACGTGGGTCCTAACCGATGACAGATGGATGTGAAGATACATGGGAGTTTTAAAAAGCTCTTACAGAAAAATGATCAGTGGCTTCAAATCTTAGGTCTGTAGGGACTGCACAGTTTTGCACCAGTCGCCTTTTCTGAAATGGACACTTACACACAGAAGAAGGAAGTATATGCCCTGAAGTGGTTCTGTCTCTTTAGGGATGTCAATCCATCACTGCAGGGCACATGTGTGACACACAGCAGACCTGCCCTTGGAGAGAAGGCAGTAGAATTCTTTGAGACTTTTCTGTGGTGTTCTAGCTACTCCTAGGTGTGGGCTAACCAAGAAGAGTCACGAGATTCTCATCAATACCTCATGTGTCAGTCTTTATGCATTATGATGGTATCAGGCATGGCAACTAAAAGCAATAATCTCTGAATCCAGAACATTCTCTGCTTACACTTCCATGTGTGTTTGAAGTAAAGCTGTTGTGGCAAATAGCCTCTGTAGGCTCCTATATTTGCATGCTTAGTCCCTAGCTGGTGAAGTGTTTGAGAATGATTAGAAGAGTTAAGAGGTCTGGCCTTGATGGAGAAAGCCTGTCACTGGAAGTAGGCTTTGAGGTATCATGCCAGGCTCAGGCTGTCTCTCTCTCTCTCTCT
>NW_021604597.1:5809063-5809572 GCF_004785775.1 Grammomys surdaster | reverse complement strand
TCTCTCTCTCTCTCTCTCTCTCTCTCTCTCTCTCTCTCTCTCTCTAATTCATGGCATCCCTTTTCCATTAATTGTTGTTATATGGATATATGGAGATATTCATAAATGTAACCAGCTCAGTCTGCATAATGTTACTTGTATGTATGATTTCTGGGCTGACCATTTGGTATTGGATAGCCAATTGGTGTGGCAACACATTCTCTCTTATATCATTCAGAATTAGTTGCCACTGGCGATCAGAGAAAAGATGTATTTATATATTTATTTATTTAGGAGATGGAGATGTTGGGTGCCTTGCTCATTTTGGTTGGTTGGTTTTAGTTAATCTGTTATTGCTTTCTGAATCTGTATTTTTCTGTATTTTGTGGTAAATTTGCTTCTCAGTCTCCAGTAGAGAGGGGATTATTACTGAACTACTTCTTCATTACTTAAGACGTTTTCCTAGCCAGTCTCTTACTTTTCCTGGTTTTTTTTTCCTCCTCTCTGATTTGCTTCTGAAAAAAAAAAAA
>NW_021604597.1:5725275-5808663 GCF_004785775.1 Grammomys surdaster | reverse complement strand
AAAAAAAAAAAAAAAAGCAGAGTGGGTTGTAATCCATTCCTGGTGTTAAAGGACTAAGATCCTTATACTTTCACTTCCTGAGTTCAATCTTTTGATTTAATCAGCATGTATTTGTTTGGTGATTGTGGTGGTTTGAATATGATTGGCCCATGTGAAGTGGTACCATTAGGAGGTGTGCCTTGTTAAAATAGGTGTGGCCTTGTTGGAGGAAGTGTGTCACTGTGTAGATGGGCTTTGAGGGCTCCTTTGATCAAGCTCTGCCAGTGCAGAAAAGAGGTCCCCCCCCCACTGCCTGCAGAAGAGAGTCTCCTTTTGGTTGCCTTAGGATCAAGATGTAGAACTCTCAGCCACTTCTCTAGTACCATGTCTGCCTGCATCCTGCTATGACAATAATGGACTAAACCTCTGGATCTATAAGTCAGCCCCAATGAAATTTTGGCTTCATAAGAGTTGCCTTGGTCATGGTGTCTTTTCACAGCAATACAAACCCTTAACTGAGACAGTAATCATGATGTAGTAGACACTGCAGATAGAGCACCAAGCAAGATACGACCGCAGCACAAAGCCAGACACTTTGCCATGCGGGGTGACTAACATAGGATGGACACTGTAAGAACAATGTCAACAATGAGCAGCCTCACTTCTCTCACTGGTAGCCACAAAGCTTTGTGAAGAAATCCACAAAGGCATTCTAAACTGGTGACAACCTACCACACATTCTCATATTCTACTAATTAGTTTAACTTCTAATTTATCAAAGGGCAGGGCATGTTTCATAGGGACTGGAGAGATGATTCAGCTGTTAAGGGCACTAACTGCTCTTGGAGAGGATTGGGGTTCAGTTCTCAGTACTGTCATGGTAGCTCACAACCACCTGTAACTCCAGTTGCAGGGGACCTTGTGCCCTCTTCTGGCATACGTGGGCACTGCATGCATGTGTTGCATATGAACTCATGAAAGCATACATGTATACAAAAACCATGAAAATTGTATATTAAAATAATGTATATCAAAAGTAAATTATCTCTCTTGAGTTACAGTCCTGTCTTTGCCTTGGGCAGACTTCTGAAGTATCACAACATGCATGCAATGGGCTGGCACTAATTTTAACAGCTTCAGCATCCCACACAGTTAAAAGCTTTGGATTCAGCAATTTAATTCTTTCTTAAGTAGAGAATTCTTCCTTCAAATCTTCTTCAGAGCCAAATACATAGACAGATGCCATTTGGTTGCTCAGGTAGATGGAAATAGCTGGCCTTCCAGTTGTATATCCTGAGGCTCATGTTTGAACCTTAGGGATCCCAAGTCATTTTGAAAACCATCCCATTTCTATGGTTGAATTTTTAAGAGGATGGGTCTTTGAGCAACACAGTCTAGACTTCCATCTTGATTCCATTAGAAGTCCTTCTTCTAACCTCACTTTCTGGCTGTATGTAATGGGGATAATGTCAGTACCATTCCACTGGGGTACAGTGGGGACTTCATAAATTCACCCAAGGAAAGTTCTTAGCACACAGCCCGGAAGGTACAGCACAAACTTACTAATTAGTATCAATATTTTCTACCCTTATGTGATTGGCTTTCATAAATCATTGCATTCCACATATCCTTGGCCCATTTCAAGCTTTATAACACACCACTCTTTGCTATTGTATGCTGAGTAAATGACACATCACTTACCCTGTAATAGATGAATGACAGCAAGTATGAGTATGGGTGGCTATTTCATTATGTCTGTGTCTTGGTTAGGGCTTCCATTGCTGTGAAGAGACACCATGACCAAGGCAACTCTTATAAGGACAACATTTAATTGGGGCTGGCTTACAGGTTCAGAGGTTCAGTCCATTATCATCAAGGCAGGAAACATGGCAGCATGCAGGCAGGCATGGTGTTGGAGGAGTAGAGAGTTCTGCATCTTGTTCCAAAGGCAAAGGAGAGAAGACTGGCTCCCAGGCATCTAGGAGAAAGATCTCTCAAAGCCTACACCCACAGTGACATACTTCATCCAACAAGGACACTCCTCCTAATAGTGTCACTCTCTAGACCAAGCATATTCAAACTACCACAGTCTGCAACTATATTTAGAGCTATACAGCTGTCACCACACTCCATTGCCCCATCAGTGGAGTCTGGCACTCCAACAACCTGCTGTCACATGTCCAGGCTTCAGTCATACAAAATAACTATGCATAGAACATGAGACAAGGGCCAACTACATTAAGTGTGTGAGAATATGTGTTGATTTTTGTCCAGTTAGGACAAGGTAGAATTGTCTGAGAAGAGAGAACCTCAATTGAAATAATGCCCCTGTCAGATTGTCCTTTTGGCAAGACTACTGATCACTTTCTTGATTAATGATTAATGTGGGAGGGTCCAGTCAACAATGGGTGGTGCCATCCCTAGACAAGTGGTCCCAGGTTGTAAAAGAAAGCAGGCTAACTAAGCCATGGGTAGCAAGCAGCAAGCAGTATCATGGTGGTCTGTGCTTTAGTTCCTACCTCCCTGTTCCTGCCTTGATGTCTCTCAGGGATGGAGTGTAATCTGTACCATGAAATAAACCCTGGATCGCAGCAACAAAGACCCAACTAAGACAATATATGAATATGACAGGCAAAATGCCTAAAAGAAGAAAACACTCACAGCTCCAAGTAGTGTGTGCTCCAACTATACCATGAGTAGCAAGAACAAATATATTAACCAGTAAGAAAGCTGGTAGAAAATTCCCGAGGAAGGAGGCTTGAAGTGGGAGGGAAAGGGCCCATCATCTCTATAATCCAGATTAGGGATGATGGAGAAAGCCTTCGACCTTTACAGAAAGGTTCATAAGAGACAAGACTAAGTTCAGAGAAAGCAACACCAGTTCACTGAAAGTTTCCTGAGTGTGATTCTAGTCCAGTTTAGAAAGAAATGGGACAGGAGGAGTCAGAAAGAGGGACACTGGGACATCTGCTCTGGGGGCTTTCCACCCAGTATCCACAGCCATACAAAAGCTGACTGTACTTGCTCCCACTTTCTCCTCCTCTCCCCCCCCCCCCCCCCCCCCGGGGGACTCCGGCCACCGGGCACCCCTATCATCCAGTGAAAGGCAAACAAGGAGACAGCCTGTCATCTCTCAGGCATTGGTACCCTGCTCATACCACATTCTGTAAGGCACCATGACACTAATCTCTGCTTGCAAATGTTTTTAACTCTGTTCACCCACATCTCTTCCTGCAGCCAGCTATCCAAAGCATGTCACCAGCACCTCTAGACTGTTTCAACTACCACCTTCTAGACCCCTTGGGTTCCTCCAACAAACTCTTAGCTCTCTCTTCAAAGACATCTCAAAAACGTTCATAAGATCATGTCATATGTTCCCCTTAGCCCCAGAATATTCCAAGTCCTTACCGCAGCTTGGCACCCCCCCCGGCCCCCCCCCCCACATCTTTTCTTGGTGCCATTCTTCTTCCTTCTGATCCATTCTGGGTTTCTCTCAGTTCCTTCACAGTCTAGTATTCAAGAATGTGTTTCTCTCATTAAAATCACCTTCCACTTACCCCACATTTGTCTTGACACTATGCCACACCTACACTCACACACCTCCTGAGTCATCCTGTCCCACCTCAGTGGCCTGGTTAACACCTCCTGTTCCTGTAGGTTTTCCAGCTTAGAATCAGCTTCCTGTGAGAAGCCTTGTCTAAATTCACACCTTAGAGCCACAGTGCAAGGCCTCCCAGACCCCAATACTTGCTTCTTCACAGCACAGATCACTGCTGTCTTTTAATGTCTTCCCCTCACACCAGAGCTGATGCTTGGTCCACCAGGCAACGACCATGACTGCTTTGTGTGATATGTGTAGCAATTGGAACTGGTCAGAATAGATGCTCAACAAATATCTGTCAAGTGAACCAACAGTGGCATTAAGATCACTTAAGTGCCCTCTGTAGTCAGAGAAGGGAACTGAAGACATTTGAGATGCCATCCAGTTGGCACTGATAACTATAAAAAGGGACCAGAAAACAGGAGCGAATCTGCCAAAGACACAGGCAGATAGCTGTGCCAGAAATATACTTTTTAAAATTTGAGTATAAATGGTTAGAGACACAAAGGGACCATCCTCCTGAATGCTTGATGATTCCTGTACAACCAACAAGCTAACCAAAGCCAGAAACCCTGCTCTAGTCCCAAAATATACCCAACTAAGGTTTTGTTGTTTCAACTATGACTTGTGCCAAATTGTATTTTAATTTCAAAACTTTTCCCTTAAGACAGGTGTAAAAAAATGACTGGAAGAATAAATCACACTTTATGAAATAAGTAGTAGGTACTGTAATCTCACAGCCTTGGACACAGTGGATAGCTGCTGGATATTTTCCAGTGTGATAATAACTTGCTTCAGGCCTCTGTTGCCTGTCACATCCCTCCACTCATAGACACCTTGAAGAAAGGGACCAGATCACCACACAGGACCAAGCTTAGAGCAGAGCATGCAGCAAATTGTGACTAAAGATTGATTGACCATCTTTTAGATACAGAAGCATGTACTAGATGAAGGTTAGATCTTGATTTTGAGTCTGTTCTTCAGTTGTGTGATAGAACTAAAAGCCCTTGTCTGTGTGCAAGGTGGCCATGAAGACTGTGGGAAACAACACACAGAGTCACTTTTCAAAGGGTTAAGAACACACCTGCATACTTCCCCTCATTCATATACACTGGAACTTCAGCAGTGGCTGTAAAGGGAGAGAGTCAGGATGCTAATGCATATTCAGCATGAATCTGAACAGAGGACTCTGCCAATTGGTGTGTGTGTGTGTGTGGTTTCCAGTATTCATGATAACTCTAGTGAGTATCTGAGCTAGGAATTGTTAGACACTTCAACAAAGTCATAGAATGTCAAGGGGGCAAACTGCACTATAGTAAGTGATCCCTAGCTGCCTATCATCACAGGGTTCCTTGAAACTCATCTTGTTACAACTGTTTGTTTTTGTTTGACTAAGATTTAATGATTGTTTAATATGCTAGGGACAACTTTGAGATCTTGAAACATAGTAACAAAAATATGAGCTCTGACACACAGCACATAGCTTGATGGTGGATAAAGATTGAAATAACTACATCCTACAATATACCATGCATTGAATAAACAGGGATGTTAGGCTTAGAGAAGAACATGACAAGGAACTCTGGGGTGGTTAGGGGTTGGGAATAAAGACAATGAAGATAATAATGGTAACAATTTATATTAAGTGATACCAGGCTATACTCCAAATTTCTCATCTTTATAAATTCACTACTTTAGTATATGTAAATAACTTGTCACCTTTGTGTTCTTATCAAACATCCAGTTGATGCCACTGTGTACTTTGGGATACTGTACTAAGTTAAAGGACCAGCTTGTTGAGCTTTCACAGAAATTCATTAATGATGTCTTTACTGTTTCTGTTTTTAAATGAGGGGGGAGGGCTGGAGAAGAAAGTATAGAGAGTCTTTGCCTAGCATGCAAGGGGTCTTGGGTTCAATGTCGTATGCTGCAAAACCAGGAAAGAATAATATACAGAACCAATGAAGCATTTTGTTCTTGGGAAAGGTGAACAATATCAATGAAGCCTTAGCTAACCTAGCAGAAGAAAGAGAGAAGACCCAAAGTAATAAACTTCCAGATGAAAGGGGAGGTAGTACAACAGATGCCATGGGATTCAGGCCTTTAGGGCATGCTTGGAAAGCTCATATATAAAAAAAAGAGTTTAAAACCTAGATAAAATAGGTTTGTTTCCAGACATACATTATCAACAAAATTAAATCAAAAGGACATAAATAATTTCAATAGACTACAATGAACAATGTAATTAAAATAGTAATAAAAAATTAGTCTCCCAACTAAAAATATCCAGGGCACAAGAGACTCATTGCACCAGTAGCTATCAAGAAAAAATAATGGCACAGATTGGACTTGATGTATTTCTAAAAAATGAAGACAAAAAGTTGGGTGGGTATGGAAGGGATACGGAACTGGGAGGGGTTGGGACAGGGGTAAATGTGACCAAACTACAACCTATAGAATTCTCAATGAATGAATGAGAACATTTCTAACAGAAAGTTTGTTCACAAATGCTGGAAAGTATGAGGGCCAGGGAAGGAATCCTTATGGTGCTGAAGGGAACATTGATTAGGGAATGTGGATTAGTTCAGACACTCTGGAAACAATCTGATGAATTCCTCAAAAACACTAAACAGAGAACAATCATGGGACTTGTCTACACCACACAGGTGAAAAGGCCGATGGGAACCTGTGTTGGTAGACACTAGAGACACCTGCACATGCAAGTTTATCGCCGAAATATTTTTAATATTTAAGTTGTGAAAATAGCCAGTGTGTCTATCAAAAGATGAATGGACATAAAGACATAATACATACACAGGAGTTTTATTCAGCTGTAAGGAGGAGTAAAATAATGGTTAATATCATTTTGCAGGAAGATGGATAGAAGTGGACACAGTAAGTGAAATAAACTAGACTCAGACAAATATTGTTCTCTTCTTATCACACACACACAGATACACACAAACAACCATACAACATGAAAGTGCAAGCGTGACAATCTGGGATAAGGAAGAGGGAAGACAGGTGATGGTATAGTAGAGTAACTATGGCTTAAGTTACTTAAGTAAGTATATGAAGTTTGGCATATACTTGAATAAAAATGTCTTTATGAAGCCCATTACTGTGTACGATGAATACATACCAATAAAACTCAAAACAGTAAAAACACAAAATAAATAAATAAATGGAAGGAAACGAAATAAAAGAGAAGCCAAAGCTGTGCCCCAGGACATAGAATTTGCTACTGGATGTGCAACTCTGGAGTGGGTGGGCATGGCTTTGTCTCTTGTTGGGTTAGTTGGGTGATAGAACTTGGGTGGTAATTTGAACTTGGGTGCTATGGATGAGAAAGAGTTGCACAGAGGCAGTACTCTTTTCACACTTTCTGGCCACGGGAACCCAAGCTAGTCCTCTCTTGACTCCTGCACTTACTCTAAGATGGACCCAAAGGGAATCCTTCTCTGCCCCCAGGTCATTAATGTCAGGTGTTTCGTCTCAATGAGAAGAACGCCAACAGATTGGCTCATGAGAACATTTCTTTACTCGTGTTATATCTCTTTCACTGAACCAATTCTCTGAAGGCCATAACATTTTTCTTCTGTTGTAACCTCAGTGTTTATAACATGGTACATGCACAAAACACAATTCTCTGGCAAACTTGAGAGAGAAACTTTTTGTTTGCAACCTATCACACTCTAGATAAGTGGCTATCAACTGGTGGGTAGTAACCCCTTTGGGAGTTGAATGATATTTCACAGGGGTCACCCAAGACCATCAGAAGACACGTATATTTACATTAAAATTCATAACAGTAGCAAAGTTACAGTTATGAAGTAGCAGCGAAAATAATTTTATAGTTGGGGTCATCACAACATGAAGAACTGTTTTAAAGGGCCACAGCATTAGGAAGATTGATAACTACTGCTGTAGATGAAAGTCCTGCCCATCGAGAATCTTGTAATTTCGTCAGAAAATTAATTCAGTATAATGTGGTCCATGGCGCTAAGCATGTGAGAAGACACATCTAATAGATTCCAGCTAGGATCTCAGGCTTTGTGAAGGGCAAGATATCTGGAAAGCCATTACCCGGGACACTTCCGTTCCCTTCCCTCTGGCTTTCTGTTTACTAGCAATCTATTGCTGGAGGTGCCGTGTCTATACCCTGCTATGCATTCTACCTGTGCAAAGGTACATTTCCCAGATGATACAATTTCCAAAATCATTACACAAGAAGTAGAAGATGGCCCCACTTACCATACCATAGAGATGGTGTGGCTAGAGAGTAAAGAATAGATTGTTGACTGGCCAACATTCCAGAGTATTATTATGACTCCAAAGAATTAATTTGGTTTCAAACCTCCAGCAATGATGGAGGATAAAAACCAGAATCTAGAGCGATCCAGCTACAAAGTTAGGAGTACTGAATACATGCAAAGAGAAACAGTAGATAGCCAAACAGTAGGACCTGACCTATGTAGGATGAGTTCTTGGAAGGGAAAAGCCATGGTTCCAGGAGGGTGAGAGAAGGCAAGATCCCAAGGGCAAGACTTCCACAACTCAGAAACCAACTATGAACTCCCAAAGACCAGGAGTTCCAGTTGTACATCCAACTGTAAGTGCTTATTTGATGGTGGAGGAAATTAAAAGGCTTCTAGTTGCCCCAGCCAGAACTAAGATGCCTTACAACTTCCAAGCTAGCTTGGCAGGACTGAGAGAACACCAGACTAACTGGGATGACCTAACTCATGTCTATTACCAGATAGCTGAACATCGGATGCTTCAAAGCGCTGTTGGGAAGAGAAAAAATCTTAACCCTAGCTTTAATACTTTGGCTGTAGCCACCCACCCACTTCGGAGGGGCCGTAGTGAGTGCTCATATTCAAGGGGCATGATGGATAAGGACCATAAGTGTTCCTTTCCATTGGCCCCACATGCAACTAGCATAGGTAAGTATTCTCAGTCACAGACATTCATGGAGTTCCACAAGGCGGATGTGGGGCCAACTCGGAAGCTGTGTAAAAATATGAAAGAAACTCAGGTAGCCCTGGAGCAGTGGGAGGACACTAGGCAGCCTCAGGAGCCAAAGGTATTGGTTCAGCCTGAAAAATCCTTCCTAGGATGCCTAATCAAAAAACAGAACCAATATAAGAAGAATCGAGAGACGACAAGGAAGGGCCGTGTGACCTCGGGATACATGAAGCAAATGGCAGACTTTCAGTTCCAAGAGGACGTGAACCAGATCGACCCTGAGCAGTCACTGCAGACGCTGATTGGGCAAATGGCGTTAAGTGAACAGGACATTCTGCCGCGGGTGCGGGTGGAAGAGACAAAGCCAAAATCAGCCCTGGAGAAGACCCAGGCCTGGGTGTTGGCAGCAGCAAAGGAGACCGAGTCTAAGATCAACCCTGTCATCAATAGAGAGAACCGAAAGTTATGGAAGAAATTAGAACAACTTGCTCAAGATTATTACAGAGTGGAAGAGACCAGGAAGCAGATGCTGAAACAAAAGCAAGAACTGAAGGACCAACGCTGGGACTCAGTGATCCGCGGGACTTCAATAAGGCTAGCATGGCGGGAGCAGAAGCAACGATGCTCCAAAGAACCCGAAATGTTCAAGAGCTCAGTGAGCAGTCCCCTGTGCCCTATAAGAATAAATCTGAATTAATCCCCACAATACTAGATGCACTAAGAATAACAGAGGAAATCCATTTAGACTCGAGTGAGCAAAACACTGTACTTCTGGGAACTGTCCAGCAACCAACACTGGGCTGGAAAACCTTGACTCTAGAAATGGGAGCCCACCTCATTGAAGACAGACCTGAAAGACTCAGCTTTGTTGTTTCTGTCTCAATGGACTAGAGCAATGGCTCTTTGAGGATGCTTGCCTGTGAAAGACGGAGGAAGATGTGGGGCAGAGAAGACTCTAGGTTCAGCACTAGGTGAGGCAGAAAAAAACTGTTATAAGAACCCACTGCCACATGGAACTCAAGGTCTCAGGACACCCTAGAGTGTTTAAGTGGCCTGCTGAGGTCACCCTCTGGTCTGGTTCAGAAGGAATCGGATACCCAGTGGACTCTGGAACAGTCTCAGATATAACTAGCCTCTCTATTGTGCCACTGTCCCTAAACTGTGCAAAGGGTTTCTGAGTCACCAGGAGGAAGCCAGGGCTTTGGTGGGCTGCCCTAGGCTGGAAGGACAGTCTGAAGCAGGAGACCTTGGGTCCTGTGGGTGGTGAAATGTTCATGAGACATCAGCGGGGGGTAAAGATGCTACAAGGCAAATGACACAGCTGATGGCACAAACATAAAGGACACATGCTGGCTCAGTCCCCTGATTCATCAGTGACTCAGCATCTGTGAAAAGGATGCACAGCCCCGGACTGTATTTTGGAAAAGGGCAGTGAGATAATTTCCAGAAAGTCTCTGTGTTCCCTTCTGCTGTCAATAACAGAATGAACAATCACCAGCAATAACAATTACACAGAGGCCAAACTTTCATATTAATTAAAATCTCTGTAATGTATATCTTGGCCAATTTTTCAATCACCAGGAGCTATAATTGGCCCCAGTAAGAGACAGCTTCAAGCCAAAGACAATGCAGTGCCTGACTTTCAGATCAAAGCTCACATTCTCGTTCTGCCATGCACAACACATGCAGTATGGGAGGTCACATTACCTTTTTAATAACCCTTGAGAAAACTAGCTATATCCCAAATGCAGGATCACATGATGGCTATCATGTGACATGCCATATTCAATGTTCAATAAAGGACAATAGCAACAGTAGCAAGAGTAACAAAATGTCCATGCTGTATATTTCTTTCTGCTATGATTGCTGAAATCAAGGTGTTAGATGTAAGTTTTCTTCCTGTTCTGGAAAGTGACTAATTCTATGAAGAATACCCAGGAAGGAAAAAGAGATTCTTCAGGGATGTTACAACACATCCGTGATATTTTGTTGCCAACACCCTTGAGACAATGAGAGACAAAGGCAGAACAAATGCATGGCCTAACATGACCTACTTCAGCAAAGGAAACTCTGGAGGAAGCCTGAGAGGGCTTGTAAGGAAGTGAGGATGACAGCTGGGAACATCCACTATTTATGTGTCACAACTGGACTGCCTCTGACCTCAATTTCTTCTCCAAATAGTATCCTTCAGGTTTCTGACGTATTATTAAAGGCCTTTGGTATGTGCAGTCCCTTTATCTTAAGACCTCCATGTGTCCATTTAATTGACAGATCTGAAGTCTGGAGTCTTATCTAGGTAGGAGAAAAATGTTATAACTCATCTCTTTTCTCTTCCCTCTCTTTAGTCTTTCCTTCCTTTCTTATTCTTTCTAGAATAATTGTCTCAGGCAACCCAGGAGGAAAGTGTAAAAGCTTTGCCAGAGAAAAAAGAAAAAAAAAAAAGAGGAAGCAGAAGGCTGGGGAGATGGTTCAGTTTGTGACATACTTGCTTTACCATTTACCAGCATGAGAACTTAAATCTACACCCCAGCACCCTTGTTAAAAACACCAGGATTAGAAGCCATATGTGATGGTTTTGTGTATGTTTGGCCCAGGGAGTGTCACTATTAGGAGGTGTGGCTTGCTGAAGTAGGGGTGACCCTATTGGAGTAGGTGTGTCATTGTTGGTGTGGGCTTTAAGACCCTCTCCCTAGCTGCCTGGGAGCAAGTCTTCTAGCAGCCTTCAGATGAAGATGTAGAAAGAACTCTCAGCTCCTCCTGCCTGTACCATGCCTGCCTGGGCACTGCCATGCTCCCACCTTGATGATAATGGAGTAAACCTTTGAACCTGTAAGCCTGCCCAATTAAATGTTTTCCTTTATAAGAGTTGCCTTTGTTACGGTGTCTGTTCAAGCACTAAAACCCTAACTAAGATACCATATCTCTACAATATCAGCACTGGAGATTCAGAGACAGAAAAACCTTTGGGGCTTACATCAGCAAGTACAGTTGATTTGTTGAGTTCTAGGTTCAGTGAGAGAATCCATAAAAAAATAAGTTGGAGAGAGAGTGGTGATTATTCTGTCAATTTGACACAATCTAGGGAGTCTCAATGGGGAGTTATCTGGACCAGGTTGGCATGTCTTTGGAAATTATTTTGATTATTTTAATTGAAGTAGAAAGATCTTCTCACTGTGGGCGGTATCATCCTCTAGGCAGAGGACCCTGAACTATGTAGGAGTGGAGAAAGCAATCTACCCTTGACCATGAATATGGCTAGCTGCTTCATGTTCTGGGTGTCTTGAATTGTCTGCTCTAATGGGCTTGAACCTGGAATTGTGAGCTAAGATAAACTCTTTCTCCCCTAAGTTGTTTTTGCCAGGGTATTTTATCCCAGCAACAGGAAAACAAAATGACAGGGGTAACAGTGATTATAGACGGCACATAAAGTAACTGCCCTCCATTGCACATACAAGCACCTGCATATACACACATGATTAAAAAAAAAATAGCAAAAGCTAGCTCTTGCTATACCAGTTGTCTGATTTCCAGCACCCACGTGGAGGCCTAAAACTGTAACTCTAATTCCAGTGGACCTGTCTGACTCCCTCTTCTGGCTTCCACAGGTATCAGGCATGAAGGCATATGATGTACTTACACATACGCAGGCTAAACATTCATACACATAAATTAAAGCTAAATGAACCTTGAAAAGCAAACCACATGCAAGATCAAGAGTTTATTGTCAGGTCCAGTATGGCCTTCGTAAGGACAGAATGACATGGTTCTTGGCTCTGGGACAGGGCTAGTAGGCCTGGGCCTCCACAAATGTCAAGGGCTGCTGTGGGCATCAGGCTTGCTTGTATAATAATGTACATATTTTATGTTCATCTTTCAAGGATCATCCTCTCTGTTAACATTCATGACTCCATAATAATCAGAGACAGCACTAGTCCAGGAGGCAAAGGTGTGGCTAATGTCTCGGTAGAATGGAAAACACTGGGACCTTCAGGACAGCCTTTATGGCTATGGAAAAGAACTCTAAAAACTTAGGGTCAAAAATATATAATTTCTCAACTATGCAAAATATAAGCATGCAATATGGATTATATGAGGAACTTCACAAATCTAAAGGAACAAAAACACTGTGATTCAACTTGTCAGGAAGGAAGGAAATGACGAGATTTAGGGAGTGGTGATTGCAGGAGATCCCATCCAGCTAAGGTTTTTGTTTATGCTTACAAAGGCAAGCAGATCCCTGAGTTCAGGGTTGTCTTGGGACAGAGCAAGGTTAGACCCAGTTGTGGTAGAAATGGTAATTTCAGGATGGGGGGCCCAACCAACTAGCTTAGTGTCTGTGCTTAAAAGAAGCAAGCAGATCTCTCTTTTGCTATGTTAAAAGAAGATATGTGCTTGCTGTCTCCTAGGAATTAAAGGCCTGGGGTCACTGGATGCTGAGTCATAGGATAGTCAAACTCTAGAGTAAAATGACTGTATTGATATGTAAAATAAAAGACTTCAAGAGATGAGCTATCCAGAGAACTTTTTAGAATAGCAAAAGAGAACTGCTTGGAGAACTGTCCTGAACAAAACGTAGAGAGCTGTCTGGAGCTCTCCAGAGAGAGCAGAACTTAGATAAGGCAGGCTAGAAAGCTGTCTCCAGCAATACTGAGGCTACCAGCTTGGATCCACAATTTGACTTTGAGTCATTTGTTTTCACTGCTCCCAGACACCCCTTCCTCAGAATCTCTCTCCAAGCTGAGGCTGGTCCTTGGCAGTTTATGATTTGGCTTCATGAATAAGTTTGGGAGAGATTAGTAGACAGCTGGCAGAAAGACATTAGATAGATAGATAGATAGATAGATAGATAGATAGATAGATAGGTGATAGACTGATACATGACAATCTTTTAGAAACTTAGTAGTATTTATGCTGTGTGTATACGTGTGTCCACTTGCCTGTAGGCATGTATTTTTTCAATTCTGGACCTGAGTTGTATTTTATTAAGCCATTGTGAAGAATATTCTAAAATAAAACCAATGATTCCGACTAGGATTCATCAGGCTACAACCAGCTGGTCACACTAAGCCTTTCGCCTCTTCTGGTAAATAGAGTTGGATTTACCTGTTCTTGAGGCTGATTCACACTACAGTATAGCTGAGTAGCCATGAAGAGCATAAAGCCTAGATGTGACTAGTGATAACCTTAAATTGAGTTGCTAGTTTTAGAACCATCCAGCATAGCTGAGCAGTTGCTGGACAATAATTTACCAAATATCTAAAAGTGACCAAACGATTTTAGAATACAATTTTTCCCGCTCCAGTTGGTGAGCTCATAGGTCAACTAACCTGCTGTAGCTTGACTCTCATCTCACCCTTCATGAATAAGGAGTGGGGAGAAAGGGGGAGAAAGGCATGAGGACTGTGCAAAGACTCCCTGGGCCAGGCTTTCTTCTCAAATTGCTTCGTAGAGGTTCTTGGGCCATAGAATCGTTATCACTCTAAATAATTCAAACAGGCTTTGTAGCTGCTGGCTCCAAGCCAAATATGAGCAGTTATAATTAACAGCAATGCACTTAAGAGACAGTTAGGAATATGCTAATGCTCTCAGCATGTTAAAGCAAAGTGGCAGACCGATGTGAAGTCCTCTCTTCAACACACAATGTCTGTCCAAACAGAGAACAAGCCGTGAGCATTTAAAAATAATGCCATCGATCAGACTGGTGGAAGGCTGGTTTTGTTTTGTTTTCTTTCTTTGTCTTGTATGTCGCAGTACATTCTTTTCCTTGTGTTAGAACTTAGGTTAACAAAATGACTTTACTCCATTTGAATACATTTTAAACTGCTGGCTTAAATTTTCAAAGTGTGTTTTCATAGACATACACCAATTTAACAATATTTCTGGATGTTTTGTTTCTTTGGATTACTTTCATTTGGCTTATCTATTGGAAGATCAGTCCATCCATGTGTGTGGACTGTAGCTGCATGTCCTTACTCCACATCCAGCATGCAGAAAACGTGCAGACTTTAGAGCGCATTTAATATACACATATGCCTGAAGCTGGATGTTACATCCTGTACAGGTTACCCATGCTTGAAATTTAAGAACCACCTGCTTTAACTGACCTTGCAATTAATAGTAGAAGCTACCTTGCTGCAGCTGGGAGTAATAACTATCTCTTGGGTAGAGGGGAAGATTGCAGTCACCGTCTCAGGATCCATGGAGGACTGATACCAAGACCCCTATGAATATCAAAAGCCATACATGCTAAAATCCTTATAAAAGGACAAAGCCTGCACATACTCAGATTGCTTATAATATAGAGCAAAGGCACAGCCAACAGTTGTGAAGTATTGATCAACAAACCATGACGAGTAAATTGATTGTGTTTGTCAGAGACTCAGCCCTACCCCCTCATTGTGGGTTGAATCTACAGATACAGATGTTGTGAGCACGGGCTGGGTGTGGAACAGCTACATTTGAGATTCTAATCTTAGCATCAAGGAGACCATGATGAGTCACATTCTACTCAACAGTGTGTCATGTGCTAGAATTTCTGGGCCCTCCTCTTTGGGTTGCCATGCAACTCTTTCTTCTTTTTCCATTCTGGGTTTGCTAAGCAGGGTTGCCAAACGTGGATGGCCTCTTACTGGGAGCTGTTTGTGAAATCATTTTTCTTCCTGCATCAGTGTTACCCCCACTTTGTAGCATGCTCAGATAAATGTTTCTTAAGTAGCTCAAAGTAAGGACCTAGAATATTTTTCAATGTAACCAAGGTATCTGTAAGAAATGAGGTAATGCCAAGCATTAAGATACGCCTATCACTTTATAGACTTGTAGGATGGATTTTGCCCTATGTCTCTGGTAGAATCCTCATGACAAGACTTAGAGATTGATTCTGGATTTTATTCATTTTACCAGTGGAGATCAGCTCAGAGAGGGCAATTTATGAAGGGCCATTGAAGAGGTCAGCTCAGAGCCTTTGGAAAATTCCACCAGATCCTCTTCCTTCCCAGAAAGGAGAGGTCATTGGAAGCACTTAGGCACCCCTTCCCTCATGAATGGAGAGGCTAATTGCATTCCTCAGGAAGACCACAGGGGAACCTACACTGACCCAGAGGCCTTGCAAGTGGAACACCCTCTCATATACTTGCTGTTCTTATATTATACTGTTCTATGTGTTTTGGCATTTGGCTAGTCCTAATTTTGTAGCCTTTAGAATAAAAATATAGCAATTTCCTGAGTTCTATGAATATGCAGCATATTATTAAGTCCACAGAATCTGTGGGAACTCCTGAATTTATAGTCAGTGAGTCAGAAATTGGAACCAAATAGTGAGAGGAGTCTTGTTGGAAGCCATTGACCTTAACCTTGGGAAACCTGTGTGGACTCTGGGTATTTAGCTTTAGAGTCATAATACAGTACGTTAG
The DNA here is from genome assembly GCF_004785775.1 of Grammomys surdaster. Taxonomy (NCBI): domain Eukaryota; kingdom Metazoa; phylum Chordata; class Mammalia; order Rodentia; family Muridae; genus Grammomys; species Grammomys surdaster. The sequence continues at coordinate 5,792,706 of NW_021604597.1, read as the reverse complement.
CCTGCCTGCCACAACAGGTTTCTGCATGGGGACATGTCAGACACTCCCAGTGCTTCTTCTAGAGCATTCTTCTTCAGAGAGCTTCACTAGTTCCATTACCCTCTTAAGGCAACTCAAATATCTGTCTAAAGTTCCTCCCCCATCCTTCCTCTGTTTCTTTTCTCTGTCCCTACTTTTTTCTTCTTTGGGGTACTTGATTTGTGACACAGCATGTAATTTGCTTAGGATTTTGCATATTAAATGAATCGCAGATTAGATGTTTGCTTTCTGTGGGTAAGAGTCTTCCTGTAGGCACTGTGTTATGCCCAGTACTTATCACACTGTCCTGATGCCCATATGTATTCACTTAATGTTAGGCAAGGCAGGCTGTTGTTGCATATTTATATGCATAGAGATATACGTGACCCTTAGTTTCACATTTGGGAACCTCAATGCATGTGGCTAATATTTTATATCTCACTTGAAAAAATGTGAAAGTGCTCATTTTTCCCATGTTTTTCCTTCTAAATATACAAAACTGCCTTTAATGGCATTCTCAGAATAATACTATTGACAGGGTGTCAAGTGTTAAATAATAGTACTGGAACATACATCTGTCTTGGTTGGTTCTCATACATAACTGACCACAGAGGTGGATCTAGCTTTAAGTTACACTCTGACCACTGAGACAGCCTTTGGCCTTTATTCCTTTTCTTCTCTGTAATAACACATATAGATTCTGTTAAAGATCATGTTATGTATTTGTGTGCCTACATGTGTGTAGTGCGCAAAGAGGACATGAGATCCCCTGGAACTGGAGTTACAGGTAGTTTTGAACCTCCATGTGGTTGCTGGGAACTGAACCCATGGCCTCTGCAAGAACAGTCAGTGATCTTAACGGCTAGGCCATCTCTTCATCCCCCACATGCAGACTCCTTACTAGGACTTAGGAGAATCCAAGAGACGTTTCTTTGTATCTTTTTATGTCTCCAAGAAAAGGCAGGCTTGTAATTTCACCATTACTCTGTTGATCCTTTGAAAACACTTGCTTGTCACTTACACATGTTTTATCTAAAAGATAATCCACTTGTTTACTTTCAAGACTTGAGAAAGAAAATCTAGCCCAAGGCAGTGAACAGTCACAGAAAACTGGTATTTATTACATGTAAGTAATTCGGATACTTAAAATAATGAAAACATATCATGTCTACACAGGCCAAATCATTACCCACTTTTCAAAGCAAATTTTAAAAATCATTTTTGCAATCAAAGTGCTGTCTACATTGATTTTCACTTCCTGAAAGTATAGATATTTCACTTCAAAACATCATTTTAAGTTCCCCAAAATGCTCAGTTGCTAGTGGGCCCTTAAAGTGTGCGTGGCATGGTAAACTGAACTGTCATTTCAAAGAAGCCAAGACTAAGTGTATATACCCTTAGACTGACGCTGTGAAGAACGTCCCAGGAGACCCCAGCCCCTGCCCTCAGGAGTATATGTAGGTCCGGTCAAGTTACGACAAGGGATCTGTCTTCTTCCTCTACAGGTACTCAAAAAAAGCAATTGTATACAATGTGCAGTTGGCAAAGATTCCTTCTCACCCTGTTAGCTTCTTCTTTACTTGCCCGATCGTTTCCTCTGCTGCAAGAAACTTTTTAGTTGTTTGAGCTCCTGTTTGTCAGTTACTGATACAAATTCCTGAGCAAGTGGAATCTTGTTCAGAAGCGTCTGTATTGTGTAAAACAGTACCTGAATTTTCTTCTATCAACTTCAGTTTCAGGCTTCACACTGAGAGGTCTTGGTCTATAGGACTTTGCTTTTTTTTTAATGTATAAGATTTATTTAGTTTTATTTTTACATGCATGAGTGTTTGCCTGCATGTACATATGTGCACCAGCCTGTGGAGGCTAAAAGAGGACATTAAATGCCCTGAAACTGGAGGTACAGATGGCTGTGAACTACCATGTGGGTTCTGGGAACTGAAGCCTAGCCCTCTGCAAGAGTAGCCAGTGCTCCTGGGCACTGAGCCATCTCTCCAGCTGCAAATTGTAGTTGATTTTTGTAAGGGTGATATATATGGGACTTATTTCATTCTTTTCTGTGTCCACATATTTTGGATCTTGAATTTGGTAGGACAGGCAGATCTGGGAGGAGTTGGAGAGTGGAGGTGATGGGGAGACAGAGGCACCACTATTCAAGTGATAGCTGCCTTGCATGTTGAGATCCAGTACATCCTACAACTCAAAGCTAATCACAGATGGCTACCCTCTAACCGGAGACTTTCCAACAGAGTGACACAGATAAAGTGATTCCTCCACATTAGTCAAATCTTTCTCTGCATTGCTTCCAGGAAAGCCTTATGAAAGCATACCTCAGTCCCGTGTCCCTCTGTGGGTGTCCACACCATTTCTGGCTTGCTACAGTCCGATTCATCAATTGCTCTTAGATCAAAAATGTTTCTTAAAAATTCACTATGACCAAGTTTATCTTATAACTGTTGCCCAGATGCAGTCAGAAACTGGTCCAATCAAAGATACTCACTAGGCCCAATGTTACCTGCCATTGCTGCCTACAAGGAAGCCTGTGATGATTACTGCAGCTTTTAATCTTTTTGTTTTTGTCTGGAAGCTTTTGAGCAATCTTGTTACCATGTTTAGCTAGAAGTCTCCAGGAAAGGTAATTTAGTTGGTACAGGAAAGGGCCTAAAACTCGGGTCTTATTTCAACTCATTTTTCTGTTAGGAATCGCCAGGCATAATCTGAATGACCAAGAACCTGGAACGAACAGAAATAAGATCAAAATTGACAAAATGTCCTCTGGTAAAAATACAGTTGAAGCATTGGATGGAAGTTCAAATCTGCAATGACGCAAGTAGAGTTTGTATAGATCACATCAGACAACCCCAGAGCACTCAGCTGCCCCATAGACCCGAATATTTGGCTACAGATAAAAGAAAATGTAATTTGTCTTCCCTGCATCAGAGTAAGTTTAGTACCCCGTCAATGTGTTCAAAGCTCCCACAGTGGGCTGCACTCTGTTAGGGATATTGTTTCTAGAAGGGAAATCATTTGGAGTATCATTTCTGACCATGGTGTTTACAGAGGAATGGAACGATGGCCTTCTGAGAAGGAGCTATGGGAACTTTGCATTAATCTGGAAAACCCAGTTTTATGGGGCACGCATGGTGGTAGCTACCTCTAATCCAGCCCTCAGGAGGCAGAGGCAGGTGGATCTCTGTGAGTTTGAGGCTGGCCCAATCTACATAGTAACACCTTATCTCAAAATATAAAATAAGCCCAGCTTTGGGAAAGTGTTGGACTATGATCCTCAGACATCTGAAGGAATGACAAGAGGAACAAGCTTCTATATCCGTCAATCTAAATAACATGTCTTGGGCCCTTATTACATTCATTGTACTCTATAGGCGAGGTGGGATATGGAGATTAAAGATGCCTCTGTCTAACATGCAGGTGTTTATAATTAAGTGAGGTAAAATGCAAACTATGACCCTGTTTTCTTACCAGTTCTGTTAGCCACTAGCTATGTGAAAATAATGTTTTTTGTTTTTTTTCTCTCTGCCGACTCACCTGGGTCATAGAGTATTCAGATTAAACATTATGGGTTTATCTGTGAAGGGGTTTTTGAATGAGACTGCTATTTGCTTAGATGGGCTCAGTCAACGTAGCCATCCATCCACCTCCATGTGAACCAGGAGTCTAAGTAAGAGAATGGAGCATCTGTGCATCTCTTATGCTCTCGAGCTTGGTGCAGCTCCTTTATCCTGCTGCTGTCCACGGGATGGGCTTTATACAGCTGTGAGGTTCTCATATGTTCACACTTGGCCTGAATCATGCCGCTCAAATTCTTCCTGAGTCTTCATATTTCTCTCCTACTTGCCTCAGTCTCTCCGTCACACACACACACACACACACACACACACACACACACAGTCTTAGGAATATATTGATAGGTATCTGGAGCACACAAATGCAATGACCTTGGGCAATTACTTAACTTCATCTGATTTTATTCAGAAAATAACACTGTAGTAAAGAATCAAAATGTTACAATAGGGAAATGGAACCTGGAAGCTGGACAATGAATAAGAACTCAGGGGCTGAGAGAAACCAAAGAGGCAAGGTAAGGCTTTGCAAAGAATGTGACTTTTGTCAGAGGGCAAGAGAGATTTGGATGGGATGAGAAGGAGTGCCCCAGGTTTGTGGGACAATATGGCCTGTGGTGGAGGTGTTGAGAAGTGGCCGTACAGGGGAAATCAACAAGTATTTCTTGGCTGGAGAGCAGAAGGCTCTAAGGTGATGGCTGCAGCTGGGCAGAGGAGAACAGATGAGTCAGAAAGCACCTTCCCTAGAGCACTAGGTAGTCTAGGTGTCCAGCGATCTTTAAAAGACACTCAGGAGATTCATTCTGCCTAAATAAGGTGTGCAATCGTCAAAGACTGGACCTAAAGGAGCAAGTTCATACAGCTTTGCAACAGCCCAAGGAGACTGAGGATATAAGACACTTACAGTGTGGTGCTGATTGGGCAAAGACCTGGCTTTAGAGAATGGGTGTCAGAGGTCATAACAGATGGCTCCATGTTCTGGGTTCTGGTTCTCCAACCTTTGCTACAAAGAATTCTGATGCCAGACACTTGCCCAGAAAGCCAGGAGAATGATACAAGCTGATCTTACTAGGTGATTAGATCTCATGTGGGATGTACTGAAGTTTCTATGGTTGTGGAATAATCATGGATAAGTCTAGCTAGAAAGTTGGATATATGGCTGTTTAGCTGATGGGAGGAATCAGGGCTAGAGATTTAGATTGGGAGGTGGCCAGTGGATTTAGAGGTTAAGAATGTATTATTAAACATGGATAGACTTGAGTTTGAACTCTGCCTTCTATACTAGCTAGCTGTGTGGTCTTAGACAAATTATCATCTCTAAGCCTTAATTTCCTTAATTGTCAAATGGGGAAAATTACACATACTTCAAAGGCTTCTGCTCATTGCTTCCCATCTGGCTGCCATTCGTCACCATCATTGTGGGCCATCACCATCATTGCCGAAGCCATTAAAGTAGATGAACTTGGCTAGGAGCAGAGTAATTAAGTAGAAAAAAAGGGATGTAGAATGAGTCTCAGGAAACAGTCACAAGGATATATGGTGAAAAGCAAAGCTGGATGAAGCCCAGAAGCAGGCAAGAGAGCAGAAGACGAGGCTACAGAATTCCACAATGTTCAAGGGAACAGAATTTCAGGGGGGGGGGATCAGAAATGGCACATGCTACAAAGAAGTGAATGAGATAGGAGAAAAAAGAATATTCAACACAGTGGTTGAGGCTCAGCATTACTTACTGGATTATTGTGTATGTGGCAGCTGAGGGAGCCAGTCACAATATGGTGAGATTCAAAACGGAAGCTTCAAGGATGGAGAGATGGCCCAGGGGTTCAGAGCCATTGCTGCACTTGCAGAGGACCTGAGATCAGTCTCTAGCACTCATGTCACAACTGCCTGTAAGTCCAGGTCCAAGGGGTCTGACACCCTCTTCTGGCCTCCGTACATATGTGCTCACACTCATAGACACACAAAGACACATTGAAAAAAATAAAGTAAAATGGAAGTTTCGCTCAGACTCCAAGAAAGCAAAATATGGATTCCAGAATAACTCCAAGTTGGGTCATCTTCCAGAAATTTCAAAGTACCACACAACACATATGGATTTTGGCTTATTATCCACTTTATTCATGCCAAAGGCTTAAGCCCTTGGGGAGAACAGGATCTTCAAGAAGGACTGTACTTTTGAATGTAGGTTTTTGATGATGTGGGCAATGAAGTCTTGTACATGCTAGGAAGATGCTCTAACAAACACCCAGTCCTATGTGGGAGAGTTCTCAGACAACTGTGACATGAACTCCATCATCCCAAACTAGAGGCTACCCTCTCCTGAATCCTCATAAGACTTATACAGAAGACAGAAGCACTAGATGGGAATTACCCAGGAAGAGAGAGCAACAGTACAAGTGGATGGGTGTTTTCTTTTTTAAAAAAAAAAAAAAAACATGGTTTACTTTCCCCTGAGCATTTTACAAAAAAGGACACCCAGCTGCACTGGGTGGCCTGTTGGTTGGGACATGGGATGGATGGGTGACTAGATAGATGTGAGTCTGCATGGTGTTCATTTAGATTCTTCCCATGTGGATTGTCTGAGGCCAATGGGGAAAGGAATGCTTTAGAAAATACAAACTGAGGCAGTGACAGCCAAAGCTGGAAGACACTTAATATCACACATTTGAAAAGAAGGCTGGAATCTCTGTGTGAGTCCCCGAAGAAGCCCTAAAGACAACCAAAATGGAAATTGGCTTTTAATAAGCAGTGATGGCCTGGGGTTTTAGGAAGCATAGCACCTCTCTGCCCCCTTTGTCCCAGTCCTATCTCACACAGCCTAGGAGGGAGCAGACATGGCTGGAGCCAGAGAGTAGAACGTAGAAAAATCATGGACTCCACCATTGTCCCACAGAAAAGGGATTTGCTATGTTGAGCATTCTGTAGACATGGGAGGAGAAGTTCCACTGTAAAGGTTTATCATATAAAACTACATGTTTGCAGTTCTGAATTAGCCAGTACACAGAGCTAGAAGAGTCCAGACCATTTGTAGGATCTTAGAAGCAAGCCAAAAAATCTAAAAGTCCAATGAAGGACAGATACAATCCCATAATCTTTTGTGTTTCCTGTGTCAGTAGCCTAAAGTTATGAAAATATAAGTCAGAGCAAGGAAGTGAAAGCTTGGAGGATAGTTCATTGATTAGTTTTAGCAGGTAGACAGAGGAAATCAGCCCCCATGGCTTGAAGAGCTGGCAGAGATGGATGAAGACACCTGCAGGGCAGGAGAAACCTGGGCGTGGTCACGGGCAGAGGGAAGAAAGGAGACATAAGCAGTCCACTAGGCCAGTGGGACGGGATGCTGGGAAGATGAAGTCAGAACACCAGAAGACAAGATAAGAGCAGTCATACAGTCATGGCTCCCCTCTGCAAGACAAGGAAAGAGTGGGGAAGAGGCATGAAGATTTGGAGGCATTTCCTGAAAGAAAGAAGAACGGACTTTTATAGCAAGTGATTTTGATTTTCCTGATGGGCTGGGAGAAAAGATCCCTATGGATAAGGACAGGCATGGTGGTGGTCCTTACCTGGAAGGGCAGGATCTAGGAGAATGAATTCATGTTAGGAAAGACCAGTTTGCGTTCAGTAAGAGGGAAGCAGTTATTTTCCCTAGGGCATAGTGAGGTTGGCCTTGTGGCTGCCATTCGCAGAGGGATGCCACTAGTAGGGTTAAGGGGAGATGATCATGAAGACTCATCCTTCATGGTTTCATGCCTGGTATTATGCTCTGTCGGATTCTCCATCTTTACAACGCATCTCTCAGTTACTACATACAGCCAGAAGATGATCATGAGGACAGAAAGGAAAAATGTAAAGATGTGACGGCAGGTCTTTGCCTAGTGCCTGGGTTTCTGGTGTAGGAAGTGTTCTAATGTTATCAAATGGACCAGTCTGTGCCTGACCTAGAGTCTGTCTCCCAAACACAACACTCTATCCTATACTGTCCATAACTGACAACATAGAAGTCAATTAAATCCCAATATCACCAAGCTCCAAGAAACCTTAAAGGTCTATTCACATTAAAGGTACTGGTGGCCAAGAAAGGTTTCAGCACCTTGCCGTGTTCTTTTAATTTTTATTTAAACATTGTTATACAGTATATTTTGATTATGTTTTTCCCTTCCCCATCTCTTCCCAGACCCTCCCCCACCTCTCTACCCACCCAAAGTAATGTTCCTTCTTTCTTTCTCTCTCCACCTCAAAAACAAAATGAAAGAGGAAGAGAAAAAAACGAACCAAAAAAACCTATAAAATCAAAACAAACTAATTAAAAATAAAATAAATTTAATTGCTAAGAGTTAAATGGGAACAGAGCCCACCAGCAGCCACGTCCTCAGTTCAGAACTCTCATGACCCGATCCTCCACCTCAAATACCCAGCTGAATTCTACAAGCCAACGCAATGGGAAATGAAGAATGAGCATGCCAGATTTGACATGCTCCTCTAAGAAGACAATTTTTGTTGGCCTATTCATTCCTAGAAATAACTTCTGAAACAGAAAATTGTACATCTGGGAGAAATCTGCCCACAAGACTCGTTGCAAAGCAGCCTCATAACCCAATTAAAGCTATGAGGAACTGTTGGTTTGCTCTGAGCCATTAGTCATTTTAACATTATACTCTCCCAAAGGTATAAAACCCATGAGAAGCAGCAGAAATACTTAATATTCTGGGTCAAAGTTCAATGCTGACTAGCCTCTGGTACCTTCAAATGTGAGCAACGTTCAAGGTTAATATGAGACATCATGCCTGATGACTTACTACCTACTGTTATTTGTTCCTGGCACACTTCCTGCTGCATAATATGTTCTAAATTCAATAGTTTGTTGAATAAATGAATGAAAAATACAGTGAATTTTTGAGAGCAGGCGCTTTAAGTCACTTTGTAGGGAAGCCTGGTCTTTATCTAAACTTCATTTCTCTCAGTATTTTCAATGACTGTGTGGTTTCTAATCATCATCAGACCTAGGATGGAACAGTGGAGCCACTGAAGATCTCCAGAACCAGCACAGATGTATACACACACACACACACACACACTACTCCCAAACTCTGGAATCCTGAAGGCCCTTAGTTCTCAAAGTCTGACTATTTTTTCTAAATGTGCTTTGTTTTAATTTTACAGATTCCAAGCAGGGAACAATAGAACTCCTCGGAGGCCTGGCTCACATCTAGCGTGGGACCAAGAGAGGAGAGGAGGATGGAAACCACCTTTGGTTCTAAAGGACAACAAAAGCCAATCTTCGTAACATCTGAATTCAATGAATTCCCACAAACGAATATGCGTCTTAGTCTGGCTGCAGTCTTCTAGGGGCTTGTTTCAATGAGGAGGGCTGTTTGGAGATGCTTTGACGTTATTTAGTTTGACTTTCATTTTAGCCCGGGGGGGAAGCATAGATGCAGCATAGGAAGGAGGATATGAGGCAAAGACAGCACACCTGCAGCTTGGACAGGACCTGTGTCTTCCGAGGCTAACCCAATGCTGTTTCTGATACTGACAGTTTAGCCCTGTTAGCACCCAGGGATATGGAAAGTGATGGAGATCACCCTGCTGACTGTCACCTACCACAGTTTCATCATCTCATTCAGTTGTGAATCCATAAAAGTGGTCATAGGAATAGTTATAGGAACATGTACATGAAACAGGCCATGGGTACTTGACTCCATGGGAGTCTTGATGAGAAGCTAAGAAAATGCCCTGTCTAGAAAGATTCTTGTACCCAGGAAGAACACTGCATTCCAGATGGTTCTGTCCGGGAGACTACACAAGTGCATATGCACACATGCACACACACACACACACACACACACACGCACGCACGCACGCATGCACGCACACGCACACATTTCAGAAGTTCTTTGACTTTTATAGCCTAACCAATAACCACAGGCTGAGGCATAAGAATCTCAAGTTGAAGATCATCCTGAGCTTCGCAGTGAGCTCCTGGACAATCTGGCCTACATAGTGAGACACTGTCAAGATAAACGTAAGAGGGCTGGAGAGGTGGCTCAGCAGCTAAGAGCACCCAGGGTCAGTTCTTAGCACCCACAAGACAGCTCACAACTACCTCTAACTGTAGTTCCTGGGGATCTGATGCTCTTCTCTGACCACCACAGGCACTGCATGCATATGATGCACGGACACACAGGACAACAAAACACATATACATATTTTTTCAAGTAGAATACCACACAGCCACCAAAGCTTAAGTATATATTTGTTCTATTCTTTAGTTCTATAATCTTTTATGCATATACAGATATACATATATTTAATTTTTGTTTCATCTCTCTTACTTCAATGAGAAGACTTGAAATATAGACCCACAGTGCACACAGGAAATGGACTGAGTCACACATCTGACACTAACCGTGCAGTCAACACAAAGCAATCTTTACATACAGCTGAGAAACCTGACCTGTTCCTTGTACACAGGAATAGTCTGCTTAGGAGCAGGCTTCTCCTGGCTTTTCTTTCCATTTGAATCACAGAGCACAGACTCAAACTCTGTCACTTCTAAATGACAAGTGCTACACTCACTGGCTTGTCATCAATGTCTAAGCAACACTGTGTGGAGCTTCCTTGGCATCTTCTCTCACCATGTCCTCATTGTAAATCAGAGAGCAGTTGCCACAAGGGTGTATCTGCAAGCCTCTGCTGGCCTCCCTGTATAGCACTCCAGCCACCGTTTGGAAGGTGTTGATGCTCCCTTGATGGGTGACAGTCCGATAAAATTGCTACACTCTGAATTAGAGCCAGGACAGCGCCCTGTATAGCATGTGAAGACAGAAAGAAAGAGCATCGCTGACTGTCCACTTCCCATAGTGATTCTGCTCTTGTGTGGCCCTGAGAAATAGATACCTGTTTTGGCATCGGTCTTCATTGGAAAGCCTTTGAGCAATGCCTTTGGGAGCTTGCCAGTGGTACTTGGGGGATGTATCATTCCTAATTGCATGTACACTAGTAGCCAGATTAATTTCTGTAGATAAAGTGAAAGCATTCCGTTGCCTTGCTGTGCCCAATCGCTTCCTGATACCATTAAATCAAGCCTGGTTCTGCACCAGGAAAATATTAATTCTGAAGCTGTTTACACCCATCACTGCATATCTTTAAGAAAGTTTGCTGTAGAACTGACCAAATATAGCATTAATGTTCAGATACCATTTAGTAAGTACAAATTAACTGAAATTAACTGGATTAGATCACACTCAGCACAATTATAAAAAGGATTCGAATTTTAATACATTAGCCCCAGAACACACTGTACAAGCACCAGGAAAATTGCAGTTGTCAACGTGTGAATTTAGACTCAGGGTAAGTTCATCTAAGGAAGTGAAATCTCAATTTAGATTTTTTTTCTTTAGTCCACTCTCCTTCCCCTCTCCTGTGCCCACGTGTTTCTCCTGGAATGGGGGAGGACACGTTACACAGTAAATGTGTCTCACACAGAGAACTGGGCAGGGTATATTTATCAGGAAAAAGCAAATGAGGAGCTCAACAAAATGGTTTGTAGAGCTCTTTCATATGTCAAAAGATGTGAGTGTGTGTGGACTTGTATATGTGCATGCATACATGTGTGTTCATGTCTGTGTGAATGTATGTGAGCACATGCACACTTGTGTTTTCTTTTAAAATATTTTTATTTATTTATTTATATTTTTTACACACAGTGGTATTTTGCTTGCATGTATGTCTATACACCATGTATGTCCCTGTTGCCCCTGGAGGACAGAGGACTATATTGGGCTTCCCAGAACTGAAGTTACAGATGGTTGTAAGCCATGATGTTACTGCTGGGAGTCAAACTTCAGGTCCTCTGAAAAAGGAGTCAGTGCTTTTGACCACAGGGCCAGCTCTCCAGACCTCACTTGTCTTTTCTTCAGCAAGTCTGGGATAAGGCCAAGGAAGAAACCTTCTACTGAGCTACACCCTCACATGTCTCTTGATAATGAGGGCAATCAGTAAGACTGTTTAACGGCAGCTTTCTACTGTACCTCACAGGAAATCTTTTTGCCTGTGGGTGGCTGAAGCCCCAAGGCTGACAGCATCTCCTGACCACATCAGCAGCAGGGACCAGGCAGCTGCGTGGTTCCTCAGGATGGGCGAGGCGAGAGAAGTGGGCAGAAGTCAGCTTGACAGCCAGATAAAAGGAATGGAGGCCTTGCAAACCAGCAGTAGAAGGTAAGCTGCACTCCAGTTCAAACCCGACAGGCTGTTCTCCATATCAGAGCAGCGAGTGGGCCTCATTTCAGAGCACATCTGTTTCCCCAGATCATTCTATCAAAAGCAGCTATTTTCTGTAAATTGAAAGTCAAGGCCATTTATTTTTCTCAAAACTTGTGCTGTCAGCTCTGTGTTCTGACTGGAAACATTTGCTTGCTCCACACAATGGCAAAGCCGCTTTATTCTAAAGCAAAACAAAAAACAAAACACACACGAAAAAACAAAAAAAAACAAAACAAAACCAAAAAAACAAAACGGTGGGCTCTCTCTTCCCTGAGCATGTCTTGTGAGTGATACATTTACATAAATCCTTGTCCCAAGAGGACATGAATATCAGTTATGAAGATGGAATATATTTGGAGAAAATTTATCTGGAGGGAAAGAGATGCCAAAGTACTCCTCCAGTTAGGATCTCGTGCCAAAATAAATCTTGTCATGCGGCATCTTCATGCCATTTCTATGTACTTCCATTGAGTGCGTTAAGTTCTTGTGAGGGTGGGCAATTACTGTTGCCCAAATTCCCTATGTCATGAATTAGTAAATGTTTAAGTGCATATCATTGCTTTTATACATGGATATGCACATATATGTATCCTGTGCTGCTTAATGGTGAGGGGTATGTTTTGTGAAGGGCATGCTTAGGTGAGCTGTGTGGTAGGCGCATCACATAATCTAGTTAATAAGATGGAATTGTTTGCTATGCTGTGGCTAGGCTGTGCCTGAGCACTGTCCTGGCATGGGACTCCACTGTGTCTGTGATCACTGAAGCAATGTCTCTGTGTGGTCCATCATTACATCATCACAATGTGAGTATGAAGCTGAGGCTTCTGGGTGAGACCAGGACAGGGCAACACCTGCCATTGTCTAAAGCATTTCAGGAAGCCAACCTACTTTGTCAATGTAGCAACAACCAATTCACTCATTATTTCAAAAGATGGGATTTGAAGTGTCAGTAAGGTTGTAACAGTCCCCTAATTGGATTAAAAGTAGAATTATCAAGGCAGGATGCCCTTAACAATTATTTTACCTGGAATGCTATACAATTCTGAAATGATTCCCAGTAACCCCAAATAAATCATTCTGAGAAATCATAGCCTTTTACATTAATGTCCTCATTTATAAGTCCCTCTCTTTATCAACTGACCCCTCTTCCTTATCAATCACCAAGGGTCACATTTAGTTCATTAATGGAAGGAAGCTACCACCCTGACACTTCACAGACGTTTATGACACATAAATTCCTACGTACTTCAGGGAGAAAGGATACCAAACCATTTTCTCAGGAATTAGAGGAAGCCACATAAAAGCTGAGTCTAGAAGCCTACTCAGTAATTTTATGATTACAAATCCTCCCCTATAAATTTTTTTTTAGGAAAATACGTAATTAAAAGTGTAGAAATCCACACCATGGCTCTCTGTAAAGCATCATTTTAGTTATTAAATGGCTATAAATTAGCCATTAGGATATATTCTTCCAAATGGATTAACCTTTTCAATTATCATTTCATCTGTTTTCTATATTTAAAAAAAAATCAAAGAAATTCAAGATACAGGAGAGACAAGGCAGTAGAGGATCTGAAACTGATTTGGTGGCTTTGGAGTTGACATAATCTTGGCCTGGTGCAGTTCATTTTGAAAAGCTGCCTCGAATTTCCCCTGGTTTTGAACTTTTTTTTTTCTTACCACTTTCATCTAGCAAGAAATCATCCTGGTAACGGAACTTCTCTGGTCCACATGCAATAAAAATGTCATCGTCACCAAAAAAGTCCTGAAGGCACATCACCTACAAGAGAAAAGCATAGTACTCAGCCAGGGGTCCACACAACAGGGATCACAACACCACCTCCCCCCTCCCACATAGGCCTCTACATAAAGCCATTTTCCTCTAATGGAATCAACAGGGGGATTTCAAAGGCTTGGCTGTGCATCTGTTATCAGTAAGGAACGAGTTAGTCTCAGGTCTGCAGGAAGGCAGAGAAGGCGACTGGGCGGGTAACTGTCACATTTATGACTGGAAACATCAACAGGCTATGAGGTAAGAGCTCTTTGTTTCCATAACACTGGGGATCTGGCTACTTGGACCCTGGAGACCCCCAGCTTCTGAATGTAAGTTCCAAAAGGAAGGAGAGCCAGTGCACGGTTTTAACTGCCAACATGCTTTTGTTGGTAATCGACAACCACTGAGAAAAATAGTATATTATAATAACTCCTAGGCCCATTCCATCTCTAGTTGAAATAAACTGAAACCCTTATAAGAGGAAGAGTTGGGAAAGAAGTTTTAGGTGAGGTTTGGATATGAACACTAGAAAAACTATATCCCTCTCTCAAGCAGCATCAAACGCTAAACCTCTCAGCATCCCACACCCTCAGTACTGGGATCAAGTGCAAGGCTTTGTATACATTAGACTGACACTCAGCCACTGAGTTATGCGTCTACCTCTTGTTAGTTTGTTTGGCCCAGAGTTTCACTCCTTAGCTCAGCCTAGCCTTGAACAGTCTGTCTTCCTGTGTCAGCCTTCCCAGTGCTGAGATTGTAGCCTGGGGCTATCATGACATTCTTTTCCCCACCTTCACATCGTTGGGTGAAAGAAAATTTTAAACTAGACATATTTTCACGTGTCTTCTAAGCATGAAGAGGCAGAGTGTGAAGGACCACCAGTTTGACTTCCAGGCCAGTCTGAATACCACAGTGACATTCTGTCTAAAAAACAGTTACAAGGACTTGACGCTGTGTATTGCCAAATGAGAACTTGAAGGGAAATGTCACTTTGCAGTGAACTGTGGCCAGCATGACTCATTTTCAAGCTTAAAGATGTTCCTACAATGGTTTGCTCATAGCATGGGTTATGCTAATGGTAGAATGAATGCTGCTGAATTCTATCCATTCCCAATTTCCTTTCATCATGGGGGAGAATCATAAGAATCTAGTTTGCTTCTCTATGGCTGTAAAACAGTGCTCAAAAGCAACTTGGAGGAAACAGGCTTTATTTATTTGGCTTGCACATTGTAGTTCATCATCAAGGGGTGGCAAGGCAGGAGCTTGGAGGCAGGAACTGAGACAGAGACTGTGGAAGAATCCTGTTTACATGTTTGCTCCAAGGCTCATGTTAGCTACCTTTCTTATATAGTCCAGGTCCACCTAAGGATGGCACTTCCCACAGTGGGCTGTGTCTGACTATATCCATTATCAATCAAGAAATTGCCTTGTTATCATGCCCTCGGGCCAAGCTGATGGAGGTGATTCTTCAACTGAGGTTCCCTCTTACTACGCATATCTAGTTGACAACAAAACTCACCAGGGCAGAGCTGTATAAAATAGCCTTCTGAACTGCGTTTTCCTCCAGGTGTGGGGACTGAGATGCTGATGCCCGTGGTCATCGTTAGCATCTCCCTCATCTGTAATTAGGCTATGGGTGCCTCTGGGGTTTTGTGTCTTTGTCAGTCTCTGGTAGCATTACTATGTTTATCACATAGGCTGTGAGTTGGGTGACTATAGTGTTCTTTGCTGCCCCAGGTGCAATGGCATATGGGGTACCGGGGATCTCTCAAGAGTCTCATTTTTATATAATGGCTTGGCAGTAATTTTTTAGGGGAAATTTCTCTAAGGGTTTGATGATCAACATTAAATATGAATCAGATGCATCCATGCCTGTAATGGTGTTTTTCCCTCTGCCATTTAAATCTTGAGAGCATGGATGGCAGAACTTGTCCTCTGCATCACTCTTCTTTCCCTCTCATTCCAAAGCTGACTGCACTTGCTTTGACATCTCAGCTTTCGATATGGGTATTGGTACCATCTAGCCAACCATTTACAAAGCACACCCCCTTTTTTATACATACTTTTTTTAAAAAAATGAATGCATGGTAGATGTAAAATATCTCATGGTACAAACATACAAAAATGAGTAAGACATGGGCTCTTGCACAGACAAAACAGAACACTAGTCCCCAAGGCACAGTATTCCCTTAAAGAGAGGGTGGTGGATTGAGCCTGTGCAACTGTATGTCCTATGTCCCAGTGCCATGTGGAGTTTATACAGTATGACAGATTCAAAGCCTTGTTCCAAGCCCAAAGAGACAAGAGGGAAAACCAACATTCCTCAGTCTGAATCTAGAACCATTTCTTCCATGGCAGCATACATACAGTGTTCCTTAGCACACTCCTTTTGGAATTAGTGTGGACAGACACAGGTAAAAGATCCTAGAAATCAGGATCTTGGCACACACCTACAATGACAGTGCTTGAGAGGCTACGGCAAGGAGATTTTGAGTTTGAGACCAGCCTGGGCTGCACAGTGAGATGTAGTCTCAAAGTACCATGAGCCAACAAAAACGTAGAACAAAAATGTAGGGATGCACAGGGAAGGGTGATGGGCCTACCACGCACCAATACTATGATTTATTTTTTTCAAATATCTGGTTGAGGGCTAAGGAAATATAGTTCAGTGTATAAAGTTCTTGATACACAAGCACAAGGACCCAAGTTTAAAGGAAAGTTACAGTAGAACACTTGTAATTCCAATGTTGGGTAAGCAGAGATATGTAGAGCCTAATTGATAAGCTTGGAAACAAGATAGAGGATGTCCAAGGAGAAATGGTACCCAGGGTTACTCTCTGTACATGTATCTGTGTATGTACAAAAGATACTCATACATACATACACAAAATTTCATATAGATCAAAAATGTTGTTTTCTAAATTTGATACGTCTTCCTTCCTACATACTCTACCATTTTCATTACAGGATATCGGGTGACTACTCAACCACATTCAACTGTGTATGCATGTTCTTGTTAAGTGGGTAGATAACTAGCGAGACCACAACGTGTTATAAGTAGGTTGCAGCCAACGGGATTCCACCATTCTGATGGTGACTGTTCTCCAAGCTTTCAGCTCAAAGAACACAGAAGACAACAAATGATCCATCTTGGACAGTTTAAGCACAATCCTGTTGGCAAGTGAGAGATGAAACGTGATGAACTTTTGATGTTCCTTCCAACACTAGGATTCCAAGAATATGAAAAGAACACAGTGGTTGCTAAAGAAATTGCCTGTCATCGCACAGCAGAGAAGACATGGGAAAGAGTCATTCCGATGTCAAGTAACATGTACTCATTTACCACTCAAGCTTCGGTGGATGGAGGCAGTGGAAGTGCAGAACTGTCTGACACTCCAGGGCTTTCTGCTGTGCATCATTTTGCCTCTTTTTTGCTTACAACATCCCACTAGAAAATGGCAGTAAGCTCTGTAGATGAAATTTAAAAACAATGCCATTCCTTGTGAGAAGCTCTGACAAAAGGTGGAGGGCAAAGGAGGTTTAGATGAAAGGTGGATTGGGACAAAATTGGAAGGCTTCAGTTATCCACAGTCTCTTACTCCATCACTGATTGAGAGGCCACTGAAATGTAGAAGAGTAATAGGGGTAGTTTATACCCCCATTTTTTCCTTGGAAAATGCAGTATGGGAATTTTCCTTGAGGTATTTCTGAACAATCTGGCATCAAGGAGTTATAGAAAGCAGAGAAATGTAGAACGAGATTTGCATAATACTCTGGTCTTATATCTATTAAGTGTTAATCATTTGAAAACTTAATGTACTCAAAACTCAGCTTGGTTACCAGCTCTACAACAAGTTACGTTTATGGGTAAAGGACATGTTTCACGCTACAGGGGACCGCAAAATGCACAGGTTGCTTATGATTATCAAATGTGCTAAAAGAAAAACAAAGCCCTTGAGCGTGCTGATGAGAGCTAGTGACCAGGGATTAGGATATCTGGTTTCCCTTTTAGTTTTTGTTACTTGGCACAGCTACAGTCATCTGGGAAGATGAATCTCAATGGAGGAGACACCTCCACGGCCTGTCTGATGGTAGGTAAGTCTATGCTGCACTTTCTTGATGAATAATTAATATGGGAGGCACCCTGTAGTTATTGCCCCCAGGTGGCCCTCTGGTGTATTAGAGAGCTGGCTGAGCAAGCCATGAGGCCAAGCCAGTGAACAGCACTCCTCCACAGTCTTTGCCTCAGTTCTCCCTTCAGCTTCCCTCGGTGACAGACTATGATCTAGGATTTGTAAGATTAAATAAGTCCTTTCCTCTCCAAACTGGCTTTGGCCAGTGTTTCACCATAGCAACAGAAAGCAAAACAAAGTTGTAAGCTCACTTGCTATTAGAAACTTGGAGGCATTAATTGTCTTATCAGAGTCTGCATTGCTTTTAATATGTTGTACCTGATAATTAAGTGTGTGTGTGTGTGTGTGTGTGTGTGTGTGTGTGTGTGTTTGCTGTAGCATCATAAGCCACTGCCCTTGCTTCTGTTTGGGCTGGTGCTGTGGGCTGGTGTGCTGTCTCCTGTATGTTAGGCAAGTGCCCACCCAGCTTCACATTCAATCTTTCCCACAGTGAAGGAGCCAGACTGACCAGTGCTAGATATCTGGCTGCTATAGCTTGAACTGAAATTGCATCTGTTCTAGTTAGGGTTTCTATTGCTGTGATCAAACACCAGGACCAAAAGCAACTTGGTGGTATTTCACTCACAGTTCAGTATGACATCATCATCAAAAGTAATGAAGGCAGGCACTTGAACAGGGCAGGAGCTAATGTAGAGGCCATTGAGGGCTGTTGCTAACCGGCTTGTTCCCCGTGGTTTGCTCAGCCTGCTTTCTTATAAAATCCGGGACCACCAGCCCAGGGGTAGCACCATTACAGTAGACTGGGTCTTCCCACATCTATCACCAAATAAGAAAATGCCCTACAGGTTTGCCTGCAGCTCTATTTGACCCTTTCTTATTTGAGGTTTCCTCTTCGCCGATGACTATAGCTTGTGCCAAGTTGACATAAAACTGGCCAGCACTGCCTCCCAGCATGGTGCTACTGGGAGTTAGTACAGATGCTAGTGACACCCCACCTTGTGGCAGGTCACTCAGGGCACAGTGCACCCTTGCTCCTCCTGTCTTCTCTTTGGATTCCTTGTCACAGCTTCGCTTTCCCACCATGACTGACACTCAGCCTCATAAAAGACCCCAATGCAATCACCTATGTACTGAATCCTCCCAAACTGAACCCAAATCAACGTTTTCTCTATAGAGGTTGATTATATGTTAGTCACAGTGATGAGAACACTAAATTACGCTATGGTGTTATAAACCTCAATTTGAAGATAAAGAAGACAGCCTAGGAATAGAAGACGTAGGAATTTGAATCCAGGTCAGTTAGAATTCAAATACAGGCTCTTAAATGCCAACCTACAGCAAAATAAGTCCTTTCAAATCCACAGAAACCCGTACCCTGCCATATATGTCTCAGATATTTCAGTTGATAAAACAGTTACTGTAAGTAGTTATCACATATAAAATACATTATCAATATTAGCAAGCATCTAACTAAGAACATTGTTCTTCTTTTTCTTTAAAATATCTCTTTAAAATTATCTCTTTGTCTTGAGGAGAGCGCATTTCTTTTTCTAGCTATGAATTCACGCTTTCTCCATTGCCTCATCGTGCCAGTGCATTCGTCTCGGGAGACAGATGTGTACAGAGGGAACAAAACCATGCAGACAAACATGGACTTCCTCGGCTCTGCTTCCGGCCTGAGACGCTGTGTAAGGGCAAAGACTGAAACAAAGGCAGTAAAGGCATCTGCTGGTTACACATTTCTAAATCGGGACCACGGAATCCATTGCCCCTCACTGGAGTGTGGTCTCCATGGCAACAAAGACAGCAGGAAGCTGGCCTAGATTCTTATCAGGGGACTTAGCGAGGATATTTTCTTTACAAGAGCGCCCTCTACACACCAAATGGAGGATAGCTCTCAAACGTCACTGGAAGCCCAGGAAGACCCTTCAAATGGTAAGAGATCTTTGTAAAACATAAACATGAAACATTATAAAAACAAAAGCCAAGAAATTCCGTCCATTTATTGAACTCATTGATTATGGTATAATCCTTTAATTTTCTTTTCAAATATTTATGGGTAATTTTTCACTTTTCCTAATACAATAGATGTAAAAGTTTTGTTGCTCGTGTTTTAAAGATCTATTTTCATTTTATTGATGTGTATGTGTGTCTGTGGTGCTGGGGTTTGAGGTGGTTCTGAGTTGCCTGACGTGGGTTCTGGGAATGAATTCTAGTCCTCTGCAGGCACTGTTAACTGCTGAGCCATCTCTCCAGACCCTGCTGGTCACATGAACTTCTACTTAGGGAAGAGAAATACTTTTTTGTAAAGTTAAAAAGTGTTCTCTCCTTGTGACTTAAGAGGGTGCACCAAGAGGGATTCATAATTCATTATGTGACCATTACAAACAGCTGTCAACTAAAATGTAGCATATACAGGCTCCTCAGTCTCCAAAACAAAACAGAGAGAGGGCATTGTTCTCCATTTCATCCCATGCTTGACCTGTGTTAACACTCAGTGTTCTTATACAATATGGTGTTGTAAATCAACTATTATGAACTTTTCTCTTTATAATCAGATATGAAATGTGTCTACAATCCATTATGTACTCACACAAAACTTTATAAAGTATTGTTTTGTAAAAATATATCACTGCCGTGTTTTTAATTTTCTCCTCATTTCTTTGATGATAACCTTGTGCTAATGGCAATGCATTTTATAATAATTCTTCCTAACAACTTAAAAAACAATTTCAACTTAAAAAAAATTAAAATTTTTCCTTCCTGGGCTGGGGAGATGGCACAGTCGGTAGAATGCTTGCTATACAAACAGAAGTTCATGAAGGAACCCTTAGGACTTGTGTATAATAAGATCAGTATAGACCCATCCCAGAGCTGGGAAGGCAGAGGCAAACCTTTGAAGCTCATTGGCCAATCTGTCCAGCTGAATCGGTGAACTCCATAAAATAAGATGGAGAGTGGTTCTGTGTATGTGGTGTGGTATGTGTATGGTGTTGTGTGTGATGAATGTGACGTGTGCATGTGGTATGTAATTGTGTGTTGTGTGTGTTGTGTATGTGTGTGTGATATGTGTGTTGTATGTGGTATGTGTGTATGTGTGTGTGGTGTGTGTGGTGTGGTGTATCTGGTCTGTGTGATGTGTGTGTGGTGTGGTGTGTGTGGTGTGGTGTGTGTGGTGTGGTGTGTATGTGTGGTATGTGATGTGTGTGTGGTGTGTATATGTATGTTGTGTGTGTGGTATATATGGTGTGTTTATGGTGTGTGTGGTGTGGTGTGTGTGTGTCTGTGCGAGGTGAGTGTGTGGTGTGTATGTGTGGTATGTGGTGTGTGTGTTTGTGAAGTGTGTGTGTGCATGTGGTGTGTGTGGTGTGGTGTGTGTGGTGTGGTGTGTGTGTATGGTGTGGTGTGTGTTACATTTGATTGTTTGTGTATATGTTTATGTGTGTAAATGCAGAGGTTAAAGAAGGGAGGCCATGCTCTACCGCTCTCTGCCTTGCTCATCTGATACGGTCTCTCACTGAACCTAGGTGGCAGCCAGGGAGCCTGTGCAGTCCTGTCTCTATCCGCTGTAGCAGGAGGGTTCCAGGCATGTGTGGGGCCCTGCCTGGCCTTTTGCATGACTGCTGAAGTCGATAGCTCAAGTCCTCATGTGTGTAAAGCAATTGTTCTTACCCAATTGGCCATCTCCCCTGTGTCTTTCTTTTCTTAACACGGCAGCAATTTCAATAGAGAGAATGTAGAGAGATTGTAGAATTGAATGTATATTCACTCATTTACGGAGTGTGTACTCAGCGGCTCTCCTTTCTACAGACACCAGGTAGAGCTGGTCAAATCCAGCCTTCCAAGCTGCACAGCCTTAATGCAAAAATCAGCCTTTTACAGACTTCAACCAAAGACGAGCCGCTGCCAAATGACTGGTCCTTTATTATTTCTGTTTTTTATTTTTAAATAACTGATGGTGCCATTTACAATTATTTGATTTATTATTTTAATTTCTGACTTTACAGTAGTGTGAAGCCATTATGTATCCAGGTAGAAATGACCTTAGCATACACTGACTGCATGTAAGATAATGGTGGAGACCTGTCAGACTGCTGATTTTTTTAAATAAGAGTACTCATTAAGTTACATGGGGTGCTGATCACTTTACAATACCATAGGCTTTGTGTTTGTTGAATGGCTTTTCTGAAAGGTAGGCCAGTGTAAGTGCTCTGAGCACACAAGATGTACCAGTCTAAGCTGCGATGTGGGGTCTGTTAGTATATTATGTATGCAGTATTAGGGGCTTAAAATATTTTCAAGTTTTAATGTGACAATCCCTTCATGATTCAATGGGAACCCACACTGACATTTCTCCTTTTCATGTGTCTTTCTTGGTCCATGTAGGTTATGATAACAAGGTATTATTGACAAGGTAGCTTAGAAATCACAGGAATTTAGTTCTCACAGTTCTGGAATTTGAAGCTTAAGACCAAGCTGACTCAGGGTCTGATGAGACCCAGAGACTGTATCTTCTCACATTAGCCTTGCCTGGATGGAAGGTCTTCGCACTCCTCTAGGACCCTGCGTAAAGATTCTAACCCAACTGTGAGCACCCTCAAAGGTCTTTCATTCTACAACCATAACCTCAGATGGGAGGGGGGAGGTCAGGATTCTGGTTTATAAGTTCTCTAAATTAAAGCGCTGTGCAAAGTGACCTCCAGCAACAAGCACTGGGCTTTGATGCTACTATAGGCTTGATCCTGGGGGGCTATTCAATACCTTCAGACCCTACTTTCCTCATGTATTAAATTCAAATTTAATTTTTTTTATTGCGTATGCGTGTCTTTGTGTGCATCCACAGGTTTCACAGGATGACTTTTGAGAACTGGTCTCCCCTTTCACTATGGGATCTAGGAATAGAACTCACAGTTCAATGCTTGAATGGCAGGAGCTTTTACCAGACGAGGCATTATACCTGCCCTGTTTTCTTGTATTTAAATAGAACTGCCTGTCATAGTCTTGGGGGATGTGATGAGACAATGCATGGTCTTATCTCATTGAATGGCTTTCAGAGAACCCAAAGTATGACCATATTTACTGTTCATGGTGCTGGCATCAGTACGGGACAATGGATAGGTATCTGTATTGGGCATAATTCTGGGTTATTTAGATCTATTGTTTAAGAAAAGAAGAACATCATCTGCCCTGGAATAGCTAGGGATGAGAGGAATGATAACCAGGGTTCTCTTCAAAACTTTCCAGTCTTTGACTCTTCTCAAAGATTGTTCCCATGTTTGGTTTCTCCTACTCCTTTAGTGCTGTCTGCCACATTGTTAGAGTCGCTTATACTATACCATTAGACATGATTTCATGGAGGAATTAACTCATAAACCAGTGTGGTGGTTTGGGAGCATGGGAAGTGATACTATCAGGAGGCGTGGCCTTTTTGGAGTAGGCATGGCCTTGTTGGAGGAAGTGTCACTGTATAGGCTATCTTTGAGGTCTCCAAGAGCTCAAGCTCTGCCCAGTGTGAAAGAGTAGTCTCTTCCTGGCTGTCTTTGGATCAAGATGTAGAACTCTCGGCTCCTCTAGCATCAAATCTGCCTGCATGAGGCCATGTTTCCTACCATGATGATAATGGGCCTGTGAAAATATAAGCCAGCCCCAATTAAATGTTTGTCTTTATAAGAGTGGCCTTTGTCATGGTGTCTCTTCACAGCAATGAAAACCCTAACCAAGACAACCAGGAAGGTAGAAACTATTTTAGAGTAATCATTTCGGAGCAAGTGTAATCAATCTTTGATCTGAACTCAAGAGCAAACTCCTACCAGTTATTATGTAGGGCTGGTATTCAAAAATGGTAGCCATACTCAGGGATTGTTGAATCAGATATTTGAACAATCTGATTAAATTCAGATTATTCAGTCAGGGCTATGAAGGAATTAAATCTATAATCTCACACTGAGGACATCTCTCAAATGGTTCATGAGCACAGGTAGCTGAGATAGTGGTTTGACTTCAAATGAGGCAGCTGTCTCTTTAGAGTCATGCAAACCCATATGTAAAGATTTTTTTCTGCCCTGGATTTCATCCAAGCAGTGTTTGATCTGTAGTTCAAAAATAGCTCCACCTTAGAAGAGATTTTCAAACGTTTATTCTTTTATAAATGCTTGTTTTATGATCCTGTGGGTGTGAGGCTGTCACCTGTAAAAGGCAAGGTGAGGACAAAGAATTGATGTTCTGAAATAACCCGAACAAGCTCATAAGGAGCTGGAGGGTTCCATACTCACGGAGCCTCAGAGCCAAATGGACAGACATCCCAGAAAAGGAATCACCAGTTAGCTATTATAGTGAGTTTCCCACTGCCTCCATTTAAACTTGTTCTTCTCTTCCCTCTACAGCCTTGGGCACGCTAGGCAAATGGTCTCCACAGGGATGCCTTCCAAGACTGCTTTTAATATTTTTTCTTTTATCTTGAGACACTGTTTCACTAAGTAGATCTGGTTGGCAATGATCTCACTCTGTAACCAAGGAAGGCCTTAAACTTGTGAGCCTCCTGTCCACAGCCTCCTGTATCACTGATAATATAGGCGATTTATGCCACCAAGCCCAATAGCAAATGTTCTTATAAAGATTTGCAAGAAAACCATAATCATAACCAAAAGTATTAATATACATCAAAGGTATTGATATATACATATATACATATATATGAAAGATAAAACATAATCACTTTTTCTTGTATATGTTTGTGCTCTGGTTTATTGTCATAGGTCTCATATAAAAATATCCTCCAAACCACAGATTTGTGTTCCTGCCGGGGATATTTATAAATGTTGCTTGACATTAAAGCATGGAACTGGCTGCTTTAAATATGTCTATATGTATTTCCAACTTTCTTGTCTGCGTATATAGCTTGACACTAAAAGAGATATTTTTATACAATTCAAATTAGTTTTCTCAAGTGATGAGTTCCAAGTGACAATTATTCTATGAAGCTGATATTTCCAGAAAGATGGTTAACACCACCACCATCACCATCACCACCGTTGCTGTCAACACCAGTCTCACGGTCCCATGACCCACAACACTCCCAGAAGCCCTACTGCCATCCCACCACATTCATCACCATCTCCATCATCACCACCATGGCCATCCTCACTGCTATCATAGGCTTCACTACCATCACCAGCACACTCGTCACTAGAACTATTGTCTCTATCGAAGCCACCACCACCAATCATCAAAGCCACCATCACCACTGCCGTCACTGTCATAGCTACCACCTTCACCCCCACACTCACACCCACTGCTACACACCACCATCATAGACACCACCCCCACCACTATCCCTGCCACGTTATAGCCATCATCACCGCCACTCCCTGCCATCATAGTCATGGCTTAGATCACCACTGACACTACCAGAGTCTCACCCATCATCCCTACCACCACCGCCTCTACTTTCTCCCACAACACGCCATGATCCCTTCCTCTGGAATGATCGCCACCAGCGGTCAGCCACTACCTCCCTCCCACCATCATTACTACGATTGCTATCACTGCGTACAGTGAGCCACCTCATAAACTTTTGAAGTGTAGTATTGTGTTTGTTCAGTGCTCTGAGATCACAGTCTTTTGTCTCTCGTATATTCTATGTGACAATCAGCTAGCATTCTGCTTGCTGGGTGTTTATTAGTTGCTAATTGGTAATAATCACCCCAATAGGAATCAGTACAAAATGAAGCTAAAATTATATTAGAAATAAATTATATATTTTTTAACCCTTGCTCTTATGTAGCTGGCATATATACATATATACATATATATACATGTGCATGTGTGCATACATGCATATATACATGTATACATATATATGTGCATACATACATAGATACATATATATGACTCTGAAAATACTATTGAAAATAATTATTCTACTAAAAGATATCTGAGAGCCAATCAGCTTTTAAAACTACAAATGGAAACACTCTCTGGAACTGTTTGAGTAATAGCATTATTTTGCATGATTGCATTTGCATCTAAGCAGAGCTGATGAAAAGGTGAGAAAACGATGCCAACAATAAGATTGTTAAATAGCAAGAATATCTTGGAATGACGGGTTGACTTAAAGACATTGTGACTTTATAGTAAATGCTGATCTAGCATGTAGTTATGACCCCAGGCTTGGAGCTATCCTTTCTCAGTGACATTCTAACATTATAGATATGAGGAGAAGGCTCAGTCAGTAACTGAGGCACATGCATGAGGACTCATGCCGCATCCCTAAACTCATGTAGAAAGCTGGGCACAGTGGCATGTACTTGTAATCCCAGCGCTGGGGGAATAAAGACAGGCAGAGCCCAGGAGCCCCTGGGGTTCCACCAGCCTAGTTAGTGTAATAGGTGAAATCTAGGCCAGTGAGAGACCCATGGTAGAAATAAGGTGGTCAACCCTGAGGAACAATAGCTGATACTGTCCTCTGGCTGCCACATGAATCCACATTTACATACGCATTCATAAACGCAAGGGTGAATTTATCAGTATTTCCTTTGTCTTACTCCTGGGTTGTGTATATGAGAGTCTGTTCTAAACCTCAGAACTGGGTGCCATGTCCTCACAGTGTGTGAGCTGAAGGAGGGAATCTTCCTGCCTACAGAAGCCTGCCAGGTGAAATACCCAGTAAAGAGGGCCAGGCATAATAAAACACAGCAGATGAGCCCATCAATGGCCATTAACACAGAAAATTGACGGGGGCTGCACTAAACTGTAACACTCTTCGCCCATCTAAGTAAGGTGGTGCAAGACTTGTCACGCAGCAAACTAGCCCAGATTGATTATTTTCTTTCTTTCTTTCTCTCTTTCTTTCTTTCTTTTTTTTTCATATATTGAGTTGTTTATTTATTATTTATGTGTTGACACTAATACATAAATATACTTCTATGTATTTCTTTTCCACATCTATCAGTTTACCAACTATTATTTCTCTCTCTCTCTCTCTCTCTCTCTCTCTCTCTTTCACACACACACACACACACACACACACACACACACACATATATATATATATATATATATATATATATATATTCTGTCATCTATGTGTTTGTCTGTCAAATCTATCTACCTATCAACCTATTTGTCATCTATAAATTATCTATAACTGTCTATCTGCAATCTATCATCCATATCACACTACTATGTAAAGAAATAAAAGGCTATCAGTTGAGAGTGAGGTGAGAAGAAGCAAGAATTTGAAGAGCAAAGAAACAAAACCTTGGGAAGGGTGATGGAAGAAAATACAGAGGGAACATGACATAAAGGTAGGTATTTAAATCATAGCAAATACAGTACAAAGTTGCACCCTTTTGTGATTTTACATCAAGTTGATGAAAAAATGGAATTCAGAATTTTCACAAAGTTTTACAATAATTAGATACACTACGAATGAGATTTTGGCAAAACTTTCTATATATGAGAAAATGCCAGGACTCATTTATTTAATATAAAAGTTTAAGAGGATCAGAGGTGATGCACCAAGAAACAATTCTATCCTTTTCCATATGTGACTTTAATATATTCTT
The DNA here is from genome assembly GCF_004785775.1 of Grammomys surdaster. Classification (NCBI taxonomy): domain Eukaryota; kingdom Metazoa; phylum Chordata; class Mammalia; order Rodentia; family Muridae; genus Grammomys; species Grammomys surdaster. The sequence continues at coordinate 5,765,375 of NW_021604597.1, read as the reverse complement.
ATCACATGAGTATATTTTATATCTTGAGCATATTCTACAATCAGTATTTTATTGAGTAATGCCAGTGTAAGGAATGAATTTTTATTTTTTTATTTATTTTTTTTTATAAATAATTTATTTATTTTTGAACATGAAATGCTTTTTTATAGCATGTTTCACAAGGGGAGGGGGTAAGAGGGGCCAGATGGTGGAAAAGTACAAAATCTTCTTGGCCTGTGCCTTGAAACATGTCATGGTCTATACGGTACACTGCCTTGAATTATGATCTACCTGCTGTTCTTCAGAAGATATGGTACACTGCTTGAGTTATGGTCTCCCTGCTATTCTTAAGATGATATGGTACACTGCTTTGAGTCTATCTGCAGTTGCTAAGCAGGATCTTGCAGTTGCCAAGCTTCAGAGGACATTGTGCAGGTGGGGAAAGGTAGGGGGTGAGGGTAAGGGCGAGGGTCCTGGCTTCTGGCATCTCCCCCTTCTCTGTTTAGTTAGAGAAGGCATCTTATGATCAATCCCAACTATGTGAATTTTGAATTTGGATGTCTAATTATGGGGGGTCTTAGACAAGTTCACAACCCCAAAACACTGATGTGAGACGAGTCACATCGATGGTCGAAGGTTTTAGGCTGTCGACGATGGGCAACGTCAAGGGACTCCGATGTGGGTGAAAGGAGGGTGAGGGCCCTGTCTTAGGCCATGTAGGCTGCACCCACTTCCAGCACCACGCACTCCTTTTCGGCTGCATTGGGTGGGCCCCTGGGAAGTGGACCTACAATAATCCCGTCATTGGGCTAACTCACAGCCATCCTAGTCCCTTGTAAATGTTCAATTTACCAACCATTTGTCAGTTTGGGGTGTAATATTGTCATAAAGGAAGGCTCCCCAATGTTAGCGGCCATATCAAGGGCGGCCTTGGTTTAGGAAAAAGCCAATTTTTGTTGTGGTGATCAAGAGGCCAAGCTCTCTATCGAGAGAAACGGGGGCAAAGCCAGGCATACCAGGAACCCTTCTGGAGGGCGTGGTAGTCTAGTGGTCGACCGTAGGGGGGAGGCAGGGGAGCTGGCAGCTGTGTCAGTCTCCTGCAGAGTCACTTCTGGATCCTCTTCAATTTTCGGCTGATGGTAATGAACTTCAACCGTCTTCTTGATGGCAGCATCAACCTGGTTCCGTGGATGACAGGTCGCGGGTTTTGATCTCTGTCTCGCTTAATCTTGATGTCCTGCGCACATCCTCTCAATGAGGGTCCGTCCAGAGGGGTCCGTGCCTCGAGCCCCACGTCTGGGTGCCACTTGACCCGACTGGCAGGCCCTAGTTATTCGTGGGGGCGAGGAGGACTGCAACCTGCTATTCTTCAGAAGATATGGTACACTGCTTGAGTTATGGTCTCCTTGCTATTCTTCAGATGATATGGTACACTGCTTTGAGTCTATCTGCAGTTTCCAAGCAGGATCTTGCAGTTGCCAAGCTTCAGGGAACCTTGTGCAGCTGGGAAAAGGTAGGGGGTGAGGGTAAGGGCGAGGATCCTGACTTCTGGCCCATCTGGATTAGAACTTCTAATGGCAGGCATCACGGGTGATTCATTTTTGCCTGGGATGCTGCGTGAGTTCAAGCTCCTGGGAGTCCCTGTTTCTCTCGGTTTTCTCTTTCTTTCTTTCTTTCTTTCTTTTTTTTTTGGTTTTTTGAGACAGGGTTTCTCTGTGTAGCCCTGGCTATCCTGGAACTCACTCTGTAGACCAGGCTAGCCTCGAACTCAGAAATCCGCCTGCCTCTGCCTCCCAAGTGCTGGGATTAAAATCGGGTTTTTTCTTGAAAATCATTTGTATTAGGTATGCTGTCCCTCCCTCCCTCCTTCCCTGCCTCTTCCTCTCCCTCTCCCTCTCCCTTCCTCCTTCTTCTCCCTCCCTTTCTCTCTCCCTCCCCCTCCCCTCTCCCTCTCCCTCCCCTTCTCCCTTTTCCCCCTACTCCCTCCACCTCCCTCCCCCTCTTCCCTCCACCTCCCTTCACCTTTCTCCCCTCCCCTTCCCCTCTCCCTCTCTCTCTTTCTCTTGCTCTCTCTCTGTATGTGTGTGTTCACGTGTGTGTATACATGCACATACATGTCCATGTGTTATGCTGTGTTCATGACGGTCAGAGGACAACTTGTAGGAGTCTGCTCTCTCTGTCTACCATGTGGGTCCCTGGGATTAAATTCAGGTCTTCAGGCTTGAAGGCAGGTACCTTTACTGAACCATTTCACTGGGGTGGAAACCTGATTTCTTAATGTAGGCAACATATGTAGTTTTATGCACATCCTTTCACACTCCAAATAAAACACACCTATGACCTAGAGAGGACTCATGGACATTCAGAACAACATTGGGAATTGGAACTCTATTCTCAAGTGTCATTGGTTGTGTTTACTATGCACTAATGCTGATCAGATGGCTGGAGATAGATGGTCTGGCCTTCTCTCCCTGTTGTAATTCCCAAAAGGAAGAATAGGATAAATTCAAGCCCATTAAAAAAAAAACAATCTCAAGTTTCATGTGTGTATATGTATGTGTACATATGTGTGTGATACATATAGCCACAAAAGCTTATGTTGAGGTCCTGGTGTGTATGTGTACTTATGTGTACGTGTGTGTGGTATGTATATGTACATATGTGTGTGGTATGTATAAGCCACAAAAGCTTATGTTGCTGTGAATTTGTCAACGACAAGTTTTCTGTGTCTTTTCTTTTTCTATCTAGATTTTGCCATTATCCCTTTTCTCTGCCATAAAATTTCAACATAAGCATTACCTGTGCAATAAAGATGGAACATAGTTAGCCTTCATCATAAAAGCTCAGAGTCCCAATATACTCTGGCTACAGTGATGGGCCATAGTTTCAAAGCTCTCATCTTCATCTTTGTAGTAAAAAGTCTGTCTTTAACCATACAAAGCTACCTGCAGTAACTTCTCCCTCAGCTGTCTTCTCTGCTCAGCTGTGGAAAACACTGCAGGCCTACTGAAAGCCATTAAAACCATGAGCTCCAGCTGAGAAAAAGTGAGCTATTGAAAACACAGTGGCTTGGAAAAGTAGCCTTTGGGCCTTAGACATCAAAGTGAGAGGATTGAAAACCACCTATACAGACAGTTTCTAACGGTTGGTTTTTATTTATTGGTTATCTCAAATGTCAGTAATAAGCTGAAATGGTTATTCTCCCCTACAAAAGTGTCCAGTATCACTGATGGCCTTCTAACAATGTCATGCTAGGCTGTGTGTGTCTCCAGAGTCCCAGGCTGTTTTTACAAGGAACAACCACCTCACAGAAAAAACTGCCGTTCATATCTGGATAAAGCCATGACTGTTTATCTGTGTGAACTTTCTGATTTTTGATCAACAGTGTATTGACCCAGGACTTGGATTCAACTCCATTAACAGGTACAGTGGGCCATCTATTCAGTACTAAGAAAGCCTCATTTCTTTACAAGATTCATGTAGACAACCTAGTACCACTTAGTTTGGGTTTCTATTGTTGTGAAGAGACACCATAACCATGGAAACTCTTACAAAGGAAAACATTTAATTGGGGCTCCCTTACAGTTTCTGAAGTTTACAGTCCATTATTGTCATGATGGGAAACATGGTGGCATGCAGGCAGACATGGTGCTGGAGGGCAGATAAGAGTTCTATATCTGGCTCTGCAGGCAGCAGAAAGAGACTGTGTGACACAACATAAGAGAATAGGAGACCTCAAAGCCTGCCCCCCACAGTGACATACTTCCTCCAACTAGGCCACACCTACTCCAAGGCCACACCTCCTAATAGTGCCACTCCCTATGGGCCAAGCATCCAAACACATGAGTCTTTGGGAGGAGGAGCATTCCTATTCAAACCATCACAACTGCCCTCCTAGGGTGATATAAAGAATTCAGAATTTGATCAGATAATTCATAAGTATGTACAGACATCATACAGATATGCAGGCAGAGGCAAACACCAGTCCTTTAGTTACTGCTGGTGAATCCCAGACCTTCAAGTTCATCCTTGGAGAGTCAAAAGAGACAAGAAGGCAGAATAAACCTGCAGCATCCATCTTTCTACTACATTGTTTTTTTACAGTGATAATGGTTCTAACAGCTGCCAGACTGCAGACAACTCAAGGAACAGGAAGTGCAATCAGCACGGCATGAAATACAGCGTTCTCTCCCCTGTGTATGATCTCTCTTCCCTTTGCACACAAAGAACACAGAGCAGCAACTACACTGATAAAAGCTCTCACCGTACAATCCCTAAAAATCATACTCTTTTCAAGCGTCTGACAAGCAGGTGACTAACAGACCCTCTAGGCTAAAACACTTGTCATGCCAATCATAACTTCATTGAAGGCGTGAAGCGACATGATGAGCAGCAATTTGAAGTTTGGAAACCGTGAGAAAGCCATACCCGTTCAACATGGAACTGGAAATTGAGGGTCTCTGCTGTTTGTCAATGGATCGACTTGCACGTGTCATTCACAGATTTTAGCCCTGATTCTAATGCTGTCTTAGTCAATCCTGCTAGGTTAAGATGCTCATGCACAACAGCTATGTCTATAAATATAATTATGTAAAATCATCACAAGTTAATTTCTGAAGTAACAGAGCTACCTGCTTTTCTCTGCCGTACTCTGCCTTGTCAAAATCCCCTTCAGGGTACAAACACATGAAATGTTGTCAAAGTGTTTTGAAGCCAGTAAGTGGCTTTATGTGAACTTTTACAGGTAACAAAATACTTGTCTTGTGGTTGGGAACATCTTGGTGAAGGTTTTCTTGAGGTTCAATTAAGAAAAATCAGGCCATATTTAGGAAAGGGTTCACTGCTGATATAATTAAACATGGGGTAATTTGGGAGTTGGTGGACCCCTAATCATCCAGTATGATTGGAGGCCATATAAGATGAAGAAAGTCAGACATGGATAGGAACATAGAATGAAGACATAGGTGGAGGCCAACGAACACCAGCAGCTGCTAGCAAGCACCGGGAACCAGGGACAGGAATGTGCCTTTCACCTCCAAGTGGAACCGACTCCTGCTAAACCTTGATCGTAGAGGTCTGGCTTTCAGAAATGGTGAATGAATTCCCATCCTGTAATCTGCCTGACCCATAGTACTTTGCTACAGTAGTTTTTAGGCAAACCAACAGAGATGTGTGTGTGTGTGTGTGTGTGTGTGTGTGTGTGATACATGCAAAGTATAGAAAAACAAGCTTCCTTCAAAAGACACTTAGCTCACTTTGACTAAATGGTAGGAGGAAAGATTCAGAGCCTGGAGAGTTGATCACCTGAAATCTAGATGATTTTGTAATATCAGCTGGAAGTGGCTTCACTTTTCTATTGGCCTTGTGTTACAGAGAATTCTAGAGACACTCCCTAAAATCCAGAACATTCTGCTAAGACACTGTCTGCGGTCCTGAGGGGAAGGTGGGCTTGCATCTGCTCTCATTCTCTCTCTCTCTCTCTCTCTCTCTCTCTCTCTCTCTCTCTCTCTCTGTATGTGTGCATGTGCGTGTGTCACATATACCACACTTCCACTAGGTAAGGGTTGTTTGTTCTCCTTTTTCCCCTTATCTCTTCTGCATTGTTTTCTGTTAGCAGTTTCCCATTACATAAACAGAATAGTGAATTAAGAAAACAAGCCTTTATGAGACAACTCTTTGGGGATGGAGAAATGGCTCAGTAGTTAGGAGCACTTCCTGCTCTTGCAGAAGACCCTGATTTGGATCCCAGCACCCATATCAGGTTGCTCACAACTCTCTGCAATGACAGATGATCTGATACCCTCTTCTGGACTCTTCAGACTCCTGCATGTATGTGATGCACATAAACTCAACACACACACACACACAAACACACACACGCATGCACACACTCAGAGCTCTCACACACAATAAGCTTGGTGTAAATAGGACCCTGGAGTGTGGGAATTAGTAAAACTCTATTCTCCTCATTTGGCTTTGGGGGATTAGTGCAGCGTTTTCTTTTTTTTCTTTTTTAAATTTTTGTATTGGATATATTACTTACATTTCAGATGTTATCCCCTTACTCCATCCCCCCCCTGCCCAGGAACCCCCTATCCCATCACCCCTCCTCCTGCTTCTCTGAGGATGTTCCCCCATCTAACCCCCACTCCTACCTCCCCACCCTTGAATTCCCCCACACTTGGCATCCAGCCTTCATGGGACCAAGGACCTCCTCTCCCACATATGCCCAATAAGGCCATCCTCCCCTATATATACAGCTGGAGCCATGGGTCCCTCCCTATGTGCTCCCAGGCTGGTGGTTTAGACCATGGGAGCTCTGGTTGGTTGGTATTGTTGCTATCCTCGTGGGGCCACAGTGCAACATTTTCAAAACGTCCAGGCTCCAAATCCATCTCCTCTGATGAGAGGATTGCCTTGAGTGGAGAATGCTTTCCTTTCACAGTTTACAAAGGAAATGTGCAAAGGGCAGACTAGGAGGCAAGTGTTTCTTATTAGCTTCCAACACCCAGCCAGACACTGGCCGATGGAAGATGAAGCTTTGTTACATTGCTGTGGAGCTTCTGAGTGAATACCATGGGGACACAGGAGAAGATAATGAATGTGATGTGATGTTGCTGCTATTCTTGAACATTCTGGGAGGGAAGGAGACTCAACTTAGCCATGTCCCTGGACTTTGAAGACTGAGATTGCCAAGAATTTCTTTCATGCTGTGAGATCTAATGCTTTCCATCAAATTTTAGGCAAGCCCTAATTAATAACATGGAATGTAACATCCTAGGTGTTTCTAGAACTGTGAAATGGCTGACCTCTTGCCACTATTATAATAATTTAGAAAGACATGTTCCTCTATGAAAGGATACCTCTAGCACCAAGAAATACTGGTGAAATTTTACTGTTAAATGTTGGAAATACCATCTTTTTCCTGATAAAAAATCCTTTAAGATGCAGAAAGATCATTTTGCATTAAATTATAATAATTGAGGATAATCAAGAATTATTGTAACTTAGCTTCTCTGCTGAAATGAATTAAATTTAGAAGATAAGTGGGTGTCTAAAAACCACAGAATTAAATGCACTGAAAAGGACTATGCTAGGAAGTGCCAGGTACTGAGAATTTACAATTCGGGGTTTTAAGGCAGAAAAAAAAGCATTAGCAATGAAACTATAAGAATACCAGAAGCAAACATCTTATAAAAGAAGAAATAACATGCAAATTACACACAAATCGCATGAATGCATGATTTTAGCAATCATAGTCAGCATGGAAGCCTACACACTCCCATCGGTTTAGACAGGCTCGTTTCTACATGAGTCTTTGCCTTGGTAGGCTCCTTAAATCAGCTGACCAGATCATGCCAAGGCATGCAGAGGAAACATGGGTTTGCACTTCAACAATTCTAATCTTTGCAAATGATTTCTCAGAATATACTTTTTATTTTGCTTGCACACAAGTTTTCTTTCACATGAAAAAGAGTAAACCATCAAAAAATGTCTTGATAGTCATGACATGGGCTAAAACTGGCCTTGTTGCCTTTAAATTTTTATTTTATTTAGTACATTATTTATTGAAAAATTTCATGTGTTTGTATGTTTTGCCTGTATATATTTCTGTGTGGTGCATGGCTGGTACTCAAAGAGGCCAGAAGAAGGCATAGGAGCCTCTAGGACTAGAGTTACAAATGGTTTTGAGTCTCCAGGTAGATGCTGGGAATTGAATCCAGGTCCTCTTGAATTATAGACAGTGCTCTTCATCACTGACCTATCTATTCAGCCCCAGGAAGAGGAATCCATTCTACACACACACACACACACACACACACACACACACACACACATGAGCACAACTTGATCATTTGTTGGATGTGCCCTACACTCTGTTCAGGTTAGCTTCAGAAGAGTGATAACCCTCAAAGGCTAACTCCATTGATGCTTTGACTGACAGTTAACAAAGTTAACAGAACAGCTAGCGGTTTGGTACTGTGCACACATGGCTTTCATTCCATTTTGTGTTAGCGGGCTCTCTCTCTCAGCCAAATTTCACTCACATTGTTGTAAACTACATTTCCACAGTTAAAATATTTACTTTAAGGATTTAAGTTTGTCCATTGTTCTATCAAAGCACACAAGAAAACCCTGTTCCTGGAGAGCCACCACCACCCACACAAAGCAAGCTCATCAACACCCAGAAGAACAGTCAAGAAACTACATTGTGCTGGCTAGTTTTATGTCAAGTTGACATAAGCTAGAGTCATTTGGAAACAGGGAACCTCAACTGAGAAGATGCCTCTACCACACTGGCCTGTGGTCAAGACTTGGAGGTATTTTCTTAATTAGTGATTGATGTGGGAGAACCCAACCCATTATGGCTAGTGCTACCCCATAGCCTGGTGGTTCTGGGGTATACAGGAAAGCAGACTGAGAGAGACAGGGGTAGCAAGCCAGTAAGTAAAAAGTAGCAAGATCTTCTATGGCCTCTGCTTGACTTCTAGCCCTGACTTCCCTGCATGACATAAGGTGAAATAAATCCTTTCCTCCTAAAGGTATTTTTGGCCATGGCGTTTTATCTCAGCAATAGAAACCCTAAGACAGAGACTGGTACCAGGTCATGTGTTTTGGGGAGGATTGCACTGTCATTGGAACTTTGGACTGAGAAAGCCATCGAGTGCTTAGAGCTTAGTGGGCTGCTCCGTGAGAGCTTGGAAGACGATGCTGAGAGCAAGTGCAGACAGTGGAGGGCCTGGCTTGTGATGTTTCAGAGGGAGGACCGAGAGTCCATCTAAGACCATCTGACATTTTTAGTTTGGAATCCTTAAAGTGAAAGCTTTGCTTTGCTGGACAGTTGATACTGGGCAGCTGGGGCTGAAGGAGTTGAGATCAAGAGGAGACCAGCACATGTGCACCAGGACACCTACCTCTTCCCAGAGAAGCATCTGGAAGCTCCTGAGGATCAACCCACACTGAATCCCTCTAACCACCCATAGTCACTCTTGCTGTCTTTCTTCTCCTTTGTAGCTCACTGCATTTTTGCCAGTATTTCCATCTCGCCCTGAGGAGCCCATAAGAAGTAAATCTTGATTCTGTCACATATATTTTTATTCAAAGTCACCCAGATATTTGAATGCTATGAATAATTGTTCAAGCATAAGCACCAACAAACAAAACCAAAGCTTTTCTGCACTCTGCCTTCAGGTTGGAGTCTCTCCTCTAGGTGCGTCTATACATAACTTGTTGCTCCCATAAAAGAATATTGATATGATGTTGATGTGGCTATGGTCCATGATCACTTGGCAGTACCAGGATCTAGAAAAGGGAAGGAAGACTTCTCTCCAAGACTCTGGAGGAAGTGGACCCTCATTGTTACCCCAACATTGGGCTTATGGGATCCATGAATGAACGCAAATATATTTCTGTTGTTTTCAACCAAGTGGGTGGCACTTTGCTATGACTGCCATAGTAAGTACAGGAAGCATGCTCTCTAGGGTGAGGCATTTCCTCCTTGGGAGCCCTCCCTACTGTAGGGCCAGCAATACCCCTCCCAACACACACTTGGGTGTCAAACAAGCAAAACAAGCTGTCTGCCATGACCTTAATGTATAATGTGCCCCTCCCCCCAAGCCCCTAAACGAAGAGTTTGGGTCGTCACCCACCCTAGTATAATAGAAGTAAGAGATAAGGCTTCTGGGAAGGGTATTATAGATAGGCTCCTCATGAATGGACTGGTGCCCTTGTGAAGGAAGCCAGATAGAAGCCTGTTCTGGTTCGTGAGGGTGCACCACGAAGGTGCCATGCCTTCCACCAGCCAGCCAGCAGTGCCCTCACTGGACAGGGAGTCTGCCATCATCTTGACCTGGCATGGACTTCAAACCTCTGTTGTTGATGAACTGGACAGCTCCTGGAGCATAGAGTGCCTTTTAACATTTTGTTGTGACTAAGCCTCAAGTTTTTGTCTCTAGTTACCTTTCACTTCCCTTTAACAACCATGATTTTTCAAACTTTATTGTTTGATTCCTAGGCTGCCCCACTTTCCCAGGACAATCCCAGATTAACCCCAGACAGCGGTCATTCTGGTGCACACCAGCAGATTAAAAGCGTATATTCTCCCACGGCATTCTCTTGCTTTGATGCTATTTTTGTGAATGATAAGATTTCCGTAACCAGTTGGATTTTGAATATTTTGCCAAAAGAATAAAAGTTAATTTCACATATATTTTTTTTAACAGTTTTATTTTATTTTGACTAACACATATTAATCTAACACACTGCTGGGATTTTCATGATGTTCCCTGACTTTTCTGAAATTCAGGCTGAGGGAGAGTTGGTGGTGTGGGAAAGCAGAAGGCATAGTCCCAGTTCAGGGTCCTTGATGTTAGTCACATAGTAGGTCTACACATTGGCTAGTAGGAGAGGAGGAACTCGGGGAGCCTGGGACCAGCTAAGGGCAGGGAAGCAGCATTGAAGAAAAATGGCTTCACAGTAAAAAAGATAAGCTGCACACAGGCAGACAGCACATGTGTTAAGTTAGAGCAGATTCCCATGATTACATCAAATTCAGCTTGAAAGAAGTGAGTCACAGGTCATAGGTCAGACCACCAAGCAGAGCTGTCCAACCGACTGCCTGTCTGTTAACCCAGCACCCTTCTTATGATTGCCATTAGGGCACAAAAGGATGGCTGAGTTCAATGGAAGTGAGAAAGGAGGATTAAAAGGAAGTTTCCTGAGGAAAGCTTGTCCATCTGATTATGCTCAGGGCAGCTCTGGAAGAGAAGGTATCTGATCAAGGAGTCAGAATGAAGGCAACACCTAGGACCCAAAGGCTGCCTAGACAACCCTGGGGAAATTTCACTCCTGGTCCTCAGGTCCACTTGGCACAAAGATAAGAATCATGTGAAAAACACTCCTGCTTCCCACTAGTGACAGTCCTGCATAGAAAAGCTGACTTCTGCCTGCTCCAGCTCTTCCCAGCCTCCACTCCTGCATGCTCCAGGCGTCTCCTTTTCCAATCACAGACTAAAAATCCTCTGCTGTGGAGTGGTGACCACTGACTCTGAGGTCCACCTCCTTCACTCCACAGTGTCTCCACCCATTGCTGTCCCTGTGGCTCTCATAGGCACAGCTCAAACGGATGCTCACAGGTACGTGTCTGACGTGACCTCTCAGCCTGGCACACCTCAGATGGACGCTCACAGGTACGTGTCTGACGAGACCTCTCAGCCTGGCCACGGATGCTCACAGGTACGTGTCTGACGAGACCTCTCAGCCCGGCCGCATTCTCCTCATCTTCTGACGTGACCTCTCAGCCTGGCCGCATTCTCCTCTTCTTCTCATCCAGTCTACAAACACTTCCCGGCAAATTCTTTCCTCTTGTAGGTTCTCAATTTGCCAAATCAATCAACTCGGACATATGATATTGATGGCCTACTAAGTGCTCAGCTGTGTGAGGATACATGTGTGAGGAAGGGAAGAGAGAGAACTAAACACTGATAGATGGTGTTCAATAAAATTTACTAACCTGTGTACAAATGAAGAATTAATATACAATGGATCAGTTGTGGTATCGGAGATGAGAAGTGTGGGTGGCAACTAGCTGACACTCACCTTCTCACAAGTATGGAGACTGGAAGCCTGAGAGATCACTGTCTCAACAAGATGGCATCTCCTGCAGCACCAGTGCTCTGTGAATGACCATGAGAAAGGCCCTCTCATTCCTTCAACTGCTCTGAGGTTGAAAGCAAGGCATGGCTGGACACAGCACTAATAACACTTGCAGGCAACTCAGTTGGGCAGGGCTGAGATGCTCATCAGTAGAAACCTTGTATGTCAAAGCTGCAGAAGCAACCTGTAGGTTTAAGCTTCATGGACTCTGGACTTAATGATCTAGAGAAATAAACTGGAAATATTCAACAACCCTCACCAGATACTATAAAATGGTCAAAATAACATGCTGTGTTTTGGGCATGCATGCATTCAAATTGTGTCAGCTATTCCTCAGTAGATCTTGAGAAACTGAGCACAGAGCCATGAACTTCACAAATGCTGTGGATGACGCTCCCCAGAGAGTGTATACACTGATCCAGATGTGGTTGGCACCATGACTAAGTCACAGTCCTCATATCTGAGCCTCTTTACTGGGAGTGGTAAGAGGGACAGGCAGGCCAACCACCTGGTGCTTGTCCCAAATAAGGTAGATCCAACTGCCTTTTGTCCTCAGCCTCCTCTGGGCAGTTCTGCCAATATTGCTCTGACTGGTTTGACCCCACTGGGTATCCTTACTAGGATTGTTCAAGGAGACTGAGGACAAGGAATGACTGGGTCTAGAATATTCCAGATCAGCATTATCAGCTGTGAGTCCTCAGAGATTAAGATTGTGATCAATGAGCCTGGAGATACATTGCCATTCTCAAGGAAGAGATCTGACTCTAGATAACACCCCGAAGGTGTTTCAGTGGCAGGAAGACACTCAATTCTTTCCCATGTACAAATTCAAGGTGGGAAGATGCAGTGCTTGGTGAGAGGATGGATGGTCCTGTTCTTCAGGTGGTGTCAACTGACACCTCAGCACAAAACCATGTTCAGATATGTAGATTATAGGAACCAAGATGGCCATTTGCCCCTAAAAGGAGGTCTTAATGGCTCAGTGCTACTGGTTTATTATAAATTGGCATCAATTTCGAACATGTCAGTGAATTTACATGATATTAATAATGTATGCTAAAATAACACTCTGAAGAACTGATTTTTTTGGGGGGGAGGGATTGGTACAACTTACGTTGTCCTTTTCCATATAATCAGTAAGCCCATGTGTGTGGTGGTTTGAATATGCTTGACCCAGGGAAGGAGTGGAACTATTAGGAGGTGTGGCCTTGGTGAAGTAGGTGTACCTTTGTTGGAGGAAGTGTGTCGCTGTGGGGATAGGCTTTGAGACCCTCTTCCTAGCTGCCTGGAAGCCAGTCTCTCCTGGTTCCCTTTGGAATAAGATGTAGAATTCTCAGCTCCTCCTGCACCATGCTTGCCTGGACTCTGCCATGCTTCTGCCTTGATGATAATGGAATGATCCTGTGAACCTATAAGCCAGCCCCAATTAAATGTTGTCCTTATAAGAGTTGCCTTGGCCATGGTGTCTGTTCACAGCAATGGAGACCCTAGCTAAAACAATGTGTGATGATTTTATTATGCACTGGTTTTCATTATTAGTCCTTAGTATTAGATTATAACTAAGGGGAAAAGGTACATAGAATATTTTTCCATTTTAATAGCAAAATAGAAAATGTAAATGCTCAAAGAAACAGTATGCAGTACCACAATTGTCCACAGGGTGACAGAAGAGCTCCAGAAAAGCCAAGCTTGACTTGCAGCAGTTATGCTGAATTCTACACATACACACCCCACCTTTTGTAAGCTCCATTTCATAAAGAAATACTGCAAGATGACACTGGTCAGCAGAATTGCGTGGCTGTATTCTAAAGCATTATGAAATAAGCTTAAGTCTTAACAACTTAAAATCTAACCCAAGAAAGAACCAATGTGCCAAGTCTGGGGACTGCCAAGACCCACCCATACATTGCCTCCTCTGGTCCTCGGGTCCTCAGAAAACTCTCTTTCTAAGTGAAAGCCATATGTGTTGTTTTAAAGGCAAGGAATGTGAGCCCTCTGGAGTTTAGTCACTAGCCAACTTGTCCCCAATCTTGCTCAGGGCTCTGCTAAGCAATGAAGCTTGGTAAAGGGGGCTCGAAATGTCAGATCATGTCAGAGGCAGTTGGCCAATGGCTGCAAAGCGGTGCCAAATGGCTTCCCAAACAACCATAAAGTGATGGATGATGGAGCCCTGATACAGAGATGTCAGCCAGCCCATCCCGTTCAGGGGGTCAGGACCAGGATAGGCAGAAAGCAAACGTGCAGAAAGGTTGAGAGGCAAAGAGCATTGATAAGGCACGGTCCTCAGATCCGTGCTGCCCTTCCTCATCCGAGGCCCTGCCTCTCCCTGCTTTCCAACTCCAGTGCCAAAGTACTGACTCACAGCAATCTCAGCCCAAAGGGAACAAACTGGATACTTCTTTCTTTGAAAAAGATGCTGAGTCGGCTCCACCGTCAAGTGGTGTTGATTCATGGGGAACAAATCCCCCCCGTGGCCGCAGGCCAGCCCTGGTCATTTACCTCATTCAAGTCTGGGAAGCTGGAGCACAGCAAGCTTTTTCAATGTGTTACCCTGTGGTAAATGCTCAAAGTCATCTTTGTCTCTGCAGAGGGGACCACATGCAGGCCGCTGTGTCCCTCTTGCAGTGCATATGAAGGAGGATTCTCTGCACAGCAGTGGCATCGAGCCTGCTGGATCCCAGCACACTGGCCCCTTTTTAACCTCAAGTAAAGAATGTTCCGACCTAAAGTCTGCCATCGGAGACATAATGGAATCTCCTAGTCTGGGGTCAGTTGGAAAAACCGTTTATTTTTATAGTGTGGTAAAAGAGTCAGCACATAAAAAGTTACCATCATGAATATTTTTATTACTAACTTTTTTATGAGACTACCAACACTACTCTTGAACTCTTCATTTTTTGAAACCGAAACTAGCTTTCAACTACCTCATCCTTTCTCTCCTCTGACCTTGGAAGACACGGGCTACATTCTCTCTCTCTAGGACTTCTAATGCTCAACAAAGCCAAACATCTCAACAAAGCAAAGCATCTCAACAAAATCAAACACGATTGGTCTTGTCCTCCTATAATCTCCTCACAATTCATTCATTTGTAACCTGTGGTGAAATTTCATTTTTATCTTATTATTATCTTGTTATTGGTAGGCTTTCATTGTTTAGGACAGCTTTAGGTTTGCAGCAAACTTGAGCAGACGTTGCAGTTCCATCCTCGCCACACATATGCAGCCTTGCCTCCTATCAACACCCCCAGCAGAGCTGTATGTTTGTTACTCATGAAGAACACACACAGACACGTCATTACCACTTGCTGTCGAATGACCCGTGACCTCTACTGGGTTCACTTTTAGTACTGTATATTCTGTGGCTCTCAATAAGCATAGGACGTGCACCCCACTATTAGAGTGCAATACAGAATAGATTCACTGCCTCAAGAAAGTGTCTGCTTATCTTTTATTAGTAAATATTAGTATATTTTTATTTTATGCATATGCTTGCCTGCCTGTGTGTATCTGAGTGTACCACAAGTCTGCAGTGCCCATGGATGCCAGAAGACCGAGTCAGATATCCAGAAACTAGAGGTCTGCATCCAAACACAGGCTGCACCTCCTGGTCATTTCATAGTCCTTTATGAGCAGAATTCAGATGAAGGGTTTGCATTCAAGAAGTAGCTAGGGACTGTAAAAGACAGCACTGGCTCTAGCCATCTGGTTTACTTGACCTCCTCTACTGAGGGCACACTGTCTAACATCCTTGGGCCTTGAGTTTATAAAACGGGTAGATACCAGTCACCAATTACCACTATTAGGACACGCTACTTGGTGTGAAAACTGCATGTGTGTGGCCGGGTGTCACTAGTGCCAGGCTGGAACCAGGGAGCTACCACCATTTGTAACTAGTGACTACAGAGCAATCTTGGGAGGTTCCCTTTGTCCACGGCCCTCAGAGTGGTGCCTGACTTTTAGCTCAGAAACATCTTTAGCCAATAAGGAGTGTGACAAAGAAAAGCGTAGACTGCACCAGGTCGGCATCCTCTCACGGCCTCTGAAAGACATTGGCAGCCAAAACTGGGCCATCGTTTAGTCATCCCCTCAGACCACATGACATGGTTGTGAGACAGCACTGGGTGGTCTTCATCCTGGGATAGAGCTGAACAGAGTCCGGAGATAATTAACAGCTTCACATGACCTACGACCTAAGCATCTTGAGGCGGGTGGGAGACAGTTTGTCTCTTCTCCAGCCACAATGCTGAGGGGGAGGAGGCGGCACACTATTAACCCTAGAACTCCAGAAAATTGGGAAGTACAACCACCTCTGCTTTCTAAATCCGCTTTCTTTATCATCTCTATTCTGCCACCATAAGCCTTTCAAGCCCAGGGGGGATGTTTGGCAGAGAAGAGGGGCTTTTGTTGTGTTTGTCTTTTCTCCTTTCTATTCATAGTTCTTTTCTTCCATTTTCTAGAATTCCCCTGATCCAGTTCGCACCTCTCCTCATTCCTCCCTCCCCAGACTTCTCTAACATTTAAGCTTTGCCTTCCTCTCCTACCTCCCCCACTTCCTGCCCCCTTTGATTTTTACAGCTGCAAGCCACCCTGACACACACACACACACACACACACACACACACACACACACACACCAGAAAGCCTCCTGTGGCAGCACCCTGGTCCCAGAAGCACCATAATCCTCTCTCTGCAGTGCCTCTTGTCACCATGGCAACAAGCATTCACAGGCACTACAGACAGACACAGCCATTACTGGCTGGTACCTGTCAATCCACATGTGAGTGTGTGTGCTTAAAATAGAAACTCTGCAAATAAAAACAGCAATTAGGGAGACCTGCACATCTTTGTGCATATGCAGCGCCAGGCTGACAGTGGCTTCTCTTTACTATCATCTCGATCCACTGCTGCTCTTCTTAGAGGTGTGCAAAACCAGATAGCAGTTTCTCCCTGGAAACTGTGTCCTGGCTAAGGGGATTAGCCCTCCGCTGGGACTCACAGGTTAGGAGAATCAACAATAGCAGGTGTGACATGGGCAAGGCTGTCAGAAAGGATGACACTGATTCCTGTGCTTTGTGCAAAACAAACTAAAGAGAAATAAAGCACTGTAAATGTGAACTGGAGAGCAAGCAGTGAAGTGACAAATGGGTTCGGGGCATCAATGGTGAGGAAGCCCGTGGGGTGGGGGGATGATTGAAGGAGGCTGTAGAACTTTTGTTTGACAATTAGCAAAGGCAAAGAAGTTACTCAAAGGTAACTGACAACTCTCCCAGGCAACAGTCAGTGGTAACCTGCCATCATGTCCTTTTTCATGTCACTGCAAAGGAGGACTTTGGCCCTCAGGGAAGGCCTTGTGTTCCAGAGAGACACCAGCTGTGAGGGGCCCTGGGGTCTCTGAGGTCTCTATCCTCTTCCTCTCCCCCCTCCCCTGACTCCCTGGCAGGCACACAATGCTAACTAGCAGATAGTTAAGGGGTTCACTCTATAAGCAATATCTGCCTCAAAATAAAAATTAATGTTATACAGACAGTGTAGGTTGTACTTAGGAATGAGTGTGTGTGTGTGTGTTATACAGACAGTGCAGGTTATATTTAGGCATATATACACACACATATATACATATATATGCAGGTATATGCATGTAATAACTAGTAAAAAGGGTATGAATTTGAAGGGGACCAAGGAAGGGTACATTGAAGGGTTTAGAGTTCAGAGAGAGGGATGGGGAGAAATTCTGTAATTATCTCACAATCTCAAAAAGAAGAGAGAAAAATTTAAGTGTATTCCAAGAAACTAGTTTAGCAAGCAATCCACAATAGTACAGCCGGATTGCCCTTCCTTAGAAAGCTTATACTCAGAACTGGGATATGGCTCAAATGTTGACCCTGGCATGCACGAGTTTGGGGTTGGATCCCTAATACCATATAAAGCAGGCATGGTGGTTTATGCTTGCAATCCTAGCACTTGGTGGGAGGGAGTGAAAAAAATAACCAACAGGAGTTCATGATTTGCCTAGCTTTAGCTAGCTACAAGGTATTCAAGGTAGGTATAGCCAGTCTGAGGCCAGCCTGGGCTATATAAGATCCTGTTTAAAAAACAAAACAAAAAAAAGAGCAAAACCAAAAACCACTAAAAACAAAAACAAAACTTCACACAATGACCATTTATCGATCTAGAAAAGATTCTAAGAGTTCCTTAGAAGACCATGAAAGCAAGCCAGGCCAGGAGGAGGCAGTGTCCAGTCCTGAATTCACCCAGCGAGTGACTGTCTGCTCGGGAGGCCCTGCCTATGTAGTTATAGCATTTTCTCTTCTCATGGAGTTTCTTTGACTTGCTTTGCATTCATTCTTTAAGCCAGATTAGACTAGACAGCAACGTTGTATAGAAAATGAGAAGAGGGTGGTGGGACCTCTTTCATGCATACATGGAAGTTTGCATGGTCTGACTGTCACCGGCTGTGTGTGCTGGTCTGTCAGCTTTCTGGATCTCACAGAGAAGACATAGGGGGTGGAGGCTGGTGTGGGAGGACTGTCGATCCTGACAGGCCTAAGATGCTTTCCTAAGCACAGGGCTGCATTTTCCAGCTGAGTGCATCCCCTAGGGGTTTAAGGCTCAGAGCTAGCAGACCAAGCACAGGAGAGGGGTGTTCTTCACAGAAGATGATTCATGGAGGGCAGATCACATCTACAAAAGGGGCAAGACTGGATAAAGGCAAACTTGCCTGCCTCAAGTGATGTGGACAACGGTGTTAAAGAGGCATCCTTGTCAGCACTAGGGAAGGTTAAGTAATGTTCTTATAAACACTCCATTTTCCTAAAAATGGGTGTGTAGAAAACATTAAGATATCTTCTCTTCCAGTATTCTCATTAATTGAGTAGAGAAAGGACTAAGGAGGGTGCTAGACAGAGCCAGAGCCCACTGGATTAGACTTACATGCTGATGGTGGTGACATCACAGACGTGATGACATCCTATACAGGTAACAAATAGCCTGTCTCACGATCACAGGTGATGTAGACTTTCCTATTCCCTGGGCCTGCAGTGGGGTCAAGATCTCCATATAGTCTCAGGGATCTCCAAGAGATCAGAGCCTGCCTGCTCAGCCATCACCTGGCCAAAGCCAAAGGGCCACTACTGTCCCTTGCTCTGCCCAGGGAATTCCTGCAACCCTCCTCAGTCTAGCCACTTCAAGAGACATATAGATAGCGAAACCATGTTCTTTCCTTCTACATATATTTTCTCACTTCAAATTCAAAATGTCCCTGAGGGTGTTGCTGCCTGGCCCCACAGATGGAGGGGGCTGAGAGAGAACACAGCACCTGCCCTTTCCATGGCAAGACAGCAGTGGGATCCACCTGCCTCCTTTTCCTGCTGCACAATCCCTGCAACTGGCTATGAATAGACAATGGAAGTTTATCTGGCTCATGGTCCTGGGAAGTCCAACTGAACATCCAGCAAAGGCTTTCTTGCTGTGTCATTCCGTGGAGGAAGCAGAAGCAAGGGGAAGAGTGAGCGAGGAGGGTCTGCTTTTAGAACAAACTCTCCCATCTCTGGGTAACAGCCATGCCTACCGTAAGATTAACTCGTTAAGCACAGTGAAGTCCTATAAACCTCATCTCATGAAGATTCCATTCCCTAGCAACACTGCAGTGACAACCAGATCTAGCCGTGAGTTTTGGTACAAAATGGGCACTCCAGCCCCACACAAGCATCAGTCTCACAGCAAGGCCATCAGCCTAGGCATGTGGTCACCCTGTGGGTGCAGTTACCCAATCTACAGCACAGGCTCAGCTCTGCAGAGCTAACTTCTGGCTCCCCTTTTCCTGCCTTCTAACTGAACAACATTAAAACTCTGAAGCTAGGGCTGGAGAGGTGGCTCAGTGGTTAAGACCAATGGCTGCTCTTCCAGGAGACAGAGGTTTGGTCCTACATAGCCCCAATGCAGCTTACAAGCCTCTTAACTCTAGTACCAGGGATCTGGTCTCCAAGGGCACCAGGCATTGCACATGGGACACAAACATGCATGAAGGAAAAACACTTGATGCTCATAAAAATCAAAGAGGTCAGCTGTTTACACTATTGTTTTGCTAAGATATTCCTGAGGTCTACATGGTTCTAGAGTTTTACTGTCAGGTTTCCACGTTTCTGCCCACATTTACTTCAGCAATACAAGGATATCCCCATCCATAGGATCCTCCAGTCTCAGCACAGCCTCTAGCATGCTGTGCTGGGGATGGTCCCTCTTGGGGCTAAACAGCTGGCTCTCACACTTCTCCCCATCATCATCCCTCCTTCTGGCCAGTGTATTATGTTGACATCGGCACCCACAGGGTGACCACATGCCCAGGCTGTTGGCCATGCTGTGTCACTGATGCTTGCGTGGGGCTGGAGTGCCCATTTTGTACCAGCACTGTGCAGCCAGCTGCTTTCAACTCTCCTTAGCATCAGTGCCAACCTTCCTTCTGGCACCCCAGGGAAGCCACCTGGAAAATATGTAAACTGTATTCTTCACAGTGCAGCTCACTCAGTCACAGTTTGGGGCCATGGCGGTGGGCAGGATATTAATTCAATTTTCCATGTGAATCTTACAGCTGAATATTGAGGGTACCATTTATGAGCTTTTTGTCTTAATTCTGAAGGATGGCCTCACACAACACTGCATGCAGATGGTGTTCCCTGTATTCATTCTGTCTCAATCTGTGCTCCTTAAATCTGTTTTCAACAGCTGACCTGAAGTTTTGAAAACTGATTGGGCCTCACAGTCTTCTGAAATGTTAGTGGGCCTTGATAAACAGCCGTTTCCATGGAGATGGCGAAGGAACGTTATACCCGTGTTGCAAAGGAGCTTCTGATTTTATCTCGAGCCATTAGCTTCCACGCACACTTCATTCATTATTCATTTGCTAAGAGGAAATGGCAGTAACCCGGAGCATTTCAGGAGACCTGAATCGGTGAATCAGAGCAGCCATGGGAGCACTCTCATCAGCTCAGCCCGGGCCACAAGGAGGCTGACCCAGGATTCAAACACCCCTCAGAAAAGACAAGTGGGTGGGCGCTCACCTGCAGGCAGTCTCTGGCACACAAATTCTCAACAAAGGAGGACTTGGAAAAATTTCAGCCTCCACTGAGATTGAGGGGGGTCACAGAGCCCAGAATTCACAGCCCAATCCTTCTGTTCCTCACCCCTCTGCAGAGTGTTACTCCCGGAATTGACGAGCCTCCCATGGACACCCTGCAAACTCTGTGACTGTACATGCATAACCCCAAAAGCAAGTGAGCTCCATTTTGTAAGAGGTACAAAGATTTAAAACAATGACTCCATATGCAAAGGAGGTTTTTTAAGATAATCTATTTTAGGAAAAAAAACCCCTATAGCATCTTAAAAACCTAAGAGTTATTTAATCATAATGACCTAAGTTCTCTCTTATATGTAGTACACAACACACACAACACACACAAAGAGACACAGACATACATGGACATAGACACACATATACAGACACAGACACGCAGACACAAATACACACACAGAGAGACAGACAAAAACACAGAGACACACACAGGCACACAGACACATGCATAGACTCAGACACACAGAGACAGACACATACACACACTAACACACACATACAGACACACACACGTAGAGACACACACAAGTACACACAGAGAAACACAGATACACACACAGACAGACAGACAGACACACACACACACAAGCATACACACACACACACACACACACACACAGATAAAAACACACAACATACCAAACATTTATATTTGTAGATGTGATTTTGGTTGTAGGTCAGGAGACTAGAACACACATGCTATGAAATTGGAAAGGTAAGGGTTAAATGTGGAAGGCAGCAAAGAGACACAGAAAGGGGAAGAAGAGGGCAGAGGAGCACCAACAAAAGCATAGCATGTGTGAAAATACCATGACGAAACCTATTACTTCGTACAGTCATGTAAAAAAGACGGAGATAAAAATACAAAAAGTAAAACCCCAAACAATCTGAAATGCAGTGCATCCCCTAGGTCTTCTCAGTTTACTAAACAGGCATTAATGCAGTCTATAAGCATACTTCATGGAATGTTCTACTTAAAATAAAATCCAATAAAATGGCTTTCATTTTTCCTGCTCCAAGCTAAAAATAAATTAAAAAAAAAAAAAAAGGTAAACCAGGAGTCAATGTAACTTTCTTTAAGAAAGCATGACTCTAGGGGCAGGGAGTATTAATGACACTCTTTCATAAATGTTTGTAAAATAAAATAATTTCTGAAGGCAGCATGGCTGTGAAAATTGTAATATAGACCACACATTCACAGTCCTGGGCCCTGGCTCCTAACCACACTTCCCTCTGTAGAAATGAGTTCATTGTCTCTAAGCATATCTACTGTACAATCTTCCTTCACATTAGGTAACACACATTGAGAGCAACCAATGCATGTAAGCAGTCTTTATATGGCTTGTATTCGATGGCTGTGTTTTGGAGCAGGAGTGAGCCACAACCTTCACAATTTATAGTCTGAAGCAATCCATATCCTGCTCTAAAGAACCATAAAGGCTGCACAGCTTTTAAGGGAGCCCAAGGTTTCTCCAAAGCTCAGTTGCTCTGTTAATAAATCAAGGCCAGGACAATTTCTGGGTAGGTAAGGAGTTTAAACTTAGCAATGCATTTTAAAGCATCGTGATTCCTGACTGTTGGCTCTAGAACCTCTAATTCGAAAAGCATTCACAGATGATGCTCAAGTTCTTTATGTGCAACATCATATATTACTTGAAGATAATCTACATAGATCCTCTGTGTCCTTTACATCATTGCCACATTACGGATTGGAACTTCATATGCTATAAATGCTGTGCAAGTCCTTGTTTGGAGAATGATAAGTGTCTGTGTAAGATCAATACAGATATGATAGCTTTCATTTCTTCATCCTGGTAGGCTGAATCCACAGACTCAGAACCCATGGATTCTTTACTGAAAATCCACTGGAAAACTTCAGCCTCAGGTAGGAAGGTAAAGCATGCAATTATTATGAGATAAAATAACTTTGCCATCCTGTGAATATGGAAGTGTCACTAGCATCCTGCATATCCTTGTCTACTGGGACTTTGGAACACATCTTCCCACAAAAGGGACACTCTGGTGCCACAGACACGAGTCCCATCCGCTCTTGGCTCTTCAGTCCATTCTGTGGTCAAGTCTGTGGCCTCTGGTTTTGTTCTCCACCGCAGCCAATGTCTTGGTAGTCCCAACTGTACTTGTTCTGAACACTCCTCAGAGCTTGCTTTGTACAGAGACAGTAGCTCTCGGTGCTTGTGAAATGTGTGTTTGGGCCAGGTACAGAATGCATTACCTCCACCAGGGCTAGGAAATCATGGGATACCTCACAATACTGGGGCAATGGTGTGTACACTCAAGGAACACTCTGACTGAGCTGAGAGCAGATGGTCTTTAAGCATTGAAACCCAAGTAAGACATCATGTGCTACTGTGTTTTGTGGGGTTTAAAACAAATATATCAATTCTGGAAATGTTTTAGAAAAATACATTTTAATATTTCTTTCCCATTTTTGTTGTTTTGTTTGTTTGTTTGTTTAGAGTCCAGTGGATTCTTTTGCATATAGTGTTTACCTAGTAGGCCCTGGAGACTCTAAAACTGACTATGGAGAAAAACATTTTCAAGCTTTGTCATATGTAATGATCTCAGGCCTACCTGTGGATTAATTCATGACAGAGTGAGAGAACATATCCATCCCATGGCGATGGGCTTTTGTACAGGTTACTTCCTAATATGGCACCTTGTGGACTGGAGATATGGCTCAGAAGTTAGGAGTACTCCTCTTGTTGAGGACCAGGGTTCAATTCCCAGAACCTACCTGGCAGCTCACAACCATATGTAACTCTACTTCCAGAAGGCCTGACACTTTCTTCTGGCCTATGTGGGCACTAGGCATATGCGGTGCACATACATACATACATATAGGCAAAATTTTAAAAAAATAAAATTATGGCATATTGGAAATTGAGAAACAAAAGAGACAGAAAGAGACGCAAAGACATAGAGATGCCCAGGAGAATCCACAGACAGACCTTGCAGAGTATGACCTGTAGACTCTTGCCCTTTCTCTACTGGCATTTCTTCTTTACCAAACCTAGCAGAGAGATACACAAGTCCCGGTGCTACATAGAGTCTTCACTTCCTTATAGAGGCACTCATGTGATAGAAACTATATTAAAGAAGTTTGCATCTTTTATTGCTAATCTGTTCTTATCCTTGTTTTAGTAGCCTCAGGTATGAGCCTAGAACGGTTGCACAAAAGAGACTTTACTTCCTCTACACTGGCAAGCTAAGTTCTGATTGGAGTTCACTCTGCAAGCTGCCTACTCTGTTCTATCTTTATAACAAATGGCTTAGGTGTTGGGCAGATGATAAACAGGCTTTCAGGGAGCTTATTTTCAAATGCCTCAAAATGACAACACACATCACCTAAAATGTCAAATAAAAATCTCCATGACATTTTTTTTTTAATCATGGAAATTGTTTTTATGATTACATTGGCCCAAGACTATGTTGGCTTAATTGCTTCTCTGAGAAGTCTCTAGGCAATCAGTAAGAAATGGGCAAATCTTTTCTGACCTATAGCTTGATCACAGATAATAACTTGGTCCTCATGCTTTTGCCTTTCTGGTTCACACTTCCTCCTCCTGCAAATCCCAGTTGTTAATATCTCCACAGCCCACGCTTAGCTTTGCTGTTTTGAAAGCTAGGGCTTTACTAACAAACTTAGGAAATGAATCATCTCCATTTATGTAGGGAAAGGGAAAGGCTTTCTCTTGACAAGCCAACCCCCCCCCCCAAAAGAGCATGAGCTCCTGATGACCTAGCCAGACATATACTTGCAAAGTAAAGAATCAATATGTGCAGCATATTGGCACTACCAGTAAGTCCCTGCCATTCCTTTCTTGTCTTCCCTCATGAGAAAGTACATGTTCAAGTCTGGGGCCGATAGAGGAGGGAAAGTTAAGTCAAGACTACAGACAGACATTATTTTTTTGTGTCCCTCTCTGGAAAAATATGGCATCCACAGTCATCTCAGAGTTTAAATGGCACAAGCTATATGTCCTCATTGGATTTTGTTCTTTATCAATGATGCTATGTTCACCACAATCTCAACCCTTTGGTGATAGTGTGCTTGTATGTGCAGGCTGCTTGGGATAGTCTCGTTCTGTGCTTGCTGTTCTTATCAGTAGTGTTTGCCTTGGGGGATTCCTAGCATGAATGATGTCATTTGATCACAGTGTCCCCTTAAAGTCCCACTGATGATCCCTTTGTGTTACCAGTCCATCCATTCCTTTATTTCAATTCTTCTATTTTTATAAGACACTAATTCAGCACTATTCTATTTTGTCTGGGAACCATCAAATCTCTAATTGATCACACCTGTGAAGCTGCCACTTTCACACCCAATGTCTTCTGATCCGATGGAGAACGTCCACATTGTATCTTTTCAATGGAGGTCCTTTGCTGAATCTTCAGGCTCATTTCCATTCACTTTTCCACCTACCATGTGGGTCTGCAGATGTGTTGGTTCTGCCCTAGGCACCACTGTGCACATCTGGAGCTGTGATGTGGGTATCCCAGAGGTTCTATCTGCAGAACCAGCCTCCTTCAAGACTAACCTCAAGCCTCAATTTCTCCCTTATGCCTCCTCTGACACCCTTGCCTTTTGTTATCCGTCTTGAAGGACATTCCTGCAACAGGCCTCCTCAGACCTGACCAGTGCTCAGTCCAGCCGCTTCACCTTACCTTGTATCTGCAACATCTCTGGGTGTGCCTGGAGCTCACCAAGCACAGCAGGCTCCCCTCATAGAGTCAGCTTGCTTTATCTGTTGGTTCTACAACCATGGAGTCAGCCAAAACCAGATAAAAACTATTCAAGGAAACATGCATAAGATACAGTTTGTCTTATCATCCATCTCTGAACAATACCATTTAAGACATACATGGCATTCCCAGAGTTTTCATATTATGAGAACCTCACAGATGACTCAAACCAGAGCAAGAATATGCATCTGGACTAAGCAAACACAAGATTGTTTTATGTAAGAGACAAGCATATGTGGGCTTCATATACACAGTTAAGAAGCAATACAAAGTAAAGGAAAGGTCTGAGGAGATGGATCCACAACTAAGAGCACTGATTGCTTTTGCAGAAGGTTCAGATTGGGTTCCAAGCATCCACACAGTGACTCACATATCACCTATAACCTCATTCCATGGAATCTGACACCCTCTCTTGGCATCTGTGGGTAGGCATTGCATGTATGTGGTGCACATACATACATGCAGGCAAACACTCATTGCATATATATATCAGTAAAAAAGCAAAGGAGAACTTTGTATGGTTCATCTCAGATCTGCCACATAGATCCTTCCTAAGTTGGCACCACAGGGCTGGAAATCAATTGCTTTCATTGGATAATGAAGTAAAGGAGTTAGGGAATGTATCAGTCATGAAGATAACATGTTCATGTCTCCCTTTCATTGTAGAAGCCTTTTAAGACCTGACTGTGGAGCATGAAAGGCAGGGAGCACGAACAAGAGCCCAGTTAAAGCCTTGGGTCCTTCTGGTGTCTCAGGCAACTTTCTTTCATCTGCAAAACATCTTTTGGTGATGCTGGACCCAGTGCTGCAAGCCCTTTGAAAAGAAGAAGGCAGAGAAATCACACAGCCTCAAAACGTCAAGAAAGAAAGGAAAGGAAAAGTCAAAGGCATTCACTGTGTGGCCATTTTGGAATATATTATCAGCTCCAGGCTGGACTGAGGTGTTTGATGGATGCTTGTGGCAGGGGTCATGTGAATTAGTCAGATAAAATGCAAGCATGAAAGTAAGGAAGTGGTTTTGGTGCTGCTTTTCTTGCTAGAAGCTTCTCACACCACAGCATGGTCAATCACACTGTAACCCCAGGTCTCAAACAACAATGCCCCTCAAAACACCTCTTAATTAATTCACATCAGCTCATGAGAATATAGCTAACAAAGGACACCAATTTTGTAAGACAGTTTGTCTCTGGTAACCACACAAAAAGTAAAAAGCAGTCATCTAACTACTCATGAGGTTTTCTGATCATTTAGAAAATATAATTCATGGGCTTAGTTTTCTATGATTTGCTTGGATGAATGGGAGGTTTCCAGTAGCTTCTGCTCTAAAATGAGGCTTGAAAGATCATGGCATGATCTTGGCAGCAAGCAAGCTCTGATTCAGTCTTCAAATGTCTGGCATTGTCTGTAAACTTCTGAACCTGACCTGCAGCTATTATGGGTTTTAAACTTTCAAGCAATTGTACCATTAAGCAGCCAGCATGTGACTGCATTACTGGTTTATCTGCTGCCCACAGACCACAATGTATTTGAGGGCAATTGATATAAATCAGCGATGAAAGGAGCAGAGGATGGCAGAGAGAAGCATCCTATCATTAAGACCCATTCAGTAGCATCTGACTTGTAATGGTAGCACAGATTCAGAAAGCTATGAAGAGCCATTTGTGAATGTTCTCCAAATAGCATATTTTCTGAGCAATTTACCCCCAAGTGTTCCCCAAGGTTGCTTCATAATAATAGGGTTCCTTCTTTTTTATTTTTATTTTTAACCTTTGTTCCAAACAAATAGAAAAAGCTTCTATGTATCATTATAACCATAGGGGTTTATTCTAACATCACATTGACAATATGCCCCCATTTCTTCTCTATCATATTGGAACGACACAATTTAAATGCCTGGGCTTATAAGCCTTCAGTGGGGGAAATATTTAAATGAGCTAAGTTCATTTAAAAAAAAACTAATCATAATGTTGAAGTGCTAAACCAATACAGTAAATGTAACGGACACAGTTACAAGATTAATAAAAAAGAGACCAATCCTGGAGTCTTGTTAACATAAAAAAGAGCATTTTTTTACTATTATATAAAATAATTTTCTTTGGTTTTTATTGAGGGTAATTGGAATGTGGAGGGAGAATCTGTCAGTCTCTTAGTTTTACCAACAATTAACAGGAAATGATTCTGAATGAAGGTTTTCTCTTATGATTCTGAATGAAGGTTTTCACACATTAGCATGCATTGGCTTTTTCTGACTGAATCACAGGTGTAGAAATAAAAGAAGAAAATTGCCCATTTTAGTGACAAGCTGTGGTAAAGAACAGAAAAGATACTGGCTTTCTGAAGTCATTCAGTTTAACTGGTAAGCCTTTGTTTACTCATTTGTCTTTTTATGCAAACTTATTTTTAAAATGTATGTTTTGGTGTTTTGTTTACTTGTGTTTGTGTACCATGTGTGTGCAGTGTCCGTGGTGGCCGGAAGAGAGATACCCTGGAGTTACAGTGGTTGTGAGCCAACATGTGGGTGCTGAGAATCAAACCTGTGTCTTCTAGAAGAGCAGCCAGTGCTCTTACCTGCTGAGCCATCTCTCCAGGCTCTGCTTTTAAAACACTAATCTGGGGGAGCATTCCAAACCTAGTGAATCATATTAAAAGTTTATCCAAAATATCTTCTATGTAGACTTTTCATAAGGACAAGTTATTTTAATCTATTCTGGTCTCAAATAAATTTAACAATTTGGTAAGTAGGGGGAAGAGACATCAGTTTCTCTTCTTTGTGATTTGTCCAGTTGAAGCTGCATTTATCCACATATGTGGTACTGTGAATGGCACTGTGGCCAACACTATCCATGCCACAGTTAATTTGATGTATTGAGTCAGTACAGATTTGTGGTCATACTGTTCTGCATGTTTCAATGACGGCATTTTCAGAATCTACCAACATTTTAGTCAGTGGCTGGATTAATGCAGATTGCCCCTCCCCATTGTGGGTGGGCCTTACCCATTAGTTGAAAGCCTAAATACACCAAAGACCAACATAACCAGGCAAGAAGCCACACTGCCCCAGATACAGACACGGCAAGGCCAGTTCTCCCAGCTGTCCAGTCTCCTGGTTCATCCTCATTGTTTTAGACTTTAAATAGTTTCCACAGTCCTGTGAACTAATCCTCTAGAATAAACTTTTCAATATATGTGCAAACTCTATTGGTTCTGTTTCCCTGGCATACCCTGCCCGATGCACCTCTTACAACAAGCTCTGCATCCACTGTGTGCATTCTCTGCACATAGATATAGGAAGCAAATGTCAATTTGCACCTTCAACATGGAGAGTGAAGTTATAGCTCTCCACTCAGAACTCTTTTAACATTCTAGTACTGTTTGTTTGAGTTAGAAGTAAATCCTTGAAGCCACATAACCACTTCCCTGAACTTGGGGGGAAAGAAAGTGGTCTGCTCCTTGACTCAGGTGAAACTCTGGCTTGCAGTAGGGTGGGAAAGGCCAAGCAGTTTCCAGAACTGCTATTCTTTCCTGTGATGTGAAGTTTATCCCAAAACGAGACTCATCCACATACAAATACAAAGTCAAGGCTCGCCTACTCCGGATGACATCATCCCTGAGCATGAACACATATTGTCTTTTAAAGGATGGGAAATGTGAGCTGTACTGTTGATGAAGATAGGCTCCAATCCAGCTGAAAGCGACACTGTAAGAATAGCTCCAATCTCTTCTCCCATCTTCTGTTTCCAGAGTGTGTGAGGAGCTATAGTAGGGCAGAAGGTGGGAAATTTGCTTTGAGGTAAAAGAACACATTCACTTTCCTGTGCGAACCAATCAAGCATGGCTCTGATTTCAAGGGCTGATTTCATTCTGATGCTGGAAAGAGTTAAATCTCATGTTCTCTCTCATTCATCAATACTTCTTAATGCCTGTGCTCATGAGGTGGTGTTAGCTTGATTAGGTATTTTGACTAGATTGAAAATGAATTTTTCTCCCAACGAAAACTCTTGTTTCCTTCCAGAAAGTTCTAAATAAGCTTGTAGGTCACATGACTTGCCAAGGAATTAAAAATAAAGAACCACCTCTACACACAAGAAAAACTAAGCAAAAACAAACCCCAGAAAACTAAAATATGGTTCTCATGGATTAATTGCAACCGGTCATGGGGTTCATTGTTTGGAAAGACTCTGAGACATCAGAACACACAGGCCCTGAAATGTTCTGGTTAGCTCGGGGCAGTGGTCTGACATTTATCATGGTTGTTTCAAAATTTATTACTAAAAATTAATCTTACATCCAGCCAGGCTAGCCCTCTTCTTGCTCAGTCAGCTGCTTGCTATGCTCTAATTGCTGACTTGGACCATTGATTTGCTGGTTTACTCATAAATTCTTTCTCCCAGCTGCCTAGGGTGTTCAGTTACAAGTACTCTTTGTATTTCCTATCCCTTCAACTGCCCTAGAGCTGCCATCAACTATCATTACTAGTTTTAATGTGAAAATCGTAAGGATGATCCCTACACACAGGCATCATGGAAAGGATGCCAGATACCCCTGTGATGAAGTTTACACAAGCACACCTGCTATCTCAAAATACTAAGGTTTGATACACAGTGTTAATAACTGTTAAAGTAAAAAGTGCTGACGATCAGGTCTGGCTTTTACCATACTAACAGACATTTAGACAATCTTAAGTTCGTGGCTTGCCTTCCCCTTCATTTGCTTCTCTCACTGGTGACGTTTTATCTCTTTCTATCCCTATCCTTCTGTCTTCAACTCTTGAGATGTCCTAGGAATACTTTTAATGTTTTATAGTTTTGGAATATTTTTATTTACACAATGAATGTCTCAGGTCGAGATCATTAACCTAACTACACCATTCACCTATGCTTCATGTGTGCCTTTGTGCACACAGCTACAGGTAATTTTATACAGTGTCTCTAATGAGCTTCATGAGAAACAGAAAGAAGGCTTATGGTGTGGCATTTTTCACTTGTATCATGTCAGGATCCATATATTTCAGATTGGGTGCACTTTAGGCTTCAGATTTCTAGACTGGGGATTCCCACCCTACACCCATTTCCCCTTCAGTTCAGCCACATAGAATCATCATGCTTAACATCAGACTCTGATGTGCTAACTACAAACTTCTTGATTGTTTCCTGTCCTTTTGGGTATACTTGCTTCTCTCACAGATACCAGCTAACATTTCCTCAAATCACAGCTGCTGGACACTTGTCTGCTGCCTGGCCCTGGCATTGTGGTTATGCTAAGAGTCTTTACCTTT
Source organism: Grammomys surdaster (assembly GCF_004785775.1). Classification (NCBI taxonomy): domain Eukaryota; kingdom Metazoa; phylum Chordata; class Mammalia; order Rodentia; family Muridae; genus Grammomys; species Grammomys surdaster. The sequence continues at coordinate 5,734,575 of NW_021604597.1, read as the reverse complement.
TTCAATACACACCCAGAAGAATTTACAGATAAAAGGAAAATGTACATTGCAGAGAAATGTAGTTAATGGCAACCTCAATCATTAAACTTTTCTGAAAAAAAAAACCTCAATAACAAAAAACCCAAAACAAATATCGACTCATTTCTATGTGCTATGTACATGAACTATGTTCTATGTGTGCCAAAATATGTGGACATGGGATGAACAACTTTAAAGAGAAAATGCAAGAAAAGGCATTTTCATGAGCAACTATCAACTATAGTCACCAAATTAGATCCTTCCTCTCTGAAGTAGAACTTGGACATTTGATGAGTCAGGCTGAAGCTTGTCAGATCTGGAGTGGGCTGAGTGGTTTCCTCTCAAAGCGTCTTAAAAGTTTAATGGCATCAGTGCTGGCATTAGAGGCCTCAGCCTTTTCCCTTCTCTTTGTTTCTTCCCCTTCTAGAACATTCCAGAATAGAAGAGCCCTGTTCTTAGGGTCAGATCCAGCAGAATATAGCTTCTTCCCTAGCCGAACAAGGCCTTCCATTAAGAATCTACACTGAGACCCCTCACTTTCATTCCCTCTGGCCTTGGTTGCCTTGACCTAAACAGAGAGCTACAAGGAGACTGCAATTTTAACACAATGGCATTGAATACAACTAAGTTTCTACCCTGATTACTATTACCCAGAGACTTACGATGCTCTAATACTGAACTATGGGAATGGTAGTCTGGCAATCAAGTGTCTGAAAGGGCAATGGTGTATGTCTGTGGTCCTCTCCTTGGGAACTGAGTCCTAGATTGCTGTTTGCAGAACTACAGATTTTACTCAAATACAACAATAATTGCTGAAGTCTTCCAGACAGCCCTCTATTATTTTCAGCTTGGTGGTATAAAACTCTTGGACCTCTGACAGTTATGCTGGGAAGAGGATCATACTGAATTGTGGCTGGAAAAGGAAGTCAAGCTAGGCCTCCAGCACTTGGCCTTGACATCGACTCCTACATCTGGTTGATGGGTCCTCTTTCCTCCACACCTCTGCTTACTCTCTAGGCTCTAGATGGCTATAGTAGTGCCCCTCTCACTCAGCAGAGTCTTCTTATCCCTCAGGCCTCATTATCCATTCTACTTTGGACTTTTATTTCTCATGTGAGCTCTTGAGTTTTATAGCTTAAGAGAAAAAGTAAGTTATGGACTTTGGGGCCCTATGGTCTTAGGGCACACTTTGATGTGTCTCTGTTCATAGTGTTGATCCCACTGAATGAGAGTAAAGACCACCAGCCCCAAATTATGACCAAATTAAACCAAGCTTTATTCTTGTGTGTATATTCTCAGTGTATAGCTGAACAGTGGCTGTTTCCCTTAAGATAGTGTTAGAAAGAGAAGCCCTGAGCCAATTTCTCAAACCTCTTTTACAGGGAAAAAACACAAGGTGGGGTTTTTTACAAGCAAATGTGGTTACAGAAGCAAGAACAGGCAGTTAAGGAAATATTCCTGGAAATAGAAATTTAAGTTTTACAGTAAACAGAAACCTGACTGAGCTGGAGTCTCAAAATGGCTCCTAATCTTAAGATGGAGTCGGTCTGGTTTCTCAATGGCAACTCTAAGGCTGAGTCCAAAGGAAGGTAGGTCTCTGGTCTGGCTTCATTTGGGTGACTCTCATTAGATTCCTGGCTACATCAGCAGCTACCAGGTTCAAATTCCACAACAAAATGGAGTTTTGATTTGTTACATCCTCACTTGTAAATTAGCTTAACGACAAGGAAGCCAAATTTCTGTACCTAAAAATAAATCTATTCTTAAATATCATTGCATAAATTTGCTTTGCATGCCATTTTCAGGCCATTAAATGACAATACTGAAGTGGCTAGAAGTAACCAAACATCAGGGTTGTTAAAAGTTCATTAGAAACGTGTTTCTGAGGAGCATTGTACATAAACAATTATATATTAACTACAAAAGCAAAACAACAAAAACCTGTGTTATTTCTTTCCCTCAGTATTAAGAGTTATCTACTATTTGATTTTATACTGGCAATAGTCAGTGCATAGCTTCCAAATAATACCTGTTACTCACTGCAAGAAGAGATTATGAGCATTGTTGTACACCTATTGCTATAATTAAACATCCACATAACTAACTGGCTCCTTAGACACATTGACAAACCATCTAGAGAAACAACTAAAAGCAGACCGGTGCATTTTGGCCAGATAATTCTTTCCATGCCACCAAACAATCAAGGCTAATGTGAAGAAGCACCTATCTGTGAGTGAGGAGGGCGAGAGCAAAGAAAATGTTTATGCTACTGTGTGGAGGTGATTTCCCTTCCTGGGATCTCAGTGTCATCTACACAATAAGGGGTTGGTCCAGGTGACCTTCCAGCTTCTTTCCAACCCTGACAATCTGAGGTTGCTATGGCTCCTTCAGTGTGGACCACTGGTAGCATATTCCTTGTTCCCTGGGGACCAGTTCACTGGCTTTGAAATTGAAATGAAAAGGACAGACAGCATGAAATAGAATGTGGACTCTAGGTATGCCCAAGTCAGGAGGCACAAAACCAGCACTGTTTGGGGAACACAAAATAAAAACTTTATGACTCATCACCCCAGAGTGACTCTGAACAAAGCTTGCTTTTCAGTTTTTTTTTTTAATTGATGAGTACAATTTTTTTCCGTCTTATTGCAAGATGGAAGGTCAGAGCCATGATATCTTATTGAGTGCCTCTTAATTAACTGGGAATGAAAGGCCATCATTGTACAGATCAAGTTCATTGGAAGTTTTGCTTGGCTCTTTCAGTATCAGCTGGATGAGGTTTAGATGCACTCTTGCCTTTTGGGTCCTACACAAAGAACTCTTTAGCTTTCATTACCCACCTTATTTTTCTGGGGAGAGGGAGTCTAGTGAGACTTGGGTTAAGTTAATCTCTTTAAAGCTGTAGTCATAGGGTCAGGTATGATGAGATAAGGAATATCTAATTTTCAGATCTAGCAATGGCCAACTCAAGGCTTCATTTAGGCAAGAACCAAAATCTACAAACATAATGTTTTGGGGTCATTTTTTTTCTAGTTTGGCTTTTTTGTTGGTTTGTTTGCTTGCTTTTGTTTTTTTGTTTTTTTTGTTTTTACATTTTCCCTTTGTTTAGCCAAGTGAAGGGAAACATATTTCTAAAACAAGTATAATAAAATCAAGGTGAGGGCAACTTTTCAAACTTTAGTTTGGTGGCATTCAACTTCAGTCAGAAGAGTTTTTGGGTTTGTTTGTTTCAGTAAAACTAGCAAGAAGTGTTCACTAACATAATGTGCTGGAGAAATAAAACCAATATGAAACATGTTCTTAAGTATCTATCTACCACACGGATTGCTCACAATGAAGTACAAACATGTTTTTTTTTTTAGATGAAGTAATCCTTTTGTAGAGTTCCAAAGATACTAAAGCACCGATGCTATACTCAAGCTTTGTTTGGTTTAAAGAGCATTTAGGTGCATGCATAGAAAAATTGGAGTACAGTTTTATGTTAGGATACAGAAGTAAGGTGATACTTTCTGAAGGATTGCAAACTACCAAATACTGAGGCCAATAGGAAAATACCATCTCACGGCTCATTTGCAAGTATGTACATGCATGTACATGTATGGATGTGTGTCTGACAAAACATGTTTCTCCAGTGAACATGTTGTTCACTTCAACTTGTGACAGGTATCCTTGTGGCATCAATGAAATGATTATATAATAAATCTATTGTTTTTATCTCTGTAGGAAATTAACAGAAGACCTACTGTTCTTAAGGAATCATAGTAAGTAGGGTTCCTGAAGTAGGGAAAGCTTTTACTGCACCCCCAGGCTGGAGGAAGCCCATTAAGGCTGGACCCTGCTTTGACCTTTGTTTCTTCCCCTCTAGCACCTGTGACCAGGGTCAGTGATTTCTGGATCCTCATCTCTGCTTTTTGTTCACATGGTAGAGAAGATCTCATCTGATGCTGGGAAGCCTGTTGTGTCAGCTACTGAATGGACCTCTGATGTCAAGCAGATAACAATCAGCTTGGTGCTAGAGGAAACCTGTGTTGAAAACCTTACACTCCGGGAGGGAAAATGACCTTGAGGACTTTCACTTGTCCCCATATCCTCATGTGGAGAGAATCTAAATGGCATCTCTGAGCCAGGAGAGACAACTGAGCAGATGAGAACAGTGATTGCTCTTGTGGAGGAGCCAGGTTCAGTTCTCAGCACCTACATGGCAATTCAGAACCATCTGCAGCTCCAGATTCATGGGCTCTCATGACCTCATCTGGCTTCCATGGGTACTGCACAGAAAGTATACATACATACATACATACATACGTACATACATACATACATACACACTACCATCCCTACATTAACAAAAGAAAATTGTATTTCTAATTTGCTTTCTGTGTGTCCATGTAATTCATCCAACCTGACATTTGTAGGTTGAGGGTGGATCTCAATAGCTTGTCTAGCATGAACAAGAGGGTATGAAGAGCCACGTTTGCCAGAAACCCACCTAGAGCTGCCACCACCACTACCACTACTCTGGTTTGGCCAAGATGAGACACCCCTCCAAAATGGTGGGAGAGAAAGCACAAGTGGAGCAGGCTGGGCACAGCATTAGACTCTCTAGAACTGGAGATAACAGATAGTGTTGAACTACCTGGTGTAGATGCTGGTAATCAAACCCTGGTCCACTGCTGGAACAGAACAAACCAAAACCATTGAGCCATCTCACCATCTCCTGTCTGGAAACTTTTTACTTTGCATGTTCTTTAGAATTTTTTTATATAGACCAGCAATTAATATTTTTACCATTGCTTTGTAGGCCTTCTCCTTTTGTATAGGCTTAAGTTAGTTCATGTTGTCAATGTCCTGAGGGTATCTATATAATTTGTCTTCACTTTTTTTTCTGTTTTATAAAAGTACCCTGACCATGAATTCTAATCCCATAGCAAGTGCCAAATATTTCATTTTCATAAATTATTAGGAGTTAAATTGCACAGGCTGGGCTATGGCTCTTGACTTTGGAGAAAGGGTCAGAGCAGTGAATGTTTAAGGTCCCATCATCACACCAACAGCCTCTGTTGAGTGACAGACTGGAACAAGGGTTAGATACTCCTTCTAGAACATTGCTCCACAAAGGTAGAAGATTCACAGACTGGTGTGTCACTACACAATCTCCACAGACTAAACAGAGTATGCCAAGAAGTAAGAGCTCAGGAAATTGCTACTGAGTGAATCAAGAGTTAAGAACCGGGGACAAGAGGAAGACAGGAAACGAAGAGAAGATACACAAGAAAACCAACAAGTTTCCAGTGATCTTTGAGGGACCATGGACCATCCTCAGATAAAAACAAATGCTCATTTAAAATATGAAACACAATTGTTCCTGTACTTTCTACAAGCCCAAAGTTGACACAAGCATAAATTTAAAATGCCTCAATCATACCCACCAGCATCCTGCTCAGCTGCCCGAGTATGAGGCACCAGTTGTTCCCATGTGGGTCACTGCAGCTGCCCAGCCTGGCCAGATAGGAGAAGGCTATGCAGTCCTCGATGGAGGAGACAAGGACCAAACTCAAAATTCTAATTTCAGGTTCTATGGAGTGAGAATTCATTTTTGCATATCAAAAATTCAAACACTCTTAAGTTTAGTCATGATGTTGGGAGCTATCTATAGAATATTTACTTGCTTTTGAGTGCATCTGCCTTCCTGCTTTATCAAATTTAATGTTCACAACAGCTTTTTAAAAGTATCGGTATCTTTACAGATTGAAATGAGAATGGAATTGCAATTTTGAATAGCTAGCACAAAACCAATATGAAGAGACTGATAAACCCATCAGAACTTGGGCGAGACACCATGATATAGGGTTCTTTCAATAGGAAAGCAGAATATAAATTACAAAAGCCATATTTAGGTAGAGACAAAATCAGATAACTGTCCCATGCTCCATAAAAGATGAACAAGGGATTTGAGTGTAGGCTGGCTCTTTTTTTTTAAAAAAAAAAAAAAGCAGGATATAATTTAAAGGAGCCAATGAGAGCATTTGGGAAGCATAGATGATATTCAGGTATCTAATCTCAACATGAAGAATGGCAGACACAAACGTCTGTCAGAAAGAAAAGACTTCGCAGCCATTATCACGCGTTTCCCTCCCTGATTGTAGGCAGGGGGATGAGGGTTTCAGATGACTGAGGGTTTTAGAGATGCAAAGTTTAATACATAATCTTTCACTATAAAAGGAACATTGCAGACCTCTACTGCTTTAGGTCAAGGCAGAAGCAATTAAAAACCTCTAAAGACAGGAGAAAAAAATATTTAATGATAGATACTGGTACTTTGCAGGTATCTATGGGAAAAAATATCACAAAAGGATGTAGGAAATGATGAACCATGCTAATGGTGACGATAATGTCATGAAGTGGCCTAGGCCGGAACCTGAGGGCCGTTGCAGAGAATAGCAGGGCACTACACCGGCACCAGGATGCTCACACTGGAAAAGTGAAAGGAAGGGAGTTGGGGTCACAGAGACACAGAGTAAAGGTTGGGGAAACCAAAGCCTTGCTGAAACAGGAGCAGAGCTCCATAGTACAGTCCAAAAAAAGTATAACCAAAAAGACTGTTCAGCTATTTAGAGCAAGTATTGTTCTTGCAGAGGACCTGAGTTCGATTCTCAGCAGCTATGTTGTATGGTTCACAACAGCTGTCATTACAGCTCCAGAGGATCTAATACTTACACTTTGGTCTCTGTGAACACCTACCTCACATGCACATACCCACCCACACTCCTTCCCCATCCGAACTCACATTCCTATGATTTCCATATTACAGGATTAGGCCTGAATTGTCATATAAAATATCAAATTTTGTACATAAGCTTTCTATTAGTTTTATATTTCGCTGTATATATCTTTAGGCAAAATATTTAGGTTAAAATATTTTTTGAGTATTTAAAACTCCTTAATCATTGTTAGTCATCCTCAGACCAACTCTGACAAATGTTTGCAATTCTTCTTTCCAGGATTGCTCAATCAAGCAATTTTCATGACTCAAAATTTACTCTTTTCTTTTATATACAGCAAGATCCTAACAAGTTTGATTTCAAACGTGCTAATTTATTTTTGTCATTTTTGTAGGGCTATAAATAAAGGTTGTCCTCATGTGACATTATTTATAGGCGACTATAAATTTTTGATGGGGAAAAAAAGGAGTTATCAAAAATTTTTATAAATGTTTAAATATTTCACATTTTAATGCTATCTCATCAAAACGTTTCTTTCATTCCTATTTGATAGGATTTCATAGAAATCATACACAATGTAAGTGAACTTGAATGGACATTGTTCTCTAAGTTTCTTTTAATATTTAGAAATTGCTGCTGGTTCTTTCCATATGGCGTTTAATTGAATATACTTCCTCTAAAAATGTTGATAGCAGCGTGTTATACACCATCATGGAACCAACTGCTGATGTCAGGAGTTTAAATTTATCATGAATTGTATGTGGAATCTTTGTGTCTAGTCAGTATGCAAATTTATTCTCATTTTGTTTTTTCTACATATTTTACCAGAACGAGTTGCCCTTCCTCCAAGATTAATGTCAAAGACATTTTCTGAACTAATTTCTTATTGTCTTTTCTCCAGCATTTTAGTTAGGATGGCATTTATGTATTTATTTATTTAGCTATTGTTGGTACATGATGGTTCCTATAATCAAAACAAAGCGGTTCTATAGTCCCATGTCTAAGCTCATCACAGAACTATCAGCTTTTTGTTTTTGAGGGTTTTTTTTTTAATATCTTAGCCACTACCGTCTCTAGTTTTAGGTCTTTTTATTGAAATGTACCCTTTCTAGTCTTAAATGCTAAATGTGAAGACATGCAACTGACAGATTAACAAATAATTATTTATTCTGAATCTCACCAAGAGAATTTTTTTATTTCTTTTGTTGCCATACAGCATATATGTACCACTAACATGTAACTATGTAACTAAATACATGGTGGGGTCACTTCTTTACATGTGACATCTCTTCTTCTTATATCTACAACACTCATGTGTCAAACACTTGGCAGTTCCAAAGACTGTTAATGTAATTCATCTATGAAGTGGATTTTTATTATGCTAGATATATATTTCATATCTATTTTGTAACAACTCCCATATTCAATGCCTCTAAATGTTGTTGATGATATACAATAGCAATCACAAAGTTAATTAATATATTCAATATCTTGTTTTATGCTACATAAAAGTTAGTCTAATGTCCCTCATCTTTTTCAGTCCCTAAAAAATATCGCAATAATAATGTATGACTCCTAAAAGATGACTATGCTTTCTTGGTTGAGAGAAACAATAAAAAGAGACTTTATTTTAAGTCAACATATAGTGAGAAAATATTTCTAGGATGTTTCTTTCATAAATCCAAGAAAAACAAAGACAAAGTGGCTAGAATAAGTAATTTTAGGAATCTGAGAGCCCAACAAAAGCTTGCACCAATCTGAGGAGCACTTGTAAAGAAACAGCTAACCTCAGATCCCCCTAGTGAGCTCTATGGCATTTTCTCTGTTGTATTCCTGATCATGTCTTCCCTAGTCAGTGAAAATTAGCAGAGGAAAAATGAAGAAGTTTCAGTGATCTACAAGATTGATATCAGAGAACACACAAACAAACACATACAGGACTTTGAAAGGGAACAAGCAAAGAGAAAAGGTAGAAGAATATTTGAGGAGACAATGGTTGCAGTTTTCCCTAAATGATGAACATCCTTGACATGAAATCTGAGAAGCCTATGATGAAGCCCAAGGAAGACAATCACAAAAGATTCACTATCTAGATGCATCATGGTTAAATTATAAAGTATAAAAACATTAAGGAGAAAGCGTTTCACCACACATGGTAGATCCTAATAGTAGAATAAGAGTTATTATCGAATGCAATGGGAACCAGAGGGAGTGATATACACTGAAGCTGTTGAACATTATAACTCACCTCAACATTTTATATCCAGCTTCCACTCAACTCTTCAACACATCAACTCAAAATTTTATATCCAGCTCGACTGTCTTTCAAATAAAACCAAAAAGAGATATACAGTAAAATGGTTACCAACAGCTATGTCCTAAAATACAATATCAAGATTCTTTCAGGATGAAATTAAAATATTAGACTTTAACTGTGTTCCACATAGAGAAATAAAGAGTGCTAAAAGAAGTTACCAGGTACAAAGGTAAATATAGTCTGTCTGTCTGTCTCTTCATGTGTATATGTGTGTGTGTGTGTGTATATATATATATATATATATAT
>NW_021604597.1:5701207-5725175 GCF_004785775.1 Grammomys surdaster | reverse complement strand
TATATATATATATATATATATATGTATGTATATATATATATATAAATTTATATGTATGAATTTATATAGATATTTTGTGTATAAATTTTTATATATATTTGTCATGTTTTTCTTTCACTTGACTCATAATGCAACAGCATACAGCAATGATAATTGCATCAATTTATTTAAAAAGTGTGTGATAATAATAGCACAAAAGTGGAAAGAGATAAGATAGTTGTATTGGGATAATTTGAAGAGTTGCAACTGATATTAAGTTAGCATGATAACAAAACTGTTTTGTTTTTTAAATGAGAATTATAGTCCCCAGGATACTCATTATAAAAATAACCAAATATATAATAAGAGAAGTAATAAGTGTTGTTTAACATTTTGTAGTTATGAGACTGGACATATGGCTCAGAGAATAAGAACACTGGCTGTTCTTCTAGAAAACCTGGGTTTGGTTCCCAGCACGTACATGGTGGCTCACAACCACCTATAATCCCAGTTCCAGGGGATATAATGACCTCTGCTGGCATATGTGGGCACCAAACACATACATGCTGCACAGACAGATGTACAGATAAACACTTATACACAATTAAAAAATAAATATAGATAGATAGATAGATAGATAGATAGATAGATAGATAAATAGATAGAAAATTAGTGGTAGGTGTAAATTTTACTTGATGTGAAATTACGTCAGTAAATGCACTAAACACTTAAATAAAAGGCAGATATTGATAGAAAGGTTAAAATATGACTCAATTATATGCTTTATGCATGAGACACAGTTTAGAGTCAAGGATAAAGAGAACCACCAACAACAGAAAAGCCACGTATTATTTAATTCCATTTACATCAAATGTCTAGAGTCAATGACAGTATAAGATGCACTTAGACAAAGAGCATTTATGCTAAGGGTGACAAAGGGAGTTGGAGCAGACAGAGGGGGCGTGGCACAGCTCAACTCATGTGTAAGGATCTTGGATAGTGTTTTGAGAAAAAAAATGAGTTGAAGTATTTAGTTTTATATTTTGAAAACCAGCATTGCCTAATCTGTGTTTCCAGCTCATCAGCAACACAGGGAGGTGGTGTGGGAAGGTTGGGGATGGACTGTAAATAGTTAGAACTACAAGTATTTAAAAATAAAAATAGGAGAAGATTAGGCTTCCACTTGGGTGGGAGAAGAGCAAAGAAAGGGGCAATGAATCAGGCAGCACTGTCTTTTTCTCTCTTTTTTCTGAACTCCCACCAATTCCCTTTGGTAACTTAGCTAACTATGTACATTAAGGACACTCATGCCCCTGACGTGTCTACTGGTCTCATATACGTGATTATAATGAAGTCTTGTAGATAACCTACAGGTTTTTGTGTCATTCAAATATGCCTATGACCATGAATAGCGGATGACCATGTCACAAATATGGGCTCCAAATATGTTAATATCTTTGCAAAGATTTTTGTCACAGGTAACATAAAACCAACTCATAACCTGTCTAGTTTTGTTTTTCCAACTTGACACAAATTAGAGGCGTCTGAGAGGAGGTAGCATCTGTGAGGAAATGCTTCAGTAAGACTGGCCTGCAAGCAAACTTGTGGGACATTTTCTTAATTAGTGATGGATGTAAGAAGTGATAGATGCCGTGGAAGGGCCCAGCTCTCTGTGTGCAGTACCACCCCTGAACAGGTGGTCCTGGGATGTTTAAGAAAATAAACTGAGTAAGCCAGGAAAAGCAAGTCAGTAAGTGGCATTCCTCCATGGTCTCTGCTTCATTTTCTGCTACCAAGTTCCAGTCTTGGCTTCCCTCAGTGATGGACTGTAAATAGTAAGCCAAATAAACTCCTTCCTTCCCAAGCTGCTTTTGGTCATAGGGTTTTCTCATAGTAGCAGAAAACCCAAGACTGATTCAGATATAATTGCCACAGATTTGAGACAAATAAGATTTTTCTATCTATATACAATCATATATAAGCAGCGATGATAAAAGTCTAGTCAAGTCTTCATTGGATGGCCCACACTAAATTTAAGACATCAGCCTTCAGCTGAAAACAAGTCATCAACTCTGTACCATGGAAATGATTGTTTCAAATACTTCTTAGGGTGCATTAATTAGTCTTCAAGAGCCTAAGCTTTTGTTCATTGTGTTAAAGCTTCAAGGGCTTCAGAATTCCCATTTCATAATGAGGTTAAATGTTCCTGGCCAGCATTTCTGCACTGCCTGGGGTGTCTTTTCTTGTCAGTGAACTGGCTTTATTGGAAATATAATTGCCTCAAAATCAATTTGGGCAGGAATATCTTTTGCCAATGGCTTCTCAGGAAGGAAGATAAAGCAGTTGATGACTAGAAATGATATACTGTATTATAGTGTATTAATGCAGTGTTAGAGTAAAGTATTAGCTTCTTCTGTCAGTCCACAAGAAGCTATATTGACATGGAGACATCCTTTCCTAGGGATCTAACTTTACTGATGAAAATTAATGAAAAGATACTGATATTTTAAAATTTGTTTTCTAATTTCACTTTGAAAATCCAGCTCAAGTAACAAGGCCAGTATCCAAGGCTTCGAGCTATTCTCACATGGTGAGATCCTCCTGGCAGCATTATTTTCTGCACAACATGAACCATGATGAAGTTGATCATGCCTTAGTAGCCCACAATCTCAGAATAATTATGACTTTTGATGTGACAGTCTGACAGCCTCAGTGTGCCTGTGCTGGACAACGTCAACCCTCTAAGATCGTGACTGCTGCTCTGAGGTGCAAGGTGAGTTAAGGTAAGTACAACTGATTTTATACTGTATTATAGGATATATAATACAGAAATATAAAATAAAATTACTTTCTAGTTCAGAACATTGGTTGGGGTAATCAACTTATTCCTATTCTTTTTAAGAGATCTATTAATAGATTATTTTTAGTCATATACTCAGGCATGCACACGTGCACACGCACACACACACGCATGTGTGGAGCTCAGATCCCGTGGAGCTGGAGTGACAGGTGGTTCTCAACTCTGGCACATGCATACTAGAACTGAACCTTGGTCCTTTGCAAGAGCAGCAAGTGCTGTTACCCAGTGAGCCACCCATCCCTCTAATCCCCTATTCACTTCTTAATTAATCTGACATTTAAAAAACTGGATTTTTAGTTTTTTTCAGTTTTGCTCATGTCATTATGATATATAATTTGCATTTCTTGTAGACTCCCAGATTATGAAAAATAGAAAATCAGTGGTTGTTTGTAAAAGATGTACCACATATGGGTAAGATTTGCTTTTTCTGGAAGCCAAACACTTTGTGAAGTTATGATTTGATCTTTGATTAATGTGATGACATATCCTGCTATGATTATCTACAAACAGCTCTGGTGGAGCCCCAAAGCCAGGTTTTTTTTCCACATTCTGTGCCAAATAAATCACTTATGGGCTTAAATAAGCAATGGCTTCCCCTCAGTCCTCAGAGGAACTTTCAAGTTCACATTTACTAAACACCCCACTAAACTGGAGGCTCTTCTTCATGGTTCTCTTACCTTGAGCTTCCTGGTCCTCTACCTCCCTTGTTCTCCCTCCTTCAAGCCCTCGTACACACACCAAAATCTTCAGGGGATGCTAGCTGACACTTTCTGTATCTAGGTGACCTCTAGCATCTTCTCTTTCTTCGGCTTTTGGCTCTGGATCCTACTCCCAGACCTACCTGGCCACAGTGTAATTTCTCTCATAACATACATCTGAGTGGTCATTACCTACATGTGTCTGTTTTATTCTCTTCCTCATGTTTCCCACTACCCTTGTAGCTTCTTAGGCAATATTGAAACATGAGTGCTTGGACCAGCTGTCACTCCATTACCTCAAAATCTGAGTTACTACTGGCCTAGGAAAACCTAGCATTCTTTTAACACTAAATACTAGACTTTACTAACTAAAGCCACTGAAGACTACATCTCATTAGAGATACACACAGAATCCTAGTGAACACAAGAAAACAACAACAACAACAACCACGCCCTTTTAAGACACAATCACAGGAAATGAAAAAGCCTGGGAGTTGAGAGACAGCTGTTGGGAGTTAATATTTGGATTAAAAGTTACCTCCACAGCATGAGACAAAACAAGGAAAAACAATAGTCATCAGATAAAATGTTCTTTTCAAACATTTCCAAGCATTTGGGTCTCTTTTTTAAACTTTAGGCACAGATATCTTTGGTGATAACTATATTCCATTTTCTATCAGATAGGAACAGTTAGAGAATTGTCTAGTGCTCAAACCAATCATTGTCTTATGTAACCTCCCAACAACAACAGTAGGCAAAAAAAAAAAAAGTTAACCTAGTTTTATTGGTGCATTTCAGAAAGACTGGATAACTTGCTCAAGGCAACACAGACACAGTGGCACAACAGGGAGCCAGAACAGTGGTCCAGATCTACATATACAGGGACCAGAAACCTTTGTCAGTGAGTTATAAGATATATCCCACTTCCAAAACCAACTACCTACTCTGAAGCTGGTGAATACTGAAGGAAACAGAGACTTAACCAACAACTGAATCTGTTGTGACTCAGCATCTGGTGCCAGAGACTGCACCTGTGTGACTCATGCCATACCCATAGAAGGTCGTTTGTAAACATTTATGTTCTCCTTCTTTGTATGTGTACAGGTGTACATACAGGAATATATATGCTCCATGCAGGTGGAGAATCAGAGGAGGCCAGAAGAGACATCCAGTGTCTTGCATTGGAAAGTCAGGCAGCCATTTGAGCAGCCATGTGGGTACTAGGAACCGAACCCAGATCTTCTTCAAGAGCTCTTGACCTCTGAGACATGCTCCAGCCACAGCAGGATTCCATTTGCTGGGAATGTAAGCACTGGTAGAGTGCTTGCCTGGCATGTGCGTAGCTCTATTTGATTCCCCAGTACCAGGAAGAAAGTGTGAAAGGGGAAGTGGAAAGGAAAGGGAAAGACGGACCAATGCTGTATGGGGTCTTCCTGGGATGTTACTGCCTGCCAGCTCCCAGTTATTCTCTGGTAGCACACGGGATGATGTAAAGATGTCCTACTGTTACTAGACAGTTAAAATGATCATTTGCTAGGTCATAAGGATGAACAGTCACAATGAACCTTATTCCTAGTCACATGACTAGATGATTTAGTGTTGGGCTACTGTTAATGTGTTAATATAAAAATTATCTAACATGATCTTTTGGACCCCTTTGTCGTGTGGAATCTGAGGCTGTCATCCCTTACTTTAGTCTGTAAACCTGGCAGAACCTCCCAGAACACTCGCTCCAGGGCCTGCTTGCTAGACTAAAGGAGAAGGGACTAGAAGAGAAGATCCAGTTACATGTGCAGCTTGATGTTTCAGCAGAAGTAGAAGGTGTGTGGGAACAATCTTCCATCCCTGCCTCCCTCCACACACACACTACACTGCACTGCACTGCACTGCACTGCACTGCACTGTGTGGCTCATAGTCTTCACAGTAGGTGGCCAGCTCACTGGAAATTAGGTATGGTGTCTGTTCTCATCAGCAGCAGTGAAGGAGTTTGAAGATTTACACTATGATACTCACATTGGGCCTTTGATTTCCAAATGAAACACTTCCTTTTACAGGGTAGTTTTGGAAATAAACAAATGGACCCGAATTTGTCCTCTTTCTGTCCCCCAAGAGTAGAGTACCCTTTGGCCATGGCCCTTTGAGACATCTCATATAAGGGAAGTGGTCTAGGGGATTCCTAAACGGGACATGACTATGGCAACCCAACCTACTAAGGCACCCTGACATGCCACCTCTCCACACAGGCTCCTTTCCTATCAAAATCATCTTGTGTTTTCTCTACTTTCTAACTTCATTTTTCATTTCAAATGCAAACTGTGGGCTGGGATGGCTAAAGTTCCTTGGGTTCAATGTTATTTTTAACTTTGTTAAGAAGCTTTCGGTCAGCCCTTTCCTCTGACAGACACTGGGGTATTAGGCGCTTTTCCCACACAACAGAAGAAACAGAGGCCATAGTGAGAAATGGCCTCTCCAGAAACAATAGAATTGACCAGCTAAATGCTGAAAGAGGCAGAGACATCAACAGCAACTTCTTCTCCTCCTTCTCCTCCTCCTCCTCCTCCTCCTCCTCCTCCTCCTCCTCCTCTTCTTCCTCTTCCTCCTTCTTCTTCCTCTTATTACTATTATTAATTTTATTTATTTTCATCCTAAGTGTTATCCTCCCTCTTTGTCCCCTTCACAGAATTCCCTTTCCCATCCTCCTCCTCTTCCCTTCCGAGAGGGTGCTCATCCCATATTCCCCCACCCTGGGGCATCAAGTCTCTGTAGGATTAGGTGCATCCTCTCCCACTGAGGTGAGACAGAGCAGGCCTCTGGTACATATGTGCTGGGAATTTGGACTAGCCCATGTGTGCTTTTTGGTTGGTGGCTTGATAGAAACTTCTTGTGCTACATCCATGTTTTTAAAGTAAGATCTCTATAAAAACATTTATATGAAGCTTATATTCAATCCTGAAGATGATCTTATCTTGAAATAATGTCCTCCTGAAATTCAACACTAAAGACCCATAGAACGACCTCATTTTAATTTTGCTATTGCACACTGGGGGAAAAGTCAGAGGACCTTCCTAGCTATCTAATTCTGTGTCGATGTTTGCCCCTAAGCTGTTTTGTTTTAAGTTAAGCTGTCAAAGAGTGGTAATTCCTACTCTGCATTTTCACAAGCTAATGGGAAGATTAAAATCGCATACAATAAGAGGCTTCAGGGTCTGGCATAAAGAGATTAGTCATTAGAATCAAGCAATTTAAGGCGTTTATGCTTAATCAGTGTAACCTTGGCCAAGTGATCTAACTGTACTGAACAGGGAGTCATCAAATCTACTGAAAGAGATTGCTGTGAGAATTTCAAAAGACAAAGTGCCAGCCAGAGTCAGTTACAGAGTTGGCACTCAATAAATGTTAGTACCATTCAAAACCACAAGTCTTCATCAAATACAAAGCATGTTGCCTGTTTCCCAATGAGTCATTGGCTACCCTGTAAATGGTTGTAAGACACCATGTCAAGGACAGGAAGTCACTGGTGTAGGCCTGGCCATCAGTGAACAAGTGGGTTACTTCAAAGCTAACTTGAAATTTTATCATTGAAGTCCCCAATACAAAAAAAAATTCAGATGAATTAATCATTAAATAAATGAATCACCAGTCTAAAAAGAGGCATAATTTTATTGTTATAACAAAAAAGAATTTGTAAAAACTAAGAAGGACTTTTTGTAATCATTTTCACCCTAAACTGAGTGCAGAATTTTCAAGTACATCATCAGATAAAATGAGATTTTTGAGTTTGGTATAATTATGGATAAATCTGTGTATATAGTTTCCATATATCTTTTATTAAAATATAACAGATGTGAATTTTCATTTCCCAGATATACTTATAATAGAATCTTGAAAGTGTTCATTCCACACAGAGATGTTTAGACCTTGTGTACACTTTTAAATTTTACACTTAGTGCAGAAGTCTGTTCTGCTCCTGACGTTTGAAACAGTTTACGCTGTGACATCAATCACAAGTATGAGTAAACAAAGAAACAACATAAAGAAGTTCATGCAAGTTCCATCCAGGCAAGCATGCTGGCAAGCTAGCTCACCATGGAAAGAAATCAAAACTCTCATTTGATAGCTGCCAAGGTATAAATCTTCCTACTGTGCTTGATATTAGGCAAACAACAGGTTCATAGACTTCTACATCTGTGACATGAAGTAAGAGGCAACTTCCAACAGGAGCCGCTTCTTACCGTTTGAGAGAAAGGAGCAAATGATAGACAGTGGAGACAAGAGAGGACCACTTAGGAAAGCAGAAAGGCTTAGGTTGGTTGGGGTGGGTAGGGGGGAACAGCTATCCAGACAACACACTGTTGTCTAGCCAACAGACCACTGTGGATTCCTCCTTTGTGGAAACCATCCTCTGGGACCATGAAAATACAACACAAAGCCCTGCCACTTCCAACTGCCCACTCTTCCTTACTGATGTCAGCTGCTATGCATCTCTACCTTTTGTGACTTTCCTAGAGAATGTGGAAAACCTACTGTGAAGCACCGCAGCTTTGGAGTGGATATTCTAACTGGACAGTTCACCAAGATGTGTCAGATTGGCTATTCTAATTATACAGGAGTTCATTGAGATGTATAGACTTTGGATCTGGTTCATTTTGGTGTGTGAATATTTTGTAATTTGAAATTTATTTATAATAAAGTTTTAATTAAAACAGTTGTACTTTAGGGTGTGTCTGGGTGAGCATGTATATGCTATACTATTTAGTTCCCATGAAGGCCAGATAAGAGCTATGGATCCCCTGGGGCTGGAGCTACAGTTTTGAGCTACTCATCATGGATGCTGAGAACAAAACAATAGTTCTCTGGAAGAACAGCAAGTATCCACCATTTCCTCAACCCCAAAATTACCTGTCTAATAGTAAACTCATTGACTATTCATTGGATGCTATTCTTTTCATTTACAGAAAAGGAAAGGAATGCATAACAAAGGTGAGTGTCCAAACTCACCTAGCCATGGAGAAGAATATTCGAGACCTTAATGATGGAAGATTTGAGACCTCTTATTCCAGAGCCAATAGTCTCCATCACTCTTTTTGAGAAGTGATCCCTATGTGCAGAATGTCTACTGATTAATGATTCTTATCACCATAACGCGTGACCAGTGAGGCCATCTCACATGACCAAGCAGTCATCGTGAAAGGCACCAACGTGCAAAGAGCCATCCACACATGCAGCTGTCTTTCCCGTCGAAAATGTGTTTTATTTATTCACTTTACTTTAGAAGTGACTTTTAGAAGTGATATAAATATCTCATTTTGGGTAAGGAGCAACTACAGAATGGATTCGGAAACTCAGAGTTTCAAACGCTTATGAAACTTTAAAAGAAAACTCCAGAAATAACTCTTGGACACAGTGCATTTCTGAAGCGTGAAGCTGCGCCCCCTCCTCAGGCCTTCCTAACCAAATCTGTGAAAAAATCAAAGGACATAATTTTTTAGGATTTCTTCTGCCACGAGAGATACTCTGAGCTGCAGTGTGACTGTGGCTCTGATGTCCCAGTCTTCCACAGGCAGCAGCTGGCCCATGGTATAAAAAGCAAATTGGCGAATAAAATTCACACTCCTCAAAATGTGCAAACGTCCCAATTTTTTTCTCTTCAGCCTCCCTTTCCTCTGAACCCAAACCAAGGAGGCAAACACGAATGTTTTAAAAAGTCCCTTTCAGTCTGAAATGCTGTCAATTTTCTTGGTAACATATTATGTTTATGGCAGTGAGTAATGAGGGCTTGCATGTGTGCACATACACACACATCACACACACAAATATTCCACATTACAGGGGTAAGCTATGAGATAACGAGAAATCTACGCATTGACTAAGCAAAGACCTATTTTAAGCCTGAAGTTAGGGAAGTCTGATGGGAAGACACAAATGTGTTCCTGAATAAAGGGGTAAGTCTAGTGACATGGTTCTGAATTCAGTATGTATATAATGCATATGTTGTGAAATTGTAACATATAATATAGCATATTATAATTTTATAAAACTCAGACTCCTCTTGACACAAGGAATTGACGACAATATTTAGAACTACATCAAATATCCTAAAAGTCTCTCAGGAAAGGTATACACTTTCTAAAATGTAATTTTCTAAGTGGAATTTCCTCAGTATTTTTTTTAAAAAAAACATTTTAACATCTTTAAGAGTTCCAATTATAATATGGATACCTATTGTTTAATATTTTTCAATCAACTGCTTTTTAAAAAGGATCACTATTTATAGAAGATTTGAAGATTTACAGAAAATTTTAAGACAGTTGGGACATATTTCTTCTGTATCCCCATTGATTATTTACCCTATCATATTGTATTATATTGTCATTAGATACCGTGTTTGTTTTTGAATGAACCAATGTTCTTTTGTAACCTTTTCCCTCATCTTTATTAAAATAGAGCTGGCATGTGATAACTGTATATGACTATGGTAGGCACTGTGACAGCTGGATACCTACAACCATTGTATGCATTGTGAATTGATAATTAATCAAAATAATCAGCATACTCATTATTCCAGCTACCTATCCTTCCTACCTGTGGCAATTTTCAAGGGAACACACTTTTTAAATATAGTCCATGTCCACTTACTAAGGGATGGTACTGCCATGGTGGACTGAGCTGTTCTGCATCAATCAGCGATGAAGAAAACGTCCCCATAGACATGCCCAAAGACAAGAATAATGGAGGTGATTCCTCAATTGAGCTTCAAGATCGCTGGGGTTGTGTCAGTTAACAAAAATTAACTGGCATACTCACTAGGACCAACAGCTCCTCACTACCACCCAAATTTGCCCAAACTCTCCACTGTACTGATTAATGAGTTCAGATTTTTAGAATTCATGAATATGTCAAATCACACAGTTATTGTCTCCTAGTACCTAGCTTACATCACTTTACTTAATACTCTCTTGGTAATCTAAATTGTCACCAAGAGCAGGATTTGTTTATTGCTAAAGACAGAGTAATTTTCAGTTGTTTACATAAGCCTCATTTTTACATTCATCCATCTGTTGATAGGCAGCAGGTTAATTCTGAACCTTGGAGGTTGTCACTGTCATAATGAACATGTGTATAGCTGTCTCTTTGACATACTGATTTTATTTCCTATGCGTGTGTGTGTGTGTGTGTGTGTGTGTATGTGTGTTGATAACTGCCATTCTCATAGGGGCAAGGTGTATGTTGTTGAGGCTTGAATTTGCATTTCCTTGATAAGTCGTGGCACTGAGCAGATTTTCTTATACCTCTTGGCCACTTGTGTGTTTTCTTGAGAGAACAGTCTGTTCAGGCACTATGCTCATTTTTAAAATCAGTTTATTTTTATTGTAGAGTTTCTTATTCATTTTATTTATTAACCTCTACTTACATGTATTGTTTGCAAGCATTTCTCTCCCTCTTAGATGATCTCTTAACTTTGTTACAGTGCAAATGCTTTGGGTGTCTAGCAACTCAAATTGATTAATGACTTAAACATAAGCCCTGAATCTGTAGAAATACTAGAAGAAAACAAAGAAAAATGAACAAATCTTGATGCATCATGATTAATCAAAACGCATCCTTCATTGACATTTTCTTAGTCTTTGTCTGGTTTCTAAGTACTGTTTATTATAGTCGGATCATATTGGCTGGATGATTCCATTTAACTAACATGATTCCTTAGGTTCTTTTTGCTTGTACATTTCAGACATTGTTTCTTTGGTTTTTGGTGGCAACTGGCAGTTGTAGGAGCTCAGTGCAGATACTTGTGGAGTGGCCTCCTGTTGGTGTGTCTAATGTCTTCTCCATAATCCAGTGTTATAAGTTTGGGGGGAAGAGGACTGTAGGGGTGGAGAGGTGGAGAGGCACGCTCATAATTCTCAGCCCAAGAAGTGCACACTGTGGGGAGAGCTCACTGTCACAGTAACTTATCTCAGTTCACACCAACCTTGAGCATGTGCGAGGGCAATGTTCCTCAGCCTTCATGAGGGTACAGGAGATTTTTCTTGTTGATCCATCACATTCTCTCAGAGAAGCTCACAGTGTGCAGTCCATGCTTAAATGGTGAGGAGCTGTGCTCTACCTCAGAAGATCTGCAGAAAGCACTTAGGATTCTTCTGATTGAAGGCTGTCTCTTCATCTCTTTCCCATCTGTTTTCTAGTCATAGACTCAGGGATACTTACTACATCCTTTGGGTCACAATCCAAGATCACTAGACTTAATGTGTTTCTCAATTTCTTCCAACATAGCCATGGACAGCTTCTTCAGGTGCCACCTGTGTCTTTCGAAATATCTCAGGTTGTGGGTTTATTGGTTTATTTCTTTTTTATTCCCCATCTAGCTGCTTACTTTTACAACATGACAACATTATTTAGGCTCATCTGGTACATTTCTTGCCTCATGTCCAGAACCAATCAATCTTCTAATGACACTTCCATCCCTGCTCCGCCTTCATTCATGAATGATATTTTAAAAATAGGATCTAGGCATCAGACACATTTATTGCTATTAACATGTCACTGCATCTATGCCTTTTCAACTGATAGAGAAGATATATGTGTGTATACTAACCGATGCATTTGCTCACATCTATAAATATTTCTGTACATAGCCATCTGTGGCAGCTCAGAACTATATATGAGTTCATACCAGTGGCTCTCACTTTAATTTAAACCAGTTGGATCATGTTTGCCTCCATCGTGTTTATCTGTAAAACTTCACCCTGGCATCGAGAAACCTCCTGCTTGCATTTACTTATTATTCAAGTCCCTTAGACATGTGCAGTAGCATCCAGATATCTCACCTGTATCCTAAGGGCAAATAATTTATCATCTGTAGGTCACGATTATATATAGCTCCTTTTGTCTTCACCTTATTGACTTTGGTAGCTTTAAATTCTTTCACCAGTTCAAAGTGTCTGTGTCATAATGTGTTATACAGTGAGGCTGTACCTTAAGCGAAATAGAAGCTGGCATGTTAATCGATCTCATTTTGTCACAGGTGCCATAATACTTAAAATGCAATTACATTTTGCCCCACATTCTGAAATACTTTCAGATCCGAGCTTAATTAATTTCTACAATCAAAGAGTTTGTTCACAGTGTGTATAAGGTATAAGACACTCACACATGTGTGCATGTGAGCCATACCTACCGATTATCCATTCATGTAATCAAATCTTACATAAATGTAATGTAATATTTCGTATTGCAGTTTCTGATAAGATACTTATTACTTAGTGAACAGGCATTAGAAAGAATATAAGAATGTATCCTAGCCTACCAGAGGTGACTCTGCTTCTATGGATTTAAATTATTTCTCCTCTTATCTTTCCCACATTTTAACACAAAATCAAGGGAAATACTGCCTTGGGTACTCCATTTTCTATCATTGTTGGCTCATTTCTAACTGAGGCCCGGCAGGTAAGTGCTGAGAATAGAGTGTGAGGATAGGCTTTGCTTCTGTGGCATAGATCTTTGACCTACCAAGGGACAGCAGCATCCAGGTCAAGGGTCATGTGATGGTTTGTATATGCTTGGCTCAGGGAGTGGCATTATTAGAAGGTTGGAGTAGGTGTGTCACTGTGGGTATGGGCTATAAGACCCTCATCCTAGCTGCCTGGAAGCCAGTATTCTGCTAGCAGCCTTCAGATGAAGATGTAGAACTCTCAACTCCTCCCTGCACCATGTCTGCCTGGATGTTGCCATGTTCCCATCTTAACGATAATGGACTGAACCTCTGAACCAGTAAGCCAGCCCCAATTAACTGTTGTTCTTGTAAGAGTTGCCTTGGTCATGGTGTCTGTTCACAACAGTAAAACCTTAACTAAGACAGTTCACTTGGTACCTTGCCCAGTTTTATGTACTGATTGGAGATAAGTATCCCAAGACAATCACAAAACATTTCAAACACATCTTTAGTCCCAGCACCCAGGAGGCAGAGTGGATCTCTGAGTTCAAGGCCAGACAGGTCTATATAGTGAGTTCCCCTCTTAAATAAACTAAAAGTAGCATAGGAGATAGAATGGCTGTTATCAGGGGCTGGGGGAAGGGAAGGATTGGGAAGACATGTTAATGGGTACAAAATTTCAGTTAGAGAAGTAATGTCAAGTAATGCATTGTACATCCTAGTGATTGTAATTAATTGTGTATTATACACCTAAAAATTGCTTAGATGATAGATTTTAGGCTTGACACTAAAAATGGAAAAATGGGCTGGAGAGATGGCTCAAAGTTAAGAGCATCTACTGCTCTTGCAAGAGGACTTGGGTTTGATTCTGAGCACCCACACATGGCTCACAACTATCTGCTACTCTAGTTCCAGGGGATCTGAAATCCTCTTCTGTCCTCTAAGAACACTGTACTCAGATGGAGTACAGACAGACACGTGTACAAACAAAACATCTACCTAAAATAAAATAAACAAGCCTAAAAAGTTTTCTAATGGAAATTAGTCAGCTTGACTAAACTATCACCAGTGGCTCAAATATATCATAGCCTATACATATCAAAATAACATGGTACCTCACCCAGATTATTACAGCATTATATAGTTTTTATCATGCTAAAAGTGGTCTGTGGAAGCCTGCCTGGAGCCACCTGATGCTTAGAACTGTTTGTGGGCTAAAACTGGAAACTATAATCAGAGTGGACCCATTTCTAATAAGTTCTTAATATTGATTTAAACTTTAACCCAAGCAGGGAACAACTATAAATAAACACTAATGCAATTTTATTTTTATATCAATTAGGAAATCAATAACTAATATCCTAATGTGTTCTTCAACACAGTATCCTTTTACCTTACACAAAGTCAGTCTATTCATATTGTATTTGGCATGCTGATAGTAAATAGATTTATGGTTCAGGGTTCTGATTTTGAAATCAGATTGATTGATAAAAATGGTATAGTCTTTACAGTGGTAAAATTCTGAGCCTGTCTGAGCCAGCTAGCAACTGTCTCTTAGCTCACTTATAATTTCCAGGGAAATCCACTTTTGTAAACCACGGTTGTATCATCAATTTGGTGATCTGTAAGCACAAGGCAGCAAAACATCGTTAAGTTGGGGAATGAGAGGCTTTGCTCTCAGCTTTACCGTAATGAGTAGTGTGCTCTCGGGAAAGTCAGTCTCTGCCTGAGACACTCAAACTCCCTCAGAGCACTCAAGAAGCCAACTGTGCTCTCAAGACTTTATGAGCCCAGGTCTCAGAACCTATGAGCACACTCCAGAGTCCTCAGGACTTGATTGTCTGTCCCTTCCTCAGAACACAGAGCTGGCTTTGTGGAGCTCTGTGGGCTTGAGAGTACGTGGCGGGGGCGGGCGTCTGGGAGCAGATTCATGAATAATTTCCTGTGTAGCTTGAACCCTATCTCCTCGTGTTTCTTCGGTCCTCCGTTTGAATTCAATCTCATGGCTTTCATCACTTTCCATCTTATCTATGCCCATACGATTTTCCAAGACAACAGCTAGCCTGAGAAAATGAAATGCAGCTCTGCGAGAGAGGGGGGCTTTGCTGTTTGGACTGCTGCTGCTAAGATGCTGGGCTACTGGACGGTCCCTGCGTTATTTCAGATGCCACCATATCTCATTGTTCCAAGTAAGGGCAGCAGCTTAAGAAATGCTTGCACGATTCCCAGACTTTTCTGAAGGGAAATGGAGGAGTGGATCTGGGACAGAGGGAAGGTGGGCGGAGGACTGGCCGCAGAGGAGGAAGGGACAACCACAGTCCGGATGTAATATATGAGAGAATGAAAAAAACAAAGAAAAGAAATTAAGGACAGATAATGAAACAAAAAGAGAAACCCGAGCATGTTCTGATTATTTCTATGAACTGGTCAATCCCTCACTGTGAACATACACACATTTCCATGGATCCATTAAAACACTACTTTCCAAGCCTCTGCCCATCTTATTTTTTAAGGCTTCACATCTTCCAAACCAGCTAGTAGCTTCCTCCGGTGTCTTGCCAGACTCTTTTCCAACTGCTAATTTTAACAATTTAAATTAAAAAATTATACTCCCTGCCTTAATTACCTATCACACATAAATAGATTTATTATTTATTTATTTATTTATTTAATGTATATGAGTACACTGTCCCTCTCTTCGGACACACCAGAAGAGAGTATCAGCTTGCATTACAGATGGTTGTGAGCCACCATGTGGTTGCTGGGAATTGAACACAGGACTTCTAGAAAGGCAGTCAATGCTCATAAACGCTGAGCCATCTCTCCAGCCCCACATTACACTTTTATAAATCTTTTGTGTACTGTATTTCACCACTAAAAGTCTCCTCTTAAGTTTTATAACGCTAAAACCTGTTATATTATTTGCCTATATTATTCAATTTTGTAATTTATTTATCTTTGAAATGACATTTGTGATTTTCAAATGTACACTAAGACCACGTGTAAGTCCCTACCATCAAGATACATGTCAACAGTGACAGGCACTCCATGAGGTTAGGTAGCATCAGGAAGGGAGACTTTTGGGGATGGGCCCCTCCCTCAGGGACTCTGGACTCCACTTCCTCTTTCCCTGATAAGGGCTGCTGAGGGAAGAGCCTCCTTAGGATTTAAATTGCCACATAAAAATCTGAGGTGTCTGGACTTGGTTGAGGGCAATACTACTTCCTCCAGGTTAAAAAAATAAAAATAAAATCTAAGTTCTACATCCGGTCCTGGTTGGAGACCTGGCATTCCAAGCAACCTCAAACATTTTATCGTATCATTTCTTCTTTTAAAGAGTTAATCTCATTGGGCCTGTCAATCGCTTGGTCAGAAGTGCATACTCCACCCCATCTAGAAAAGAAGCAGTTCTCCTAAAGACAAGCAGGAGGAAGAGGAAAAATAAGATGATGTATTTCCCCTCCCCTGAAGCCCCTCCCTCTATGCAGCCGCTTGCAGGACCTCTGTTAGGTAGGAGTTGGGCATGGGGGCTGCCTACCTCAGAAAAGCTAAGGATAACTTTTCTCTTTCTATCCTTTCCTTTCAGATACTGCTCAAAGGCTGGACGTGCTTTCCTGGATACTGGGTTTTTTCACTAGCTCTCCAGAGACCAGCCTCCAGCCTCTGCCTTCCACCATGCAGCTGCTTGCCAAACTCCATTACTAGACCTGCAGGCTTCCGTAGACCCGAACTGAAAAAGCGTGGCCTTCAGTCTCCTCCACCTCCTGCAAGCATCTGCCAGTATTTACAACTCATCTACTCTGCTGTTTTTCTCTCAAATTTCTAATAAACAATTTTTCATTAACAAGAGTAAGAACTAAGAGAGTAAAAGCCCACTTGCTCCAGTAATATAATGGCACCCAATATGAGGTCTCTAAATTTCCCCAGTAACAATGATGATAGGTTAAAATGTTCTAATAAACTATGTTTGAGGTCATTCAATAAAAAGCATACCTATCAGCTCATAAATAACCAAAGACTGGCTTTGCGGTGAAAAGAAGCCCACTTTATATCAACTGTCAAGTTTCATGGTGGGAAAACTCCTACCCCAGGACTGATTTAACAGCTGATTGCAAATGTAGAAGCCAATTTAAGGGAGCAAGTGCTTACTTTATTGGTTCTGTGTAAAGCACTGTTAAAAGATATTTTATAACCAAGTTAACACACATACCATCATTAGATACTTTGAACTCATACATGTTTGGCTCTTTAGCAATACTGCTTAAATAATTAGCACTAGCCAGCAAATAAGGAAAAAAAATAACATTTCTTAATCAGCTTGAAATATCTCGAGGTATAAAATGCTGAGGAAAACAAACATGAGTTGAATAAGAGGTATATCACCTAATGGAAATCTTATGACACGTGGTTTACTAATCTGATGGTAGCTCCCCTGAATACTGAGCAGGAATTACACTCACCAATGAAAGTCTGGGAACACTGGCTTTGATCTTAACATTGCTTCTAAATCATCGAACACCAGGCAAGGCCAGAAAATCACAATTTGGTTGCACTCTTTACTACTCCTGATGCCAATTCCCATATCCCTCCACAGCATCTACCCACTGGGACAATCCTGAACTGGGAGGATTAGGCCCTATTGTTTCATTTCTGTTTTAAATGTGATTTCCATTACAGCGAAGGATTAAGTTAAGTCCTTCTCCTATTAGGCCTGAGACTCGACTTTTCCCACTAATGATGAGATTTGCTCTGGTACACATCATCTCAACCCCTGTCCTCTATGATTACCGTGAGTGACTTCATTTCTCTACTTAACGTCTTCTAATGACCAGGAATTACGTCAGGCACTGAGGAGTCACAGAGCCTTAAGGACTCCTTGACTTCCTGTCTGATAGTCCACTGGACAGCTCAGAGCCAGCTAGAGTGGGGAGTGCCAGAAAGTTCTACAAAAGAACATGAGAAGTTAAATTTGGCTTTGGAAGCCCTGTGACTTCCCCACCAAGTCATCTGGGATGACTGAGGCTTAATCAACAACAACGGATGGTGCTAAAAGCAAAATCCAAACAGGAGATACTCTTAATGGGAATATACGTCTTGTTTTCTTTCACATATTTTATTATAAAATAAAAAAGAATTTTTGAAATGGGAACGTTCAGAGCACATTGAGAGCACCCTAACATTCTCTCTTTAAACACCAACCCTCTGGCTCGTGTCTGCTTAATCATTAACGATTCCATCTTTGCCATCTTGTCATAAAGGTATTTAGAGAATCTTCAGTACTTTTCTATAGAATGAGAATCATCAGGAATTCCTCAAATTGTCAAATCTCCCCAGCCATCCCATAATAATAACCTTCCTGCTTAACCACATTCACACCTTTAAATAGTAAAGAATCATTTGCCCTTATGACCAGGGAAATCCTATTTTTCCTTTAAGAACACACCTCTGTGTTTGTTTTCGCTGCGTTGGTCAGTGTATGGCATTAAACCATCCTTCAGTCATTCAGCTTCTCTTCCCAGACTGCCTGTGCGATCTCCGTGGTGGAAAGGCATTACATCTTTTGAAACCCTCTTTTCATTTCTGTTCACTCATTCATTAAACTTCATCCAACGTATGGTGGTTTGCCCTCTGAAGTTTCCTGACTTCATCGGAATAAGATCTGGCTTTATGGTAGTAGGAGACAAAAGCAAAGCTAGGAGTGAACAGCAAAGGGCTGCTTAGCACAATCCCTCCGTGTTTTACAGCAACTTCAGAATTCCAATATTTTCCTTATAGTGAGCTGCTTACTGTTTAGAGATAGTTTTTTAAAAACCTTAAAATGAATGAATCTGGACTAGAGAGATGCTGAGCAGTTAAGGCTCTTGCAGAGGACCTGGGTGAACTCCCAGCACCCACATGGAAGTTCTAGAAGGTCGCATACAGGAGAACTGATGCCCTCCTCTGGCTTTCTTGGGCACCATACACACACACAGTGCACCTAGACACATTCAGACAAAACACACACACACACCCAATAAGAAACAATCAAATAAGCAAAAAACAAAACGAAAGAATGCATTTGTTCATAAAGAGTTCCAAAGCTGTATTGAAGGGAAAAGACAATGCTTGAACATTTCATTGTCCCTTAGAATAAAAGATTGTTATTCTATGGATGTAGGGGAACTCTCCCCTCCCAGTTTGCACTGGAGTCTGCACCTCGCCAGCTCCTGTCTGATGCTCACACAGTTTTTCTGGGGGATCTGGAGCTTGATGTCATTCGGGCACTCATTGCATTCTTAAAATTCAGTTGTTTTCCCTTTTGCTCAGCTAAAGTATGGCTCCCTCATTTTCTAACAATTGACATCAGTTGCTCCCTCCAAAGTTGGTTAGAGAATGCATTGTAATTGCCCAAAATGCATAGCTAAGTAAATAGCAAAAGGAATACTATAGCTCAGGGTGTCTGGTCTCTTCATTTACAGTGAAATGCAATACAAGTTTAACAAGGGCCACTGTAGCACAGGAAGGGTGGGAGGCACTAAGCAGCTGCTGAAATAGCAGACAGGCTCAGATCTCAGGAATCTTATGGTCAACTGAGGAGATACAGCCACAACTAGAATGAAAGCTGGACAGAACCATTACCACAGATGAACAGTGTGATGCAATGAAGTTTTAGCAGATGGCAAAATCATTTTCCACTTTCCAGACCTGAAACTAGCCATGGAAAGAGCAAAATACAAGATTAATACACAGAATGAACAAATAATTACTCAAGAGATGTGTGCCAGGTGATATCTGGAAGTCTAAGTAGCAGGCTATTAGCATCTAGTTTTTATTTTTGAAAGTCTAATTGGAAAGACAAATGAGAGGTATCTAGGAGATAACAGGCAGACAGACAGACAGACATGACAGGATAAGACAGATAGCTCTTAAATGACTGATAAATAAAAGATAGAGAAATAGGTAGGAATATATATATATCTGATAGATGATATAGACAGAAAGACAGATAGACAATAGATATACATACATAAATACATAGATACATATCACATACATATCACTGAGCAATTACAGGAAAATGACAGTGCTGCTGGGAGAGGTTAGGGTCCTATTTTAGACATAGAAAGGTCTCCCTGATAAGGAAAGTCTTTAAACTCTGCTCTTGAGAAAGTGAGAAGCAGGATATACAGATATTTGTGGGGAGAGATGGTGCTTGAAGCTAAGCTTGGGTTTCACTTGGGAGATCTTTGAGTAAGAGGCAGACAGGTAGTCCTAAAATGAACAAGCTAAGGAATACAGAGTTAACCAGCCAATGCTAAGGCTCTTGTAGTAGAGGATAAAAATAAATCACAGATTATAATAATGGAAAAGTAGAGCTGAAAGGCATTTGACACTTTCATCATGTTAACTGCCTGTCTATTAAAACATCCAGTTTCTTCAGAACTTCTAAGGTACCTCTGGGTTGAAATTGATCATAGCATTTTATTTCTAGTTTAAAATAGTTCTTATTTGTTGAAGAAAAATCTAAAACATTAAAATATAAGAAGGCCAAAAATTAACTGTTACACATCAAAGCTTATTAAGTATATGCTAGTAGATGTACATATGTCACATATATGTATTAATATACACACACGCATATATGTTTAAACAGAAACATATCTTTTATTGTTTTGGAGTCACTGCCAGGAGTTATTTAAGAGCCCTCAGATCCAGACATTTGTGTGAAATATGATCAAATCGGAAAGTTGGTATAGTTGCAATTTTTTGTATATTGTTCTTATTATTACTCATTTTGACTTTGAAAATCACAATTAATCAACTAACCAACTAATCAATCAATCAGTCAGTCAGTCAATAACTCAATCAGGAAGTTCTCCATATGAATCTCCCTCCTATTGTTAACATCAGCCAGTGCCATGGACAATAGCATCCCTACCCCCAGCCTTTCAGGGCAACAACCTTACTCTACCCTAGAGGAGTGCCTGGATAACAGGACTGTGTGGTGGGTTCTGACTGATTTAATACAATCCCAGACACCAGAAATGGAGGGTCAATACACTAACTCCAACCAGTCAGGACAACAGAAATGCTTCCTGTTACGTTATCCTACCCCATGTATTCTTTTCTAAAGATCAGCCTGGAAAAATGTCCACATTAGTATGTGATATTTTCGATAGTAAAGAGGATAATTTAAAAACTTATTTCTGTAAGTGAGATTTCAATATTCAATGCCGTATCTATATGAAAACATGTTTTGTGACAAAATCTCATCTTACTAATGTAATA
Organism: Grammomys surdaster; assembly: GCF_004785775.1. Taxonomy (NCBI): domain Eukaryota; kingdom Metazoa; phylum Chordata; class Mammalia; order Rodentia; family Muridae; genus Grammomys; species Grammomys surdaster. Next base: position 5,703,939 of record NW_021604597.1, on the reverse strand, counting down.
AATATCTACTGATTAATAGTTCATTCGACCATTCATGATCTACTCTATATCAAGTTACTTGATTATAGCTAGCCAGGATGGCTGTCTGCCCCGTTACACACCGTTCCTCATTCTCCGTGAGATGATGGCTAGAAGGATATTGTTCCTCGTGTATAGGGCTTATGACTAGAAAATCAATCATCCAATCCTCCTTGATTAAATACTTCATATGAAACCTAGACATGGTATACACTATATTTATCTGGCCAATGTGTAATCATTAGTCTTGATTTGCAGGTCAGTATAGGGTGTGTGTAATGTGGTGTGTGTGTGTGTGTGCGCGTGTGTGTGTGTATGTGTGTGTTTGTGTGTGTGTATAGTGGCGTAGATTTTCAAAACTTCCACGGTAGAGTTAAGTTTCTACTAAAAAAAAAATATTTTCATCAGTTAAATAACCAACAAATAGCTACTAATATGATACTTAAATTATGCCTGGTTAGAAAATAGATTTCAGGGGCTGGAGAGAGGGCTCGGTGGTTAACACACTTGTTAGGCTTGTAGAGGATCTAGGTTCACTTTTCAGCACCCACAGGATGTCTCACAACTGTTTGTAGCTCTAGTTTCAGAGGATATGATTTCTTCTTCTAATCTCTGAAGGCACCAGGCATTCGTGTGGTGCACACACACACACACACACACAAAGAGAGAGAGAGAGAGGGAAGGAGGGAGGGACGGGAAGGGAGGGAGAGAGAGGGAGGGAGGGAGGGAGGGAGGGAGGGAGGGAGGGAGGGAGGGAGGGAGGGAAGGAGGCAAAATACACATAGAATAAAATAAAAAATACAAATTTAATTAAATCACACCAATGATTTTAAGCTAGTGAAGATAAGATGTCAATCAAAATACTCTGTGGGTGTAGCCACAGCAAGGATACAGAGAAGAAATACGTGGAGTGTTTCTCCTATGACTCCAACTCCAACACTGAGTAGCTGTGAAATCTGCAGCAGTGGCCCACAGTCAACCCCCAGGAGTAGTCATTGCCTGCCGTGATGGATGCAACAACTCTAGGAGCGCCTGGTGTCTACTCAAGTTTACACAGGATGGAGTACACAGGACCGAGTGTAGCTTTATCTCAGATTATGGAGAGCCTTTGAATCCTTGAGAAGAGAATGAGAAAGGGCAGGCAGTGGGAAGGTGCGGTGATCGTGATGAGGTGTGGGGAGGGGCTAGGATAGATGATGTTAGATGAAACTCATAAGTCAGAAATCAACAAAGAAGAACCATGACTTCAGAACAACAGCTTGGCCCTATCTTGACTTTAAAGGGGGATCTGGGACTTCTCCCAATCTGAGGCCAGTCTTACGTTCTCTTCTGGAAATTGGCACTAGCACGTTCAAGAAAAATAGCAGTCTGCTAACATGCCTTTTTGTTGTAATACAGAAAGGTAAGGAGCCTCTTGGGGGACATATTAAATCTCTTCTCTGAGACTGGAAGACTTGATACGTAGTTGTTCACAGAGCATAGATGGCTTCACTCCTGATGGCTGACTGAATACTAAAGCAGCTTTCAAATAATTTCCAATTGTTTACAGTTTTCCGATTAGATTCTTTTGTTTTACCTACTGCCCAATGAGTGACTCACTAATAATCCCAAAAAGATATGCCAGCTCATGTGACAATAAAGACAACCTTCAGGTGAGAGGAAGGTTGCAGACGGAGTTTTCAGTCTGAAAACTGTCAGACTGAAAGTGAGGTGTGTGAATGCAGCTTGGCTCCATTTCCTGTTTGACAGAGGGCCCAGTGCATCAATACTCTGAACCAGCCAAACACTTAATATTCTATCTACTCAGAAGTAACTGGCAGCTGAAGGTTTCCTGGCACTAGGTCACAGCACAATAAATTCCGATATCCACCATCAGTGTGTCATCTTTCATAACATAAGCGCTACTTGAGTCACCACAACCCCTTCAAAGCCCAAAAGCCTATCTGTTAATCAGACTTCTGGGGATGCTGTCAATATGTGAAACATTTCTGCCAGGTACAATTCTGCGGAACCTTCCTTGAGATTCATCTGAACTCTTCAGTTAGACTCCTGTCATTTTTAAATGCCACTCTTAAATGGGAACATCCAAATCTACTTACACAGTGGATTTGAGATATAAGAAACATTATGCACAATTCTGAAAAAAACCAGGATTGCAGACTTATATAAATGTCACTAAGGAAGAGGCACATAGACAGATTCAGGTGACTCTGAATAGTTCCCATCTCCCCTGCCTTTCCTGCAGTTAAGGAGATGTTGCTTGGGATCCCCTGGAATGTGGAGTGAGGGGTAAGGGCTTGTTCTCTTGGTTACCAATCTGTGACCAAATCTATAACCCAAGAAATCACTGCTCACTTATTCAAAAGCTTAGTCATCGCTAAACAAAACAGATCATGAGTTTCTCATCCAAACATAAGCCAAGTGGGGTGCACTGTAAAGAAGCATGAGGAAGTCCTGTGTGCTGGAGAGAAATAAGCCTGGGGTCTGGGCACCACGTTTCTTTTGAGTCTCAGTTTCCATTCATTATTCCCTGTTAAATTTAAACCCATGGTGTGCTTCTTAAAATGGAGATTATAGCACTCTGGGGCAGAAAGTTTTCTATTGATTTTTAAACTTTTGATAATTTCATACTTGTATACAGTGAACTTTGATATATCCGCTTCATATTCTCTCTCTCTCTCTCTCTCTCTCTCTCTCTCTCTCTCTCTCTCTCT
>NW_021604597.1:5694489-5701197 GCF_004785775.1 Grammomys surdaster | reverse complement strand
TCTCTCTCTCTCTCTCTCTCTCTCTCTCTCTCTCTCTCTCTCTCTCTCTCACCTGAAGACCGCCTTCTTCTGAGTTAGCCCCTCTCCATTCTCTACCTCTCCTTGTGCAAGTCGTATGCCAGTGGTCACAGATGCAATGTGTTTATGACTGCAACAGCCATTTCGCAGCCAGAAGTCAATATTTCTCTACACTCCTCCCTGTCATCTGGCTTACCCAGCCTAACCATAATCTTTTCTATAGTATTCCCCGAGATGCAGAGGGAGAGGTAAAGATGCCCAATGATGGGTAAACACTCAAGTCATTCACTGTCAGCTCTTTGATCAGCTCTGAGTCTCTGCATCAACTACTGCCCACTGCCAAAACGAGGCTTCTCTGATCAACGTGAGCAGTGCACTAGCCTAAGAAGCAGCAGGCACTCTGCTTTAGCTGAATCTTTAGGAGTTAAATACAATCACATACAGTGCCTGCCTTACATAGAAATACACCCACAAAAAAGGTATGAGGACACTGTTGGTAGTGATTCACAATAAAAGCAATTGCTGATGATGTAAACTTGAAAACAAAGAGAACTAGCCACAAATAAAGATGCTGTAGAAACTTCTTCCACACTAGACTTGATCCACCTTAAATGAAAATCAAACATGGAAGCTATGATTTCAGTTTGATATTCCTGCCTGAAAATATGTTTGGTCACTGAGGGTCTCCTAATGTCAAAATGCCAATAACTCTGGCCCAAATGTTTCCTGCAAACTATGTGAGCCATTACTTCAAGTGGCCACTGACCATGTAAGGCCTTGCTACCCTTGTACTCAGTGACTGCCTCTGATGTCCTCTGGCTGAATGTTTGTAACAGGAGAATAGGGCTGTGTCTGTTTCACTGGGTTTGTCTGGAGCTAGTACAGTACCCCATGTCTGTTAAAATGAAATGGTTTTGATACAGATCGTGACTTTCATCATCTGAGCTTTGATAATAATTATTAATTCTTAATAACTTTTGAACAGCTCCTCTAGTATCAGAAGCACATTACGAAATGCCATTGGAGTTGACTTTGAGAAACCTTGAAACATTCTAGATGGCTGCTTCTCAAGATGTACTTCCAGTGCTTTCCAGGGTCCCAGGGATACTACAAGGAATATTAAGGGAAGGAGTTGTAGACCCAGAGGGATTTGGCATTGCTTTCCTTTTCAAAGATTTCATGTCTCATGGGGACATTAGGCTGTTAGATCATAGCATCAACTAGATTTATAATTTTCAAAATATATAGGGAAAACTCTGCTCATAATTCTTCTTGATAACATGAAGACTCTGATTTGGAGGGAGGGCATGGCAGTGATTTTGGAGGGCAGCAAGGAGACTAAGGAAGAGGACAGGTGTGGCCACTATTCACAATGACTATCTGCTAGAATGCCACCTTCTAATGAGAAGATGGCCCAGAATAGCAGAGCTTATTTCTTTGCATCTCAGGATGATTGGTGTCCCTTTTGAGTAAAAGACGCAAGGAGCTACTTACAACCAACATCTTGTCGAGAGATAATGTCATTTCTTTTACAGAGTGACTAGTTAGGAATTTATCCTCAAGGTGTTAGATAACTTACTCACTAGTGTGCATAAAGTTCTTACCATACAACCGCACGTCTAAAATGAAGGCAATAGTACTTTTGCAAGAATAAATTACTTATGAGAAGTTATAAAGAATCCCCAGAAAGTACTTCGTCAATCCATTGAAACTATTATTTCATTTTTAAAACAAGTTATTCCATGTGGGTTTGGGTATTTGGCACATATAATATATCTGTAATAATCAGGTAAAACAAGGAGTAATTCAAGTCTGATAAATAGCGGTGCTGGGTTGAATGAGAAATGCCCCATAAAGGCACTAGCTTTGAACATTTGACCCTCAGTCGCTGGTACCACTCAGGGAGGATTAGCCCATATAGCCTTGCTGTAGGAAGCACATCATGGGGTGAGCTTGGAGGGTTTAAAGTGTCACCCCACTTCCAGTTAACTCTGTCTTGTGCTTGCATGTGAGATGTGAGCCCTCAGTTTGCCTCTCCTGCTGCCAAGCTTAACCTCTGCTTGCTGCCATGCTTTGCATGCTCGCCACGGACTCACCCTTCTGAAACCAGAAGCTCAGATAAACCCATAAAAATGAGTTGTCTTGGTCCTAGTGTTTTATCACAGAAACAGAAAAGTAGCTAATAAGCTAAGTAGGAAGACAAGACCTTGGCAAGAATTTTTAGTATTTGATGAATTTAGCATATGCATACACTTGCTCTGAGTAACTCTGGTGAAAGCATTCACTGGAACTAACCAATAAGAAAAAGAAATGATTCATTTATTACTTTGAAAACAAAGACTAGGCATCACTGAACAAGGTACCACAGAGCTGATGGCCAGAAGGAAGTAGTTAAAGTGACCTAGTGATCATAAATTTACTGTCACTCAACAGTGACATCTCTCAGCTCCAGAGAAGACAGAGATCCATATTTATTAGGTCTTATAACCAGGGTGGAGAAACAGCCAAGTATGGTATCCCTCAGAAGGATGAGACTGAAACATCACATGTTTGAGGGCAAAGTAGACTACACAGCCAAGCTCAAGGCCAACTGACCTAGACAGTGAGGATGTATGTTGAAACCAATGACTGCAGATGTGGCTGAGTGCATATCACGCACAAGGTGCAAAATCCAGAGCACTGAACCAACCAACCAACCAACCACCACCACTATCATCATCATCAACAACAACAATCTAGTGGGAAACAAAGAAGAAAAGGGGCATCCTCATGTTTATCCTTCATAAGGAGTTTACCAAGCCAAAGAAAAAAATCTTGAAAATTCTATGTAAAATCATCCAGTTTACATCATATTAATGATAACTTTCTTCTGTCATCAGATTTTATTCTCCAGTAAGCACGGCTACAAGTACTTTGACTTTCATTCCTTTCTTTATGATTAAACACTAACAGGCAATAACAGTAACTTACTACTCATTTGGATTTCTTAATGAGACTGATTATTGCAAATAATCACTATACTGTAAAACAATAAAGGATAAACTTTCTCTGTACGTTAAACAGACTGCAGGTATGCAACAATTGAAGAAAACATAGTGACTGAGGCAGGCTAGTCAACAGATCTCCTAGATCCCTGTGCCAAGTGCTCAGCCCCTCACAGGGAAGGAATCTGAGTCTAATTCCACTTCCATCCCTACCAGGAAGCCTTATGCCACTTAACCTCAGTGTGCTTCAATTTACAGGCTGCTGTGAGGCAAGGAGGAGAGGCTGCATGTTAGCTATGCTGGGTACACAATAGGCACTTGGCAAATGCTGGCTGCTGTTGCAGTGACTTGCAAATCAGTGGTACTTCCTGTGTAGGGGGAGAGAAAAGGAAGAAATATTTGGGAAAAAGACTCTTAGCTTCTGAAAGCCATCTATAAAATTCATGACAATTTGACACTGTCAAGACTCATTTTAAAATATGACACATTTAAAGATGTTCCTGTAATCTAAACAGCCAGCCCACTCACTGAAATTATATTGTAAAATGAAAAAAATAGCAATTTCACTATATTATAAATAAAGAATAGATGACACCAAATATGCACACCCACCTGGTGAGTCACTGGGAATACTGTCCCTGGGTTGTGACACACCTGAATGATATCACTTTCCCAAACGGGTCTCATCACAATTAAAAACAAGGTACTGTGCTTTGAGGCCAGCAACAGCAGCAGCACACTGTGAGTTTTAACGCTTGTACACCCAGAGAGTACAAATTCATCGTGCTAAGTACACAAGCTACATGCATTTTCCATCATCAGAGTGGAGAGGAATCTGCTGACAGCAGGCTGATGAAGGCTTTATGCTGCATGAGCATGGTAGCCTTGGTACCATGATGCAGCTGCCCTCCCTGCAGACAGTCCTAGAGTAAACCAGGATGCTGGGGCTGTTTTCCCCAGTAGGGTTCCAGAGCTGCATCCCTCTGTCCTAAAGATGACAGGCATGGAAAATTCACTGCTACCCCTTCCTTCTAAAAGCACCAACCTCAATGACCAGAGTCCCAGGCTTTCCAAAGAAAAAAAGATTAGTTTGTGCTATAGCCTGAAAATTTTTTTTTGGTATTATGGGATGTGTTCTACATGGAAAGGAAAAATTACCAATCTGTAAAGTAGGAAAAGAAAAAATATTAAAGAGGGAAACGTACACTTAAGTAAAAGTGTGTATCTTTTCATGTCAGGTTTGGGGGTGTGCCTATTATTCTAGCACTCTTGATACTGAGTCACAGGTTGAAGGCCAATTTGGGCTACATAGTGAGTTCCTGGATAGTCAGGGCTACATAGCAAGGTCCTGTTTTGAATAGAACAAAGAAAAATGAAACAAAATGTATTTCTTAAAATGAGGAAAGGATAAGCATTGAAAAAAATATTGATAGAATGTTAAGAAATATATTGATAGAATATTAAAAAAAATTAATGAACATTCTAAAAAAAAAAAAGCCACACCACTACCTCTGGGGGGAAAAATCAGAATTTTATACTCTGATTCTTGAAAAACTATGGCTATAAAATAGCCAGATAAGCTAAGCCTGTAAGAGCGTTCTGTTCTTACTTTCCTGGCAGTAAACAATCGGCTGACTACACCCTGGGAAGCCATGATAAATTTCCCTGTCTAGTTAAAACACCCCCGTGCTGTGGATAACTTGGCTGGCTACACTGTCTTGGTTCCAAGTTCTAAACAAGAGGTCATATAAATCAATCCTAAACTCTTTACACAAAGCCACAATGAAGAGAGTTTTGGTATTGGGTCTCTAAGTAAATTTAACTCAGCTTTGGGGAACTTCTATTAGAACACTAAAATGTAGATTTTACAGTTCCCAAACTAAACTCTTAGTTGTTTTTTTTAATTTTTATTTTACCCTGTTTTTAGGATTTATTTTTATGTGTGTAAGAGCTTGCAAGTATGTATGTGCACCACATGTGTGCCTTGTCTGAGGAAGTGAGACAAGGCTCCAGGTTCCTTAGAACTGACAGTTGTCAGACATACTATGAGTCATGCAGGTGCTTCAAATGGAATCCTGGTTCTCCTGAAGAGCAGCAAGTGCTCCTACCTAGTCTCTGGGCCATCTCTCCAGCACCCTCTTATTCCAGACTCTGTTTTTCTCTCTCTGAATCTTGGCAGAACACCCTTTTATTAATAACTGTTTTACCTGACCCTCATAGACAGCTTTTAATAAATTTCTCATGACCCAAAATACAATAACTTAGAACAAGAGTTCAATTTAAACAAATTTTAAATGGTCAACTTCTGGAGGAAAATAAGAAGATGCTGGGGATGGGTCCATAGTTCATTTCACTTTTATCAAAGTAGTATTTTAAAACCCTTTGGAAGAGCATGAGCAGTAGAAATCACTGAAGATACGGTCTTTCAAAAGACACTACAACAATCTGAATGAGTTTAAAACTCCGGAATCATGTGAGAATGAGCCAAAATGAAAAGAAAAGGTAAATTTTTGTTTGTGTTTCCAAATCTAGAGAAGTTTTGTAATTAATGAAATAATATCACTGTGAGGGTAGCCTAAGGCATCCTTGATGTACAGTTTTCACATGAGCCATCGGTAGCGGAGACTTAACACTTCCGTGCGATGCTGAGTCTCACTCTATGTTTCCCAGAAGAAGCTGAACTGAAGTAAGAATTCTGCACTGAGATGCAAAACAGTCTTGTTGGAAAAGTCCAGCAAAGAGCGCTTGGAAAATGCTAGCTGGGACAGCAATAATTTGGAGGGGAAAGCTCCAGGGGCTGTTGAATCTTTTAGAATACAACTTTCATCAGTCAAGTGTTAAGACAACATAGCCAGCATGCAACAGAAATGAAAATAGCAAACGAGGGGAAAGCATACATCAGGAATCAGGGCTCCTTCTCCAGCTGAGACCAGCAATTAACTTCGCCATGGATTTATCTCCGCCATTAGGCCACGAGAATTCAGGAATGTTTAGGAAGTGACAGGGGATGCGTCTGGTTTATCACCCCCTTGTTGACAAAATCTCTCTTTCTCAGTTGTACCTCACCTCCCTTTACTCTATGCTCTTTCCCACAAGTGAAATTTGACTCCTGTAAGAAGACCAGTCCATCTACCTACCTCTGACACACCAGCCGCTTCCCACCTTGATCCTTGCTTGCACCTACCAGGCTGAGCCATGGGATCAAGCACTATTTTGTGCTGATTTGGGTCATCTTCAGCTGCCTTTTGTTTGTTCCTTTCTTTGGCTCTCGCAGAAGTGACATTGAGTTTATGTGTAGTTCATAGTCCATTTACATATAATCTAAAATGTTTAAACTCCATGGCTTTAGTGCTATTCCTTTTAAGTGCGCTGAAAACAATCATTCTGGTCAGCAGTAAAAATGAATTGTAATTATCATAGGAGCTTCAAAGCAATGCTGCCTTCACTACCACTGACTGCTCAGCAGAGGAGTCTTTGGATGTCATCTTACATCAAGTGACTAAAAGAGCGTGATGGCTTAAATAAGAATGGCCCCATAAGCTCACATATTTGAATCCTTAGTGACTAGGGAGTGGCACAATTTGAGAAGGATTAGGAGGTGTATAATTGTTGGAAGAAGTATGTCACTGGGGGGTGGTTTGGAGGTTTCAAAAACCCATTCTCTCTCTCTCTCTCTCTCTCTCTCTCTCTCTCTCTCTCTCTCTCT
>NW_021604597.1:5657556-5694479 GCF_004785775.1 Grammomys surdaster | reverse complement strand
TCTCTCTCTCTCTCTCTCTCTCTCTCTCTCTCTCTCTCTCTCTCTCTCTGTCTTCTCCCACTTCCCTTCCCTTTACATACCAGGATATAACTCTTCACTAGTTTTCAAGCATCACACCTGCCTGTTCTCTGCCACAATGTTAATGGACTAAGCCTCTGAAACTGTAAGCAAGAAGACCCAAAGGAATTTTTCTTTGATAAGAGTTGCCTTGGTCATGCTGTCTCTTCATAGCAACAGAACAGTGACTAATACAATGAGTGAGATTAGAAGAGATCTTTGGTTTGAGAGATATTCTAACTTCCTTTCTGATGCTGTAATAAAAGACAAACCAAAAGCAATGTAGGGGATCAAACAATTTATTTGGCTTACACTTTCTGGCTATTTCTAGTTACAGTACATTGCTGAGAGAAGTTGGGCTGGAACCTGAGGCAGAAACCATGGAAGAATGCTGCTTGCTAATCCACTCACAGCCTCATACCTAGCTAGCCTTCTAAAGCTCAGAAAATAGTGCTGCCTACAGTAGGCTGGGCTGTCCTACATCAAGACAATCAATTAAGATGGTATAACCTAGAAATGCTCATGAGTCAATCTGATCTGGGCAACCGTCCACTGAGACTCCCGTCCCAGGTGACTCCCAGAATCTGTGAATGTAACAGTTAAATGTAACTAGTACAAAAGGCTCGCGCTATTTTTTTTTGTAAAGAAACTAAAAGTTCACATAACCAAGGAACAGGTGGAATGCAACCACTCACATTGATCACATTACATTGATTACTCCTGAGGGAGTTATGAGTTCCCTAGCATGGTCAGACCCAGTCCTAACCCAGAGGGTATAGAAACCTTCCAAGGAGAACAGTCCAGCTGTTTTTCTTATATAGACATAATTCTAGTTCCAAGTTCTAAGGACCATGGGCACCTAAGATCATGCTAGCATTTGCAAAGATTGAATACTCCATAAAGTATGCTTTGTAGTGACAACATGAATAATTATTGTTCTGCTGGTCTGGTTAATGGACAAGAGGGATCAGAAGTGACCCAAGCCACTGGGGCTTTGGCCAGACTGCATGACGTCAGGTCAGGGTTCATTCAGCACAGCCAGGATAAGTCTATTGTTTTCCTCCGTGGCATTCTTACTTGGAAGAGTTCACTGCTGATTGACCATACTCTCTTTCATCTTCAGTTTTTACCAGCTGTCAAACATCATTTTTCCAACTTTGTAAAGAAATTTAAGGGACATTGCATTCTGGCAGAGATATCAAAGGCAAAGACGCTTGCCTCCAAGAAAGCTAGTTCACTTTGGGTGAAATGAGTTCACTTGTGTAGAAAATCAGATTTATATAATTTCATTTGGGTGCAACAGTGTGTACATTTCCTGTTTTCTACTTTGAGCATTTTAACACTTCAAAATTCCCCCAAGAGACAGATTCTTACATTCTTGCTAATGTATCTCCTTTCCCTTCAATGGCATTGCTTCACCACACTTAAAGCCCATACATCTCAGGCAGCTAAGCAAGTAAAACTGTAAAATGATGTTAACATTTCTTCCTTTTCCATGTTTATTTATTTTTCTTTAGAAACAAAGTCTCACTATGTAGCACACTGGCTGGCCTAGAACTTACTATATAAATCAGGCTGGTCTAGAATTCACAGAAATCCCTTGTTTCTATCTCTCAAGTGCTGGGATTAAAGGCATGCATCACCACACTGAGCTTTAGTTTCTTCTTTCTTATGATATAAATCTAAAGAAAAGATGAAATGCATAAGAGGCGGTGTTACTTTAAAAAATAAGATTGATGTTTTTAAAATATGATATTGAAGATTTTAAGCTATGATGTATTTTGTAAATAATATCTCATAATTCTCTCATTATACAGATACAATGTTTAACAACAACATTGTTATTATGGACATTTCAAATATGATGAAACAATCCTGCAACATTAAGCAATATTTGCTGGTGGCTGATAGTGGAAACCAAAGCATGGATGACTCCTGAGACCAGATTATTTTCACTATGCTATTTCATCTTAGAATATAAATTAAAGTTATAATAGCAGCTAATCTTTAGCCAGAAGTTTATATGAGATGAAATGCAATACACTAGTTTATAACATTAAATACATTACCTCATTTAAGCCCTGTAACAATTCTACAAGGCAAGAATGCTGCCATCTCAGTTTTATAGATGAAGAAACTAAGGATAAGAAAATTTAAATAATTTCTCAACACATAGTTACAAGGAGTAGGACATTTGCATCTTGATTTGAATGACAGAGAGTCCGTGGTCTTCACTATAAGGCTGTACTGCATGTAGTTGTAAGAAGATACATTACATTAATCAATTCACAGATACTTTAACTTGAATTTTGTCATTAAGACTTACGCAATAAAACTTGAACAATATTGCTGAGCACGGTGGTACACACCTTTAATCCCAGCACTCAAGAGGAAAAAGCAGGTGGATCACTGTGAGTTCCAGGCCATCTTGGTCTACACAGCAAGTTCCAGACCAGACAGGACTAAATAGATAGACCCTATCTCAAAAATAAACAAATAACAAACAAGCAAAAAACCCCATATAAACAAAAAATAAAAAAACCTGAAGAATACCAGTAACTATATGTTGATCAAAACAAGCATAATGAATTCATTAAAATATAAGTTAGCACAGGTAATTATGAATATTTATCCACTCAAATATCAGATTACAGCCATCCTTAATTCATACTTCATTCACCAAATTTCTTCTCCATTTTCCCCCCAAAGACCAGTTTGGTCTTACCCACTTCTACCCCCTTAGTTTTTCCTAAGCCCCACTTGCCCACCCACATAAGGTTTAGATACATATAGTTAATGCACAAGTAGTACTTACCCATATTTACAGAGTACAAGAGGATAGCTCTATCATACAAAGACACATGCACAATGGGCAAATCAGGACAACTAGCATTCCAACCTCCACAAGCCCTTATCCTGTCTATATGTTAAGGGTCTGGACACCTCTGTTCACTCAAATTGCCCCAGATTAGCAGTGGCTGTAGACTGTATTTATTATCCAATTGTCTCCTCATAGGACATCTTACCTGAGCCATTAACAGTAGGTCCCTGGTGTCCCTCTGTCCTTGTAGGTACACTTAGCTTCCAGGATGCTAGCTCTTCCCATGGAGCCAGTCACTCCTTCCCAGTCCTCTAAAATAATGTTTCTATTCTCCCCATTCTCTCCCTTAAAAATATTTTTATTTGATGGGTATGAGTATTTTGCTTGTAGGTATGTCTGTGTATCACATGTGGGAGGCACTTGTAGAAGTCAGAAGAAGATATTGGGTCCCCTGGAGCTGGAGTTACAGTTATGAGCTGCCATGTGGGTGCTGAGAAATCCAACCTAGGTCCTCTGAAGGAAAAGTCAGTGCTCTTTATCACTGAGTCATCTCTCTAGGACCTCATGCTGAGAATTCACAGTAGAGTCTAAAAATTCAATTTCTTTGCCAAGTTCATTTAGTTTATGGCTTTTCCTAATAGCTCCAGGCCAGTCTGTCTGCTGAATCCCAAGCTGTACCCAATGGCACTTCACTGCATCTCTACTTGCATGACTAATGGCGATCTCAAATTAACTGTTAATATTGAACTTGTACATTTCTCACACATCTATCCCCATATCTAGGGAAATCACTCCTAACATGTAGAAAGTGCTCAAGAAAGCTGTTGACCCAGTCACATGCTCAAGCAACCACTGTACTGATGGTTGACTGACCAGCCCAACTTTCTCAAAATAACCCATTCTGAGTCAACTACCAAACACAGCACATATTGTACTCTACTCACAGATACTAAAGTTGAACTTTCCATAGGTACCCAAAACTATATAACACTATGGCAATAATAATTATAATTATTTTGTTGTGTCATGATGTATATAAATATGTGTAATTCACAGTCATTACTATGTGGGCTCTGGGATATTTTCGTTTAAATGGCATGTTCTAAAACGATCTAACAGTCCATCAAAACTGGCACAAGATAGGCTGGAGAGGGCTCAGTGGTTAAGAGCACTGGCTGCCCTTGCAGAGGACCCAGTTTGGTTCCTAGCACTCACTTGGTGGCCCATAACTGTCTAGAACTCCAGTTCCAGGGGATCTGACACCCTCTTCTAGTCTCTAGAGGCATGGTACACGTGTGATGCCCAGTCATACATGCAGGCAAAACATCCATACACATAAAATAAAAATACATCTTTAAAGGTATTAAGAAGCACATAAGAAACAAGGTTTAAAATTCTACTTCTGCCTATAGCAACCACTTGCAGAAACAGCTTTATTGAGGTATAATTTATATACTGTAGAATCAGCCCACTTTAATTATTCAGCTGAATGGGTTTTAGTACACCAACAGCGAATGGCCAGCCCAACAATATAGTTTTGAACCTCTTTTGTAATTAGTCTCTGCTTCTACCTCCAGCTCCAGGCAGCTACTGATTCATCGTTACAGATTTGTGTTTGTTTTTTTTTTTTGAAAGCTGATGCAATTCAAGGTCCTCAACACATGTTGTCTTAATACTGAAGCAGCCATCAGTGATATATTTCAGACAATGAACAAAAGACCAAGAGAAGTCATCCAACCTGTCTAAGGACAAGCAAGGGTATCTTAGCTTGCAAAAATAACCTACCTATAAAAGCATGTGGAGATCCAATATACAATGAATATACAGAAATAAAGAAAGCCATCATCGAAAACAAAGCAGAGAGGGTGAATGGTACATCAACTAGATTTAATTCCATTCCCACTCACCATAGTATGAGTGAGCCCTCACAGAGAAGATGTCTTATCTGGCTCAAACCTAGCTATTGAAAGATGAACACACTTGATTTTGGGACCAAAATGACAATGTTTCTATCTCAACCTCAAGGAGTAACACTTATCCACAAAAGCGGCATATGGACACAGTGACAGTTTGGTATGTCCTCCAATGCTGATGACTAAGGTTAGTGTATGGGACAATTGTTAAAAAAATTATATAGCCGAAGCTAGGAATATATTTTTTAAGAACTATAATTTCTCTTTTGTGCCAGTGTAGCGAACATTGACTATAGTTTTTAATTGCTAAATTGGGTGACCATTTGATGATAGTACTGTATGAAAGACAGTTCTTAATTTTTCAAACTAAATGGTTATCAAATACAGATTAGACACACTACAAACATCACCCTCCTCCAAACCACGCAAATACAAACAACTGTTGATTACCTTCCAGATTGGCCATGAACTCAGCTCCTAAACTTTCTCCTGCCTCTACTTCCCAAGTCCTGAGATTTCCCCCTCATTATTTTACAATGTTAATTTAAGGAATAAGATTGTACAGTCTACTTAAAATATCATCACTACAGCAACAGATTTCCTTTGTTAAATAAATCATTTCCATCAAGAGTCTGATGAAGTAGAGATGAAAACCAGATGCTCTGAAAGTTTCCATCCCTAAACATACGCATAGCTTTGATAACCACCAGGAGAATAAAGTCAGAATTTATAGGATTCCCTCAGACTAAAAATCAAGATGGAGGCCTCCCTTGACTGAACCTCAGGTTCCCTCTGCCTATCACTGCCAAGAATGAAATCACTCGCAGCCAACATGCAGTTTTTTAAAGCTTTGTGCAGCAAAGGCTGTTTCTTAGCAACCGATGTCCACAAATGGGTTTCCAAGGAAACCAGAAAGCCCAATTTATAAAGCTATAAAACAAAGCAACTGTAAAGGCAACATTAGACACAGAAAGTGACTATTCTTATCATCGCTACTGACTACCTGACAGCAAAGTGGTAAAGATGTTTTATTTTTTAAAGTTTAAATGAAATAAACCATTGTTAAAAGCATGCCACATTTGGTCCCTGACTTCAGCATCTTGCTGGACATTTTCAGGATTCAAATGGCTCTTGGAGGTGACATGTATTTTAGAATCATCTACAAAGTACAAAATTATTTTCAGATCCCAAACAGAATTCTGTGCACTTCACTCCTATGTAAAATAAGACCTTTCCTCTCTGCCAGCGTGTTTCTGCTGGTTCTAACAATGCTTCTCTAAAGCTTTCTACACAGCAGATTTTTCTCACAGAAGAGGCAATAGATGGTTGTTCAGAAATGAGGGAAATGAAGAAGGCTGAGAATAGCTAAACATGGGTGTCACACATATGCCACACCTGAGTGTTTCAAGAAGTCAACCACATGTCCTGTCATTAAGAGTTCTTGCTCTAAGTAATAGCAGAGCCAACTGCATTGAAATCCTGACTTTTTCAGATTTTAGAAGCGACATTATCTGTGTATCAAAGGAGGTTTATCCCTAACATTGGGCTCTTAATCACTGCCCATGGCCAGCCATTGGTAATCCTGCAATATCACAGACACATGTTTGCAGCAAAGAGAGAAAAGGATGACTTCAAAGGCTTCACATCACCCAGTGTCAGTTTTACCAAGAAATGAGGTACATCAGAAAAAGACCTGATGGTTTATATTTAATGTAATAAAAGTTCCTGGAGAAGAAAGAATAGAGTGGAGGAATCCAAGAAAGGAAAGCAGAAAGCTGAGCTGAAGCAACAGGAGAAGCACTAAGGCAAACCATGCAGATCCAGGCAGAGACAAAGCCAGGTGGAATAGTCAGCCATGCCTAAGCATCAGAGCAGGAGTTAGGGACTATACAAGAAGCTTCCAGGGCATCTGCAGTTCTGAGGCTAATAAAACACGCAGGAAGTACTCATCAAGGTCAACAGGAGTGGGACTGATTTGTCTGTTTCCTGTAGGAGACTAAAATTCAACCATGTTCTAACCTTTTCCAGACATTACTCATACTGAGCTATACTAATCCTGTCTGAAAATATTCTGTACGGAAATACACACATTTTTGCTTCTTGTTGTGTCTAATATTTGGCTGTCTTTGATCATATATATATATCACCACTTCTAGTTTCCAGTCCCTCTACATGTATTTTCCCTACTTTTCAAAAGAGGGAGGGTATTGCTGACTTTAAATCAAGGGTTCCCAACCAGGGGTGAGTTTTTGCTTCCAAAAGAACCTGCTTTATACAGTTACACAGACGGTTTGGTAGTTTTGCATTGCCCATATCACAAAACAAGTATTTAAATGGACACCAAACTTAATATAACATTAATTAAATGGGTAAACCAAAAGCAAATTTTAAAAGAAAATAATTAGAGTTGGATAATTTTTAACACAATGAAATTAGGAATTTAAGGTAAAGCTGGGCAGTGGTGGCATACGTCTTTAATCCCAGCACTCAGGAGCAGAGGCAGACAGATCTCTGTGAGTTCTAGGCCAGACTGATCTACAGAATGAGTTTCTGAATAGCCAAGCCTACACAGAGAAACCCTTTCTCAAAAATAGAATAAAATAAAATAAAATAAAATTCAAGGTGATTTAAATACATTTTCTCCTAAGTTGCCTTTTTCCTTATACATTGTTAAATAAAATTTGATACCACAAAGGCTATAAAGCGATGGAAATCTTAAAGACACAATCTTCTTACTTGACGCATTACTGAATAATATTTTGGTCATATTATAAAATATAATGAAATATGAAATATATCTAAAGTTACATTTAAGAACTAGAATAATTAAGTTCCTAGATCTTGTAGAAGAAGGCCACCCAGGGTTCAAAAGAAAAGGAGCAGATTTGGTGGGTTTGAAACACATTTTAATAGTTTCAATTTAAAAGCCATGCCTAATGCAGCCTTTGAGGCTGGTACTCAGCCTTAGAAATTGCCTTTTCTACCTCCTGAGCACAACCCATCCCTTCATCACATGCCCAGGGAGTCCTTATGATTCTGTACAAAGGGCAGAATCAGCCATTCCTGTGCTATGCATTCTTAATCCTTACTTACAGCTGACTTCACTGTTGTTTTTACCTTAGTTTATTTGGTTCATTGCCAGAGGGCTGCAGGCTGGGAAGTAACTAGAACACTACTTACAGTCATGTGTGAGTGTGTGTATGTGTGTGTGTATGTGTGTGTACATGTGCGTGTGTAAATGTATGTGTGAGTGAATGTGTACGTGAATATGTGTGTGTGTTTATGCATGTGTGTGTGAGTGCATGTGTATGACTTTTTGTGAGTGTGTGTGCATGAGTGTTTGTGATTGTGTATGTGGGTGTGAGAGAGAAAATATGTCTGAATGTATTCTAAGTATGAGTGTACAAGTGTGTGTATATAAGTATGTGAGAGTGTGTATAAGTGTGTATGGCTGTGTAATATGTGTGAGTGTGTTAATGTGTGAGTTTTGTGAGGATGTGTATGTGAGTGTATATTTGAGCGTGTGAGGGAGTGTATATGCATATGTGTGTGTAAGTGCTTGTCAGTATGTGAGTATTAGTGCATGTGTCAGTATGTATGTGGGTGAGTTTGTGTGTATATACATGAATATGTGTGTTTGTGTAAGTCTGTGTATGTATGTGTGAGAGTATATGTGTGTTTGTGAGTATTAGTGCATGCATGAGTACGTATGTGTGTGAGTTTGTGTGAGTGAGTATATGAGTATATGTGTTTGTGAGTGTGTATGTGTGAGTATATGTGTGAATGTATGTATGTGAGTGCATGAGTGTGTGAATGTGTGTTTGCAAATGTGTGTTTAAGTGTGTTAGTGTTAGTGTGTAAATGTATATGAGATCATGAGTGTGTAAATGTGTGAGTTTGTGAATGTGTGTGAGAGTGTGTGAATGTGTGCGAGTGTGAGTTGGTGGTGTGTGTGTATGCGTGTATGTGTTGATAGACTCCTGAGTACTGGGATACAGGTACATATCACACAGGTTCCTAAACTAACCTCACATTTGCTAGAGTCAGCTAGAACAGGAAATAACAATTCTAGAAGGCCAGAGTTACTCAGAGCGTGCAGTACCTTGAAGACCCAAGCATGGAACACAATGCATATCAGCTAACAAGGAGGCCGGGCCTCTCATCTCCAGCAGTGCCATCTTAGCAAGTGCTCGGTGATGTCACTTGTCACTTAATTGCTCTTAAGAGTACAGACAGGAGTTGTGTTTCTCAAAATGGCCTGATGGTGTTACCAACTCCCACTCTCCTAGAGACATCAGCCCAGCAGCTATAGCATTCCTAGGGCATGCTAAGACAGCACAGGACATGCTAAGACAGCACAGGGCATGCTAAGACAGCACAGGGCATGCTAAGACAGCACAGCTGCCAGCAGTGAAGAGAAGGCTGTGAGAGACCAGAGAGGGAACTGGTGAGCAAGGCAAGCCTACTCCAAACAGCATCCCACACAAGGCTGTTCCACCCAAACAGTGAAACCTCTGCACGGTACGAGTGTCATGCAGTCAAAACCCCACGCCATAGAGGAGCGCCCACTTGCACAGCGAGAGTTGCAGGCCCTCTAAGTGGCTCACCTTAAAAGATGAAGACTGTCCAATATGGAACCCTGCAGCCCACCCCCTACACCACCTTGCCCACCTCAGGCTTCTGGAACTATGCTAAAAAAGAAACCCAAAAACCTGCTTTCCTTCTACTCTGATGTAAAACACGGACGCTTTCACCGTCCCACCACAATCTCACTGAAGTCCATGAACGATGTGCAGAGGAAGCCTGAGCGAATGTGTATTTTGACATGAGCAAGTCTGGGTGAGGACTCTATGACCAACTGGCCCATGAGAAATTGCCAAAGCCACCATCACCCTGGGTCCCCGACTCAGAAGGGATGGCAAAGCTTTCCGGGGGGGGGGGTCTGTTTATGAACTGACATTCATCCATGTGTGCAGAGAGCAGCAGCTTCCTGCTCCCAGGTGTTTACAACCTTCTTCTACAGAGACCTCCCATCAAGAATAGCTAGCACCTCGTGCTGTGCTGTACATAATGAACACTGAGGCTCAACCCTGCTTGCAGCTGGAGATTAGAGAAGGAGACCCCAGCTTCACTCCATGTGTGTCTCTGTGTCTGTAGTTTCTGCCCACCCTCACAGCCCCTGGCTGGGCCCTCCAGACCCAAGACCCTCCCTACTAGGCACATGACATTTATGGAGTGCAGTCAAAGTGGCTCCTTTCATTTGAGACAGAGGCCAGGCATGGTGGAACATGGGCCTAATCTCAACAGTACGAAAGCTGAAGCAGGAAGATTCCGGGTTTAAGATTAACTTGGATTGTGTTCTAAGACTGTCTTGAAAAATGACAAGTGTCCAGGGAGGAAGAGAGAGAATGGAGAAGGAGGGAGAGAGAGAGTCAGGGAAAAAGGAGAAGTCCTGCCTTGGATTAGACAAATCCTTGAGCAAGATGAGCACAAGGTTCCAAAGTCCTATTCTGTCTTTCACTCCCTCCCTGTTCCCTCAGGCCCAAGGGAATATAGGAGATGCAGATGGTTGTCCTCAGAAAAAGGCAGCAGCTGCCTCAGAAACCCACTCTCGATGCGTCAAAGCTATGGTTACAAGGAATGGGCTCTCTTTACAAAAAGCTCTTTCTTCAAATATCTTTTATGCATAAGGATCTGAGATTTCAGTTGAATTTTCCAGCTAACCATTTGGTGTTAGTGGATCCATCCATTACAAACTGTTCAGGAGGAAAGCAGTCAGGCGGTATGAAGAATCTAGTTCTTATTACACTATAAGAAAGCATTCTGTTGAAGAAGGAAAACATCGAGCCATTAACAGAACATGGCAGAGTCCTCTCACCGCCTCTGGGCTTCATTTCTGATGAGAGGCGTTGATTCCCACATCAGGATCATAAAGGGCTAGAAAGTCCTCTGCTTCAGTTGACTAACAATTCTGTGTCATAGCTGCCCCTTCATCGGGGGTCCTATAATAACAGTTACAATTTTAGTTTAAGGTTTTGCCAGGTCCCTTGTCAGCTCAGCTTTAGTTCTCAGTCTGAAAGACCAAGACTAAGTGCTATCTAAAATATCGGTGCTGAGGAGGAAAAAGGCAGACTGCTGATGCCTCTGTCCTCATTAGCTGCTGACTGATGCCCATGGAGCAAACAGACTGACGGTCACTAGCCCAGAAGAATAATTTTAAATTGTGGTAATAAAAGATTTGTTGACTGAATTGTCTACTGATGTCCACACAATCATCAAAACATGGAGACCTGATACATTTGGACCAATGTTCTCCAAGAACCAGTGTGTCAAGGTTTGGGTCCCAGGGTAGCACTCCGGGTGAGCCATGGAACATTTAGGAGCAGGGCTAGTGAAAACTCCTTACCTTACTGGACACTCCTCTAAAGGGTTTCGTGAGAGCCCAGGTCTTCGTAGCCTCCCTGTTGCAAACTGGTTGGTGATATCAGTGTTTGTTCTGCTGTAATCCTGCCTCACGTGTTATACATATTGGAAACCCCATAACAGCAGGCCACTTGATCGTGCAGAAGATAGTCCAGAATTGTGAGCCAAAAATAAACACTTTTCTCCTCAGGTACTGCCTTGGGTACTTGATGGCAGTAACAGAAAGCTGGCTAATGCAATGTTCTAAGCCTTAAGAGGACGATTCAGTATGATCAAACACGGAAGCAGTGGTAAGAAGAACACATTCTTCATTGGTATTTCTGTAGTCTATAATGATAAGGAGCAAATGGCCATGGAATGTCTGTAGCAATGATCTTCCCTTTGAGATTGTTTTTAGATAGATTTTTCAATAGAACAACAGCTTAGAGGGGAGTTGTGATGTACCATCCGCTGCCTGGGAGAACCCCATCTCTCCCTACCTGCAGTCCTGGAAGACAGTTCTCCGCCACACTGTGCTTATTCTACTAAGCACAGAATTAAATAAAATGCGTCAACAGGTTCATCTCCCCATGGATTTCTCTGTGATCTTTCATTATTTTTGTAACACAGTTAAAATGGGCCGGAAAATAATAGAAATGGATAAAATTGAGATTGCTCTTTCTCAGACAACTGTTTTCATCAAAGGAAAAATAAACTAAATTATTTGTTTTCTGGCGAAATACGATTAGGGCAAACAGACACTTGGGATTAGACTATCAGAAAGGAAAAGTCAGATAGTTCCTGAGGCACTCAAGAACCGATGCAGAAATGTCAGAAACCATTTTAGAGAGTGGGCCTGACAGAAGGAAAGGGCAAGGAGGGCCAGATCTAAGAATCACCAGGCAGACAGTAGCCAGAGACACTTTCTGCCTGTTTCTCATCTGCAGACCATTAGTGATGCTGAGCTGGAGAACTGGACCATAGGGACAGCCAGTGTGTGTTTTATTTTTCAAATGTTGACTGCACATCACTGGACACCCAGGGCTTAAACCCTGCAGCAATTTCCAAAATATTTATGCATAGTATGTTGTAAAGGCATGGAGAGAGAGAGAGAAAGAGAGGGGGGGGAGAGAAAGAGAGAGAGAGAGAGAGAGAGAGAGAAAGAAGAGAGAGAGGGAGGGAGGGAGGGAGGGAGGGAGAGAGAGAGAGAGAGAGAGAGAGAGAGAGAGAGAGAGAGAGAACACAAAATTGAAGTTTGATTTTAAAAGCCTCCTGCAAGAATCCCTATGCTGACTGTACAGACACAGGAAGAACAGGAGTCTAAGGGTGGGGGCTGAAAGCCCAGATCTGGAAATAGTTCATCTATTTTGAGATTTGTCCTGAAGAGCTGTACTTTACAAGCTGTTAATTACACCTGTGGGAGCTGCAGCCATGTTACCTGCTATACATGCCCCCACTAACCCTCTACAGAAGGAGGCCCATAAAGGATTAGTACAGAATATTAAAAAAGGAGGAGGGAAAAACACGTGGCTAAAAGCTAACATGAGAAGAATAAGGTAATACAAATTTGTCCTCACTAACACTGGTGACAGGCATCCAATTTAGTTTTTAAGTATTCCCAGGATAGACTTACATTCTCTCATCAAAAATAACAACATTAATATTCTATTTCAAAAAAATTCTTGAAGTCATTTAAATCAGGTTGAGACTTTGAAAAGGAACTGCACGCACATAAATATTTAAAGATTATAATCTAAAGTCTTTAACTGAGAATAATCTCCAATTACTACTTTACTGACATCCATAACTTATCAGAAAGTGATGTTTTCTGCATATTTGTAACCACCTTTAAACTTAGTTACATGTATTCATGTGTTTATGCACACAGGGGAGGGGGGAGAGTATGCCATGCAGCGAAAATCAGAGGGAAATTTGCTGGAACTGGTTCTCTCCTACCTTTCGGGTCCCAGGGACCAAACTCAGGTCAGTAGGATTGGCAGCAAGTGCTGTTACCTGCTGAGTCATCTCACCAGCTCTAAATACCCACCTCTAAAAAGCATCATGCAATTAAAGCCTCAAATAGTATGTGTAAATTACTTTAACAAACTAACACTTACCAAGCCAAAATAAAAGCAAAATATCAGCTAACACATCATCAGTCAGTAACTCCGCTGAAATCCAAGTACTTGTGTCCCCAGACCTTTATTCTTTGCTTCAAAAGAATTTATTTATGGAACAATTAAACCTCTAGAACACTCTACAAAAATGTTAAATAATTTTTATCTTTTAAAAAGAATCATTTATTTTATCTTTGAACTTCAAGTATACACATGTTCATGATGTGTGTGCAGTTCCCATAGAGGCCAGTAGATGGTGTCAGGTTCCCTGGAACTGGAGATCCATGTGACCATGAGCTATGTAATGCTCCACTAAGTTAGAGAAATCAAGACGGAAATGGCCAAGTCTCTCTTGAATCTACTAACTGTTACACAGTGATACTTGGCTCCATTTCCAAGCAATAACTATGCTTGCAGTGTGTAAAAGATCCTAAACGTCATTTCTGGAATGTATCCACACACTACATGTACTTCACCATCTTAAAGATGTATTTGCTTGAAACAACATGATGAGGAGGCCTGGACTGCATCCATTGGGAAACTTGAAGCCAGGAACATGGTCCTTCTAAATGAGAAACCATACAAGAAAAATGGAAGTATTTTTCACTTATGAGAGAGAGGGGGGGAGAGGGGGAGGGGGAGGGGGAGAGGGAGGGGAGAGGAAGAGGGAGGGGGAGGGAGGAGAGGAGATAAAAGGATGTGGAGATGCTGAGACATAAACTGATGGTCCCTCTCTAACCTTCCTGCCAATCAAAGCATAGATCTTTGGTTTTGAACAAGAGTGTGGGGCAGACTTTGACAATGCTAGCTGACCAAGCACTAGGACCTGAGTTTGAGTCTCATCTTCACATAAGAATAAATAAATACTTTTATTAATGCTCAATGTTGTGGTAGTTCAGACCTGTAACCCCAGATTGGGAGTGAAGGGGGAGACAGGAGGATTCCTCTGGGCTCACTGGCTAGCCAGCAGCAGAATCATCAAGACAAGGGTCCCAGTGAAATCTGTCTCGAGAACCAAGGAAGCTGGCTCCTGAGGAACAACCACAAAAGTTGACTTCTACCCTCCATACACATATATGCCAGCACACACATGAATACACTCATGTCTGCACACATACACTCATATATAAATTGCTAAAAGTTTAAAAAGAATCTGAGATACTAAAAGGCAGTGAACTGTTTGATGGATCAGAATCCTTTCTATATGAATAGGATCTTTGACAAAGTCTAGAATTTTCTGTTGAAAACTCATGAACGTACAGAGGTGGCTAATTTTTTCTTCCCAGTTTTATTTCTAGGCTCAGCATCCAAATGCAAAGAAATTAAAGAAAGTCTAAAACAGTATTTCTGTCACATGGTATCAAGTGTATATAAATTCTCTCTAAGGGATAAGAGAATCAGACTTGGACATTGATAAGTATAGAATGGGAAACATTAAATGATACCTCTCCATGGAAAGGTAACTTTCCAAGGACATGGTCAGAGTGGTCATGTCCATGTCCGTTACAATTCCCAATTTAAGGAGCTACTAATAGATAAAACAAGATCTCAGCTAAATACACCGGGTGGCGGTAGTGGGTGACTTCCCCCAGGACTGACATTTCCATTGACCATCATGGAGCAGACTGCTGTGGGGACCTACAGAACAACTCAGCCTGTAGTTGTCTGAGGTAGTGTAGTGATGAGAACCTTGTTGTTGACTCTCCCTAGAAGGAGAGGTGGAGAGTCATCAGACCCTCGGTGGGGATTCCAACGATCAATCCCCCTTGTTCTCCATGCTGTCTTGTGGAGGTGCTAATGCATATAGGAGGCAGTCTCTGTACTATAGGTCCTCTGAGGTCTTCGCACATGGTTCAGTGGGACTCTTAGTGGCTTAGCTGTTTTTCCACTCACTCACATCCAATAAAAATTCATGAAGTTGGTCTTGAGTGGAATGGTTTCTTTGTCCTGTCTTTGGTGTGCTATCTTGGGTGATCAGACATTTTTTCATTCCCCCTAAGAAAAAGTAACTTGAGTAGCAGGAGAGTTGTGAGTGTATGGTCTGCCTGGCTTACATAAGGAGACACTGTCTCAAGAAATAACTGAGAGTGCATGGGATAATGGCTCAGTGGGTCAAGTGCTTGCTAACACAGGCATGAGGACCTGAGTTTTTGAGTTTAGATCCCCAGCACCCATGTGAAAGCTGGCTACGGTGGTGCTTGCCTATAATCCCAAGGCTGGTGAGACTGTAGACAAAGCTGGATTCCAGGGGCTTACTGGACAACTGGGTAACATAGCAAGCCTACAGTGAGTGTCCTTGTCTCAGAAAACAGGGTAGAGTGAGATACAGGAAGATACTCCCAAACTCTTTAGGCCTCTACCACACATGTATGCATAGGAAAGCATACCTCCATCTGCCCCCTGACCCAGACAGACAGACAGACAGACACACACACACACACACACACACACACACACAGGCAAACTCAGAGAGGGGGAAATTTTGTTGTATTTCAATTATTGGAAGGAACCAGCTGCTTTTTTTTTTAATTTTAGCATTGTTTCCCGTTGTCAGTTGTAGAAAAGTGATAATAAATTCATATAATAAATAAGATAAATAAATCAAATAAAAACTACACAATCTGGCCACCCAAAATGAAAGTTATTAGCCATGAGCAAGTTCTGCTGGCTTTGAAAACAGTCTTCCATACTCAATTTCTTCACACGTACATAACCTGCCCATCACCAGTATCCTGTGCTCAGCAGTGAAGAAGTGAAAGAGAATGTGAAAATGCCAGGGAAGCAATCCATCTCCATATTCTCTGCCACCTGAAAGACCTCACCGGGGAGATACAATCATTGGTTAAAGCTAACCTTGGGCAAGAAAGGGGAATGAAATCTGCAAACTTCTTTGAAATTCAAAAGCATCTTGACGCTAAATTTTAAAGGGATTTTCTGGTGGTTCAACAAATACAATCACCCAGGTGCAGCTGTGCCAGGACAGTCATACTAGAATTATCTGTGAAGTTCCATTCCTTGAGAGGAATCCCCAGTGTGTGTGTGGGGGGGGGATATCTTGAATAGGGGGCAACATGAATAAATGACAAGAGTTGAAAAGAGATTCTGAAATTGGAATTCATTCAGAAAGTCAGTAAAGCACAAAACACTCTTATTTCAACCACAAAAAAGCAGAAAGAGATGGGGTTTGAAATATGTCCATGTCCTGCAGGTGATATCTCAGACAATAACAAAGTCTCAGTAACAGGAGGCAGGGAAGGTAGAGTGAATAATGAACCTGCGGGCAACCGTCACTAGCAGGTCAGAGGACAGCAATCAGGATGCTACTCCATCACCAATACCAAGTGCTTCCGTTCTTAGATACCCAAGTTTGTATTTAGCTCAGCCATACCACGGGTGCAAAGATAGTAAGCTGCCCACAGTGAGAATCTGCCTGCATGTCCTTCCAGGCGACACAATGTATAAACCATCCAGAGTGCTTGGGCAGTGCCACCCAAGCTTTTCTATACCAGAGGCCACAGTGAAGAGTACAGGAAACAGCTGAAGCAAATGTGTACTTACATGACAATAAATAAAAAGTGCGGTCACAAGCGGGAAAAATGAGGCCGTCCTTGTCAACCTAACACAAACAGGAAGCACAGGAAGAGGAAACCTTAACTGAAGAAGTGCCTCTATGAGACTGGCATGTGGGCATGTCTATGAGGCATTTTTTATACATTGCTAATTTACATAGGAAGGCCCAACCCACTGTGAGTGGGACCAATCCCTAGGCCGGTGGGCCTGGGCTGTATAAGAAAGGTAGCTGAACAAGCCGTGGAGAGCGAGCCAGTAAGCAGCTTTCTTCCATGAAGCTTGTGTGAGATGTAAGGTTCAGTTTCTGTCTCTGGGTTCCTATGTAAATTCCCGCCTGAATTCCCTCCGTAATAGACCTAGATGTGTAAGCCAAATCAAGCCTTTCGTCCTGCCCAGGTTGCTTTGCGTTTATCACAGCAACACAAGGAAAACTAGAGCAGAAGCCAACATGTAAGAGCAGAGGGGAGTAAAGAGCAGACTGATGGCTTCTAGGCTGGAGGCGGGGCTGGGGACAGAACACGGGCATGAGGGCACTCTCTGACGGCTAGTCTTTTAATTCTGCAGTATATTAATAGTTACATGAAACTAGGGCAGAAAGACAGAAGGAATTCAGGGGATGGGGAAGGGAAAGGGCCTCTGCACTCCAGAGTTTGGCTGAAGTTTCTCACCAGAATCAAAAATTCCACACAACTACCAGAGCTTTCTATGGAGATTAGGTAGCCGCCTACACAATGACAATGTCTCCTTTATGGGGACATGTTTCAATAAGTGAAGAATGTGTAAGATGTAAGCATATGTGACCTGGAGGTAGCGCCCATCCCTCTCCTGACTGTACACCTGCATTTTCCAGGAATCTCACAGAAACCCATTTACAGACAGATGTGTCCTCATCCCTTGGCCGACCTTGAGAACTTCACTGGCATTATTAGAGTAAAATCCTGCCCAAAGCACCTCAGGGACCTCACTATAATCTCATTTGCAGAAACAGGGGATGAGAATAAAATGGGGAAGGGGGTTTTAGAAGTCCTTTCAACAATATAATTCCCAAACTCCAAAATCTCATTTGCAGATTCTGTTAAGTCCTTTAAATGTGACACCCAGAGAAGCCCAGTCCCACACAAGGGCATGCCTCATCCCCCCTGAGCCTCTCTACATTTTACACACACAAAAACTCCTCTTTACGCACTTTTACTGTGTATTGTACTTGCTTCCCTGAAATTCTTTTCTGCAGCAAAGTCAAGAGTTCCTTCCAGAGAACTCCTGGGAGTTCTGCAGGTGGGAACATGGATCTGGGTCTTTGCCTTGCTCTCACTGCTGCTGAGAATGTGACTAAAAATTCATTAAGGTCATTGTCTAAGACAACTACAAGCCATAAATTTTATGGCATATAAATTATACCTTAATAAAATTGTAAACAGCCTTTACGTTTTTTAAAGTTGGCATGTTTTTAATTTAACAATATTCCAGTTCCAAAAAAAAAAGATTGTTTTTGGAGAAAATTCACATTACAAATGTTCATTTGCAAAAAGAATCTAATTTCCCATCATTGGAAAAAGAAGAGTTTTGCAATAATCTAAACAGAAAATATCTCTGTTTTTATTCCAAATGGATTGATTTCCTATAACAACTTTAAAAGTCATACCAAATACTTAGAAGGAAAAAATTTAAAGGCATTTCAATTATTTTGTCAAGTGGCACATTCATGTTCACACACGTAAATAATAAAAGGGTTTGGATTAGATGATTAAATATTAAAAGAGCACCAGAATTTGGAATTTTAAGAGGAAAAAACTTATCTTGATACCCTCTTGGGATGGTATCATAGTGGCTTCACAATGAAATATGAGCAAGCCTAGCGTAGGAAGATACACATAAATTTTATGTATTAAAACTTTTGGAAAACACCACAAGGCATCACATATGACACAGTCAAGGTTGGGTCTGTCTCCCCCCTGGATAGGAATCACAAGGGCCTGTTGCCTCTACCCTGTCTCAGCATCTCTGAAGTGTCTACCACAGAGTGTGGTTCACATGTTAACTGTGGATGCTTGGCATAGAGAAGCATGCAGATAATAGGTACAGGTCTGTTCTCATCCAGTTTAATATGCTGAAGTTTGTGCTGATTGGAAGCAAAATGCCCTCCCCCTTTAGGCTAAGAATTTAAACACTTTGTTCTCTATGAGGTGGTGCTGTTTATGAGGATTCTGGAGTCTTTAGGAGGTGGAGTCTTGCTGGAGGAAGCAGTCAGTCAGGGACCTTTAAGGGTTCCCCACATCCTAGCCCTTCATCCCGTTCACCTTCTTTGCTTCCTATGTGCTATGACATGACCTTCCTCAGCTTTCTGCTCCTGCTGCCTGCTGCCATGCTTCCCTAGCCATTACAGCCTCTAACTCTCTGGACCTTCAAGACAAAATAAATATTCGTCTCTATGTTGCTTTTGGCCATGGTATTTTATCACAGCCACAGAATGGTAACTAATACACCCGCCTCCCTGGGCCTTTGCTTTCTGGGGAGGCCAGTACAACACACATGCTGATGCCAGCTGGGCATAACAAAATCTCTTTCAGCTGTTGATTCATTCCACACTGAGTTACTGTCATCCCCTGGCACATAGATGCTGCTAAGTCTGGATTTCCTTCAGCAGATAGTAAAAGAGGACAGAGCAAAGGATGCTCACACAGAATTCACACAGCGGGATCACTTCCATAGCCCAAGTGACAGAAGTCCAAGAAAAGGATTAAACAATTTAAATGCATAATCTGACCACAAGTAGGCTTGCTTTTTCAAAAACAGCCTCATTTTAAGACCTTAAAAATAAAGTGTGTTTACCTAAGGTAAAACCAAATACTACTTATCTGACGAATAGTGAAAATTACTTCTAATGATATGAGCTATACTCAGATCAGTGCCAAATTCAGTCATCCTCAGAGAAGCTTCCTCCTGCAGCAAATGAGAGCAAATGCAGAGATACACAGGCAAGCATCATGCAGAAAGACCTTGGAACACTCAGCCTTAAATGAGATGTCTTCATCAGTCCCTACCCTCAGAGCTCTGGGAACCCTGTGGAAGAGGAGGCAAATAGTGTGTAAGAAACAGAAGGGATAGGACATAGGAGAAGGAGGCCCTCTCACTCAACTGAGCAAAGATCATATGAGCTCAGAGACTGAAGAAGCAAGCACAGGTCTGCACCAGGTCCCTTGTGTATATACTATGGCTTCCAATCTGGTGTTTTTATGGGACTCCTAAGTGTGTGAACTGAACAAGTGTCTCTGACTTGGGGTGTCTCTTTTCCTTCTCTTGGTTTGCCTTGTCCGACTTTGATGTGACTTTTTTTTTTATCTTATTTTGTCATGTTTGGTTGTTACCTCTTAGAAGCCTTTTCATTTCTGTGAGAGACAGAGGGGAGTGGATCTGAAGGGTAGAGGAGATGGGGGAGAACTGGAAGGAGCAGAGGGAGGAAAATAGTCAAGATATATGTATGAGAAAAGGAGATTTTTAGTAAAATGAGAAATTTTTTAAAAATAAAGGCTAATGTTTCAAAGAAAATAGAAAAAACAAAAGAAAGTGTCTTTAATGTTGTGTCAGTGAGCTTCCAGTTCTTCTAGTCCAGTGGTTCTCAACCTTCCTAACACTGAGAAACTTTAATACAGTTCCTCACATTGTAGTGACCCCCAACCATGAATTTTTTAAGTTTTTACTTCATAACTAGTCTTTTGCAACTGTTATAAACTGTAGCATAAAGTCTTTGGGGATAGAGGCTTGTCAAAGGAGTCACAACCACAGGTAAGATCCTCTGTTTTATACCTTCTCTTCTCCTGTACTCAAAATGTGTGTGTGCTTGTGACAATATCAGAAACCCAGAGGTTTTGTTTTTGATGATCTTGAAGTTTTAAGTGGATTGATGTCATTGCTCTGACTGCCAGCATGCCTTCATGGGAAAGCAGAGGCTAATGACATTGAATTTGGACAGTTACAAACTGTTCTCAAGTCATTTAAAATTGGCCACAGGCTTTATGGGCAGGGATTAATTTTAATGAAAGCCATTTAATGGTACTTATGTACACAAAGCTAAAGATTTTGTATTATTTAGGTTCTGAATGCATTAACAAAACCACTCTTGAACTTACTGAAAATTTGAAGATAATCTGCCTAAAGGTGT
Source organism: Grammomys surdaster (assembly GCF_004785775.1). Lineage (NCBI taxonomy): Eukaryota > Metazoa > Chordata > Mammalia > Rodentia > Muridae > Grammomys > Grammomys surdaster. The sequence goes on along the minus strand of NW_021604597.1, from coordinate 5,673,440 downwards.
CTTCAGACTATCCATATACTACAAGGACATTTCCAAGTAAAACTAACTCTACCAATCCTCTGCTACCCACAAGAATATGCAAATGTGATAATGACATTGAAAAGCAACTGTTCAACTGTTCTCAGCATCTGTGATGTGCTCAACACAGACAACATGGTATTTTCTGACCTAAGAAAGTTGCAAGAACAGGCGTAGTCTCTTCAAGAAAACACAGGTAAGAAGAGTAAGATGTCATCTTCTTGACAGAATCCACATAAAACGGTTGATACAGTTTGGCTAAACCACAGAGTTGTCTGTAGCAGTCAGCTCACAGAGCCAGCTTGAGAAGAGGTCTGTTTAATGGTCACTGTCAACATTCTGCATGATGAAATATTTGAGGTTTGATTTCTTCCAACTAGAAGAGGTCAAAGAGATGATTTTTTGTCTCCGTTTCTTGACCATCTCATCGAGGTCACCACATGTAATGATAATTTAATAAAAGGGTGTTTATTTTAAAATACAAAGTGATTAGGGATATCAATTTGACATGAAATACAAATTAAACGGAAGGAATTTTTATTATAGAAAAAACCTGTGATTTGCCAAGAAACAACATGACCATTTCCCATGCAGTTCTTTCATAGGACACTGAGTCTGGAAATGGGGTGAGAATTATGGAGACAATTCCATTTGTCCCAGGGCAAAGCATCAAGCATCCAGGAGAAATGAAGCAATGACCTGACCTGGATTTCCATACAGAGGCCTGACTTGATGCTCAAAATCATTATTTTTTACTTTCCTACCCAAAAGTGGCCATGTTGAGTGGGTCACTGGGCTTTTAAATGTGTTTGGTTGGTGTGGAGTCAATGTCACTCCACAGATGCCCCAAGTAGGGATACCTTCTTTGCCTATTAGCCTCCTCAGCTACACTGGGAGAAAACCACTTGAGGCCATTACTTTCCACAGGCTTACCTCATCCACTATTCTCAGCAGGCAAGTCTATGAGATATAAAATCCTTGCCACTAAATATCTAGGCACCTTGGCTGAAAATTACCCTCAAGGTTATTTACTCTCCCATTTCTTATTTAAAATTAAATATTAAAAATGCCCTTGTGCTTTGGGCATCTTCCATGTTGAGAGTTTCCTCACTTGTAAGACTGTACTTGGCAACAGTCGATGATCTAAATTCAGCTCGTGGGAGTTTTATTGACTTTTACTCATGCCCACTGAAGATGCCCAGAAGATGAATGGGGACGATTCTCATCTGTGTATGGTATGAAGAAGGACAGACCGCACCCAGCAGCACATGTATGGATGGACTCATTGGTCATGACAAGCATCAGTCTCTTCTTCAAAGCTGGCATTTGCACAGTGTGCTCATCATTCCCTGCATCCCCTAATCTCCATTAAATCTTCTTATCAGACAGCATCCATCTCCTATCAAGGCTAGATTTCATCGGGAATACATTTCATATGAAGGCCTGGATACTTTCCTACTGGCAGTTATCTCTTGACATGTGATTTGAAGTCTGGCATTGAGGGACTTTGGATGAAATTGCTGCTGTCTACTGACACTTGTCTTAGAGGACTTTTAAGAATATGAAACAGTCATGGTTTTAGTATATAGAGTTGTTTACAATTTGCTTCTGTTTTATAAGTAGCTTTTAAAAACTCTATACCACTTTAGTGAGAAATCTCAAAAAATAAAACATCTATGGCATTCAGTTGATTTTAGCCTGAGTGGACCAGTACCATCTACTATGTACAAGACCCTGAGTTCTATACCTAGACCCAACAAAAAAAGGACCAAAATAACGAAAATCAACTGGATTATACAAAGCAGAGTTTTTATTAGAGAAAAAAAGCCAAGAAAATGGACCAAAACATGGCTGAGAGCCATCTTGTCCATCAGGCTATGGGTAATTTTAATTTATCTTAATATTTTCTCATTTACATGGAAATTCTTTGCATTGACTACATATTAATCTGTGATGGAACACACCAATTAAAAATTAAATCTTCCATCTGTTCTTTTGTTTCTAGGGCAAGCTGTTTGCAACATAGTTCAGATTTAAAATTGGGTTTTTAAAAGTTCCATTTAATTTCTGAAACTGTTGTTTTTTGCTTAATTTGGTTGCAGAAATTTAAGTTAATCAGAGAAATCTGTCCCAGCATATTGCTAACACCATCAACTCCCTCAGTTCTGGAGGTTTGAAGCTTCATAATTGGGGCAGATTCTTCCTTGAGACTCTTATTGGCTCCTCATCAGTTTTTAAATCCGTCAGGCAGCCGTGCATTTCGTCACCGTGTAACCAAGGCAGTGTCTAGAAGATTGAGGACAGGCTGTCTGACTAAGGTGGTGAGATCTTTCTATTGCTCCCTCACAGGACAAAGTTGCACCCAGTGCTCCCAAACTGGGAGATGGATTTTGTTTTATAAATTATCTTAAGAGTGTTTCACAAGTAGGCATTCAAGGTAGAAAGCAATGACCAAGATGGGCATCTCAAAGTCTAGCTAAACTGCTGGGAAATATTAAATCTGCTTAGCTCTGGAGCCTGAGGTGACCAGTGACCTATACGACATTTGACCCTCCACGGCTATAGGTGCGCATTTTGCTGGACAATGGAAGCAATGTGCTAATTTATGAGCATGGCCAGGGACAAACTAGAGAGTTGTACAGTGTGCTTTAATGAAAATGGCCCCAATAGACTCATAGGGAGTGGTATCATTAGGAAGTATGACTTTGTGGGAGTAGGTGTGCATCTTGTTGGAGAAAATCTATTACTGGGTGTGGGGCTTTGAAGTTTCAGAAACTCAAGTCAGGTCCAGTATACCCTTCTCTTCCTGCTGCTTGCCAATCCAGATGTAGAACTCTCAGCTCCTTCTCCAGCACCATGTCTTCCTGCATGCTTATCACCATGATGAAAATGAGCTTAAACCTTTGAACTGTAAGCCAGCCCCAATTAAATGTTTTCCTTTATAAGAGTTTCCATGGTCATGGTGTCTCTTCATAAGAATAGAAACCCAAACTAAAACATCCAGTTGCTGAGATATCAAATTAGTAACTGAACAAAGCTCTTACAAAGTCAGGCCTTGGAGATTTGGAGATGCAGAGACAAGCAAGATAACTTTTTGCCCACATGCCATAAAATTTAAAGAAGAACAGACATGCATTAGGCCAATATAATGAGGACTTATAGGTTATATGCAATAGCAGTTGAATGGGTTTCAAGAGATTAGAGTTCTCCAAAGAAACAAGGAAATCATCTATACATGAGATAACCTTTAGGCTGAATCTTCAGAAATGTGGGAGGTTTTGCTTTGTGGAACCAAAAAGTGCTGCTAATTCAGAGAAATATGTCAAATCATCATGGTAATAATATTCAATGTAAATATGAGTAATGATTGGCTCATATGAGAAGATATTCAACAAATGATACTGACAATATTAATATAGCCTTATGGTTAAATAGATGACCAACATGTAGATATCCTTAAGGAATATTCTGTGCAATTAAAGAAGCAAGCAAAGAAAATAACTTTCAGGTTGAATTTACAATTGAATGACAATAAGTGTGTTGATAAAACACCGATAGTCTATTTTAGTAGTTCAGTTAAAAAGGAAACAAAACAAAATGACCAATTCTATGCTCCTGTATAACATAACCAGTGTGATTAGTAGTTACCAGCAACTAGTTACTGTTAGGAAATCCTGGAAACAAATGTAAAACATAAATATAAGCATTTACCACAACTTCAATAATATGAGGTACATGTCATAATAACAACTTTAAAGGTGAAACAAATCCAGAGAGCTTGATTTGCCAACTCTGGTGAGTGTTAGAGTCAGGACTTGCTCTTAGAGGTTTCATTCCAAATATCATGGTCTAGGTATTATTACAGGAATTTTTTCTATGAGTGTGGTGGTTTATATAATGCTTGACCCAGGGAGTAGCACTACTAGGAGGTGTGACCTCGTTAGAGGAAGTATGTCACTGTGGGGGTGGGCTTTGAGACCCTTCTCCTAGCTATGTGGGAGCCAGTCTTCAGAACAAGATGTTGAGCTCTCATCTCCTCCAGCGCCATGCCTGCCTGGAAACTGCTGTGCTTCCTGCCTTGATGATAATGGACTGAATCTCAGAACCTCTAAGCCAGTCCCGATTAAATGCTGTCCTTTATAAGAGTTGCCTTGGTCATGGTGTCTGTTCACAGCAGTAAAACCCTAAGACAATGAGGAAAGACACATTTACAACAGAGAGAGAAGAGGGGGGGGGAGGGAAGGAGAAGGGGAAGGGGAAAGGCGAGAGGAAGTGTGAGAGAGGGTGGATTGGTCATCGTTAAGGGCTACTGCTGAATAGAGGGCTCCAATCATATACTTCGAACATGATTTTTCTCAAACCAAAAATGACTAAACAATTTAACTCTTAGTATATCACTGTAACAATTGTCAGTAATTAGAACCTTTATTTTTTGTCAAATTGATAAAAAATCTATTCATACCTGAGAAAAAGGAATCTCAAATAAGGATTGCCTCCATCAAATAGGTCTGTGGGTATGTCTGTGAGGCATTTTCTTAATTATTTGATGTAGGAGGACTCAGCCCACTGTGGGTGGCACCATTCTTAGGCATATGGGGCTAGGCTACACAAGAAAGCTATCTGAGCAAGGGACAGAAAGCAAGACTGTGAGTATAGCCCCTTTGTGGACTCTGCTTTCAGTTCCTAGCTTGAGTTTTTTTTTTGGTGATGGGCAGTAGCCTGTAACCCAAACAAGTCTTTTCCTTCCAAGTTGCTTTTGGTCAGTGTTTTATCACAGCAACAGAGAAACAAACTAGAACAGGAACCAATCATAATGTTAAATATGTCACATTCATTACTTCCTTTAACACTACGACAATAAAATCGGCATTATTATTCTTATGACACAGGGATAAAACAGTACTCTCAGACAGTTAATAGCTCCCACTGGGAGAATATTTTTCACTGTCTCTTGGGTAGAGGACAGGCTTTTGACCCAAATCTATCAGTCTACAAAACCAGTGTTATCTCTTTTGTGTCCTGTAACTGTTCCTACCTATATTTAAATTATAATACATCAAAATTCCTCATCCTAACCAAATTCAATATACAGGATTTGAATTTCTAAATAAGTAAGCTGGTTATGGTAGTTTGAATAAGAATGGGCCCCATATGCTCATATATTTGAATGCTTTTTCCCAGTTGGTGGGCTGTTTAGGAAGAATTCAGAGATGTGGCGTTGTTGTAGCACTGGTGATGGGCTTTGAGCTTTCAAAAGTCCACACCAGTGTCAGTCTGTCTGTGTCTATCTACCTATATGTCTGTGTGTCCATCCATCCATTCATCCACCTACCTATCTATTCATCTATCTATCTATCTATCTATCTATCTATCTACCAATCTATTCATCAATCCATCCATCTATCTGTCTTTCTACCTATCTATCAATCTATCTATCTATTGCTCTAGCTCGAGCTCGAGCTCTGCTTGCTGCCTGTAGATAAGGGCGTAAGCTCTCAACTATTGCCTGTGCTCCATGCCTGCCTGCTGCCATGCTTCCCATTGCTTCTTGCCATGATGATCATGGACTGTAAGCTAGTGTCTCATTAAAGTATCCCTTTTAAAGCTTGCCTTGGGCATAGTGTCTCTTCATAGCAACAGCACAGTGACTAAAGCACCAGTATATTAGTCATCTTCTCGATATGCTAACAAATATCCAAGATAATCAATTTAGAAAGAGAAAAGGTTTATTTTGGTTTATGGTTTTAGAAATTCCAATCCATGGTCTACTGGGCACATGGCTTTGGGGCAGAGAGCATGTGGTATGGTAAAACCACTTCATAGCTGCAGGGTGAGGGACAGGGGAAGGGACTGAAGGGATGTCTCAGTGGTGAAGGGTATGCACTTATCTTGTGTGAAACCAAGTTTCATTTACAACATCTTTGTCAGGAAGTTTATATCTGTGTTTACTCCAGCTCTAGGGGATCTGACATGTCTGACCTCCATGATTAACTATATTTGTGTGTTCTTACCTGCACACAGGTGCACAGATTTACATACAACAAAAAAATCAAGCAGACATTTTCAAAGGCAAACATGAACACACACACACACAGAGAGAGAGAGAGAGGGGGGGGGGGGGGGGAGAGGGAGAGGGAGAGGGAGAGGGAGAGAGAGAGAGAGAGAGAGAGAGAGAGAGAGAGAGAGAGCAGGGAAAGAAGGAGCTTGGTTCCTACTGCTCCTTCTGATGCTATTTCCCAATGATATTGCACTAGTTCCCACCTCTTAGAGCCTCCAGCTTGAGAAGTGAGCCTCTAACACTGAGGGACATCCAAGATTTGAACCAGGCAGGGAATCTAGATTAATTTCTCATGCTTAAGGAGAAACTACTAGCTAGCCTTTCAGACCAAAATGAAGCCCATCCACAGCTGACTTTAGAGTTTGAGCTTTTCCACCATCTCAATGGGGTCCTAAGTTCCTAACCAGGGATGAGGCCATGTGCTCCCAGCCTTTGTGAAGCAGAAGTCACCACTAGGAGGCAACCCCAGACAGTCTATCAGAGCTCCCTCTACAATCTACTGAGGTGCCTTTGGAAAATGGGTTTTTAGAACTGCTTTGGAACGTTCAGAGCTTGTAGTCCCTATCCTAGAAAACTGACTTTTGTTAAAACTACCACTTCTAGAGCACACACTACTGCAGGCACCCATAGATGATTACAGCAAGCAGAAGAGGATGTAGCTCTTCCCAAATTAGAGGAGTTAAAATCTACAAAAGGACACTTGTAGTGCCTAAGTCTTGATTAGCCACCAAACACACATCATCAAAAATAGCACATCCTATTCTGAACACTTTAATTCTCCAAGTGAAATGTCATAATTATTTTTAATCTCACTTTTCTTTGAAACTGGCTAAAATATTTCCATCAACTCCCAGATCCAGTGAGTTGGGAAGATAGTTGAACATGTGCTCTAAGCTTTTGTTGAAAATTTAAATCTGGCATTTGAGGATGGGAACTAAATTACCAGTCAAACTATTTTTTTTTACACTAATTGGAAACAAAGTTAAAAAAAGGTACTAAGTTCATTTTCCCAATATAGATAATAAATCATAATAGTAAAAAAATTACATAGATCAGAATGAAGAGTTTAAACATGCAATGGGAATAAAAGCTATCACAGAAAAGCTTTATTTTCTTCAAAAGAGAGAGAAAGTCAGTATTACCAACAGATATGGGGGAATCTCCCCTTCAGGTCCTATGAATTCTAATTTCTTACATTTTATCTAGAAACTTTCATTTAGCCAAATGACTTTGAAGATTTTTCACATAGGATAAACAATAAATTGTTTACTTGTGCCAGCATGCTAGTGCTGGCGGATTTTACAATATGTGCTGCTTATATGAAATGTCTATCAAATAAAAATGTAGCACCCCTGATTTTACCCCGTCTGTTCTCTGAGCATGCTGCAACACCATGTATGCTATATCTTCCAGATGCAGCTGCGCCGATGTTTTCCGCTTACAGACTATTTGGTTACCATTGCTGTGTTTCAGAGAGGGTGGGGGTCATTTGGAAGTAACTTGCCTATGATCTTCACTGTACAAATGATCTTCCTGGGCACTGCTGTTCTTTATATTTCTAAGGAAGCGTCAATAACCATGAATTTAGAAGAATTGCCAGCTGGAGGTAGCCAGACTGACATTTCCGTAAAAAGATTCAAGAGACACGCTATGCTTATATTAAATCTTGTATCTCTGTAGCTTAATCATGTTAAAACAGTAATGTTTCAGACAACCTCCAGGGGTGGCAGCTTGGCAGGGTAAAAGAATAGCCAACACAAAGACACGCCAGAGGAAGTGACTCTCAGATTCTGGGAACCTCTGTGAGATGTGCAGAGACAGGGTACAACTTCGATTTGCACATGTCCCCTTTGCTTTTTGAGAGGCCCTCCAGCAAGAGTGAGAAAAATAAAGCACCATTGAAAATAGGGCTTGGCAAATATTTGTGTGTATTTGGCAGCCACAGCAGCTGGTAGCTTGATGCCTTGATGGGCAGAGTGGTCCTGAAAGCTGGCTGGGGGCTGTGGGCACAGAGATGTTTTAGCTAGGCAGTTCTTGTGTTCATGAGCCACTGTGGTCATCTTAACCAGCTGCAGCTTCCTATAGACACTTTACGCAGCGAAACATTTCCAGTATGTTGATTTCCTTAGTTCAGTCTAAAAATATCTCAGAAATAAGTGCTGGAGGATGAATGAACTCCGACGCTATGGCTTTAAAGCAACCCTGGAAGGCAGCAATTTTAGGAGGCCACTATGTGGGCACTATGCCTTCCAGTGCCCCGTTCCTCTGGGTAGCGGTGAACAGTGGGCACGGCCTTTACTGTGACTGCTAACCCCACAGCATCAACTGTTTCCCACCATAACACATCTGTGTGCTGCCAGAAGGTGATAGCAGAACCATTTCAGCTTGGACGTCATCCTCATTCCTCACTACACAGCTGCCAAAAGCACCCAGGCATTCATTTTATAAGCTGTTCCGACCCTTCGGTGCAAAAATATTACCTTTTAGTATTCATTGCAAATTGGATTTTCCATCCAGTTTATGGATTTGATGCAGGCCTTCGTTAAGCAAATAAAAATAAATAAATGAGTGGCAGAAGTCACTTAGTTGGTTAGAGGACGGTGCTAATAAGTCTAGGGACAAATCATCCTAAGACTGATTCCTGGTGGCAGCACATAGGTGCCCATGCCATCAGGTACTGAGTGTGCTGGATAATTTTATATCAACTGGATACAATCTAGAGTCATTTTGAGGGAAATGCCATTGAGAATGTTCTTCCACCAGACTGTCCTGTGAGCAAGCCTGCAGTACATTTTCTTAATTAATAATTGATGTGAGAGGGCCCAGCCCACAGTGTGTGGTGCCACCCCTGGACAGGTGTTCCTGGAGCAGCGGTATGAGAAAGCAAGGTGAGCGATCCATGAGGACCAGGCCAGTAAGCAGCACTCCTTCACGGCTTCTGCTTCAATCCCCTTCTCCAGCTTCCTTCCTTGAGTTTCTGCCCTGAATTCCCTCAGCAGTGGAGTCTGACAATTGAGTCATATGTAAAAAGTAAATCCTTTCCTCCCAAGTTGCCTTTAGTCATGGTCATCACAGCTATAGAAACCTAAGACACAGAGTTAAGACGCCATTATCACACACTGAGTGTCACTATATAGGAAGGCTTGAGAGAAACCAGCTGCTTCTCAGAGGCGTACCCAACCTCAGTCTCTGCCAGAACTGACCAAACATTCTACCTGAACGAACTATTTATTGGGCAGATTTCCCTTTAGAAGGGAAATGATTCAAAAACTCCTAGGGTCCATGAAGAAGGATTTTTTTTTCCTTCTGGGAATTCAAGTAAGTATTCTTCATGCTCTTTGACTCTGTCATCTAATTCTTCTGCACAGAAAACTGTGCTTCACAAAAAATATAGTCAATTCCAGTAGTCAGTATAGTTGCTGTGGGTATGATCTATCATCTATCTTGATTAAATGTCTACCTATCTGTCTGTCCTGCATCCATCCATCCCTATCCTGAAAACATTCAAATGAGATTTCTTGGGGAAAATGCTTCCATTATAGTTTAGATCTTGAACATCCCCCACAGGCCTGTTTCTTAATGGCTTCATGAAACCTAGGCTGGTTTCATGCACAGGTGGTTGAACCATTAAGAAGTAGATCTTCATTGGAAGTCTTTAGGTTATTGGAGATATACCCTAGAAGAGGATTTCGGGCCCCTCGTGACCCTTTTCATATCACTTCCTGGATTTGAGATGAATGTCTTTGCTCACCTGCCCGAGTTCTTACCACAGAGTCCTCCTGTCTTGCTACTGGCCCAGAGGAATGGACAACCTGGTCATTAACACCTGTAAATCTGTGGGCCAAAATACTTTTCTCTTTATACTTTATATCAGAATTCTCCCTGGGATGATGGAAAGCTGTCTGCCACTATTCCATTTAAAAATTTTCTCAATAGTTTTGCAGGTATCCCATGCTCTGACCTGATCTGCCCTAATATAATGATAACCAGCAGAAGCCCTCAAATGACACCAGCTCAAATTCCAACTCCACTATTGCTGTCTATAAGCATGTTTTTAATGTGTTTAACAAATACATCTTTGTACACTTCTCTACTTAGTAAGAACAAGAGTCTAACTGTTGCAGGGATTAAGCATGCTCGTACACGCCGTATGCTTAGAATAATGCTCAGTAAACCTGTTATACTTACTATGCTCCAGCAATTCTATCACATACACTGTCAGGGCTGAAACCATAAGTGATCTACAACACAAGAGTAACAATAGCCATGTCTTATTGGTGATTAGGATGAAGCTCAGTCATGTGCGTGTTTTCAGAATTCATCTGCTTCAAACCCAAGACTTGAATCCCAGTCTTTGAGTATTAAACATTGGATTGCTTCCAATTGTACTGAATTATTCACATTGATTGCTTACATTGGTCCATAGGAAGCACAGCCGCTGTGAAATGTGGACATTAGGGAAATTCAGAAAAGAGGAAATAGTTGAGAATATTCTATCGACTCAGAAGAAAGTAAATGGTTAGTTGCTACAAGGATTGGTTGAAGCAGTGGTCCCTGACTTGGGTGATTTAGTATTTTGAATATCCCAAATTCTAAATGAGAAAAAACAGAAGACAGGGTGGAGGGAAGGGGGAATGGAGAAGAGGGGAGGAACACTCATAAATAATTTGAAATTCTTTTGAATTAATTAAATTAACATACTAAGTAAGAGGCTTTGTTACAGCTTTCTTAGCTAGCCTCATTCCTCACTTTGTTCTCTTTCATGCCTGTCCCCTGCTGCCTACCTGTGTCCCTTGTGCCAGCCATTGCTGGTCCCTTTCCTCTACCCACATAGTTCCCCCATTCCATTTAGTATAAATGGGTTTTTTTGTCTTAGAATTTTACCTTTTTCTGAAAACAGGTAAATGCTCATCTTGGAAAAAAAATCAGCTCAGAAAAATCCAGAACTGCAGGATGTTTGTACAACTTGCAATGGGCTGAAATGTCTAAATGTGCTGTTTATCTCTTTGCTGCCACCGTAACTCACAATCCCGTGGTGGACTTGCTGGCTGCTGATACACAGATGACATTCAGGGTTCTTAGATCTGTAAGATGGAGACTATGACCCCACAAATCCTTACCTACATGCAAGCCTTATGAGACAAGCAGAAGACGGTCAATACTCACAGACAGCTGGCACACCCCTTTGTTCCTAATGAATGTTAATAAGTTAGGACATTTAAATGGATCCCTGGGGCAGTGAGACTTCATGACTGACATGTTTTATAGTATCAGCATCTATTCTCATTCATATGTAAGTTTAGTTGTGTTAGCATTTAGGAGCTTTCATGAGAGTTCTACTTGATACAACAAATCTCATTATGAATCTAGCTTAGATTTTAAGATGAGCTAAATCATGCGAATCCTTCAAATTGCCTTCAAATGATAAAAAGCTCTTCAAAAGAGCCACATTAAAAACGACATTTCAGGGAGGGTTTCTGGAGAAGTGAGATGGTTTACAGGGAAGAAGCCTCTGGAAAGTTGACCACGCTTCAGTGGGTGATCCCACACTCTTAAATACATAAGCAGCACAAATTGAATTCAGTGAGTTTCTAAACAAAATAAATAAAGCACAGGAAGTTGGAAGGGGATGAGGAAGTGGAGGTGGAACTGGGAGACGTTAAAGGAAGTAGTAGAAGATAAATATGATCAAAACATATTGCATGAAACTGTTAAATACTAATAAAATATATTGCAAAAACATACATTTCAAGCAAAGGCAATAATGTTGAAAATGATTCTTGTAAACTAAAAGGACAATTAGTCCCCAAGTGAGTAGCAAGCACATCATGCATATAGGCAGTGTGGGGTCTTCCTACAGTTCCCCATCTGTGTCCTGACAAATCTTACAGTAGCCCAGCTGGAAGAATGCCATTCCTTAGGTAGAGTTTTTTTAAAAAATCTCTACAATTCAATTTAAGCTGACTAATGAACATTCCTCAGACATAGAATCATAAATTGTGACTTAGCTCAACAAATGATTTCTATTTTCCCCCATCAGCCTCAGTTTCTGTCAGCCTCTTAGTCAGCTTCAAGGCTCTTACAGGCCTTAAAGGACATAGGTCAAATTTGAAAATAGAAGACAGAACAGCACTATTATGCTAAGCAAATAACTACTGAAGTAATAAAAATAATGATTTACACTTCATCCCCCCTCTCTGCCTTTTCTCTTTATTATGATGGTTAATCCTGTCTGGTACCAACATTCAACTAGCCTCAGATCAACAAGTGTTTGTTGATGACTAGATGACCCAGTCCCTTCTACAACCAACAAAACGTGCTTAAGGTCCACACTGTGTGCTTCCACTCCCAATTTCCTGGCTCTTGCCCATAGAATCAGAATCTTCACGCTCTGCTCTTACCTGCTTCCCATCCAGGGTGTACAGGCGCTTCACCACACCCGAGTCCAGCTTGATAGCATCGGTAATGTCAGTGAGAACCTGCTCAAAGGAATGAGCTGTCTTCTTGTTCAGCAGGATTCTGACAGCCTTCCGTGGCTTCACCCCACTTCGGATGATGGTGACCAGCTTGGGTCGAATGAAATCCTTATTCTCCCGAACCTCTGAAGGCCCTCCCTTGGCCGTAGCCAGAGAAGACACTGCCCGGGAGGCTGAGGTGGTCTTGACATTCACTGACCAGTTGGGGTTCACATTCTTGGTGTACTCCAGCTTCTTAAAGGGCTCAATGGAGCCGCAGACATAGCTTTCACCTGAGAAAGAGAGAGAACTTCAAATTTACACCCACGAGAACCCGTTTCCTTCCCCCACATTCAGTCTTTCATTTCTCATTTTCTAAGTAAAGTCAAGAATTGCTCATGACCTTCAAATCAATGGATGAATGATTGAGAATGAACCAAAAACAAAACCCACTATTTCTCACATCTAATATCTTTTATTTTATACAGACTGGCATCTTGGGAGGGAAAAAAAGCAAAAACAAAAAACATTTCTCTCCCTTAGGCTGCTGATAGAAACACAGACAGATACGAATCAGCTTCTGAAAGAAGAAGAACTAGAATTCAAAATTGAGATTATCTTTGGATATTTAAGGGCATTTAAATCTTCAGCAAACTTCAAATTTAGAAGCACGTTCATTAGAAGCACTGAGATAATTTGAAAACTAAAAATGAGTCAGTACACAGCTCTACACACATACATAAAAGCACATACTTATGCACACATACATACAAATGCATATGCAGACACATATATGATGCTGTGACAGGGTTATTTTTCAAGGTTTCTTGAAAGATCATGAACTTATTAGTGGGAATAGCTATGTGGAAATTCATGCTGAAGACCGCTATGTAAGCTTGGGACCTTGGGCCAGTCCCTTAGATTTCAGGGTAATGGTTTACTCAATGAAACTTCACTGAGTTTCTGTGGAAGTCAAATTAGAAAATCTGGAACTGCAGCTTGGTGAGAGAGTATGTTCCTAGCATGTACACAGCACATAGGCCTGAGTTTGTTCTAGTACCTCCCCAATAGACAGTGGAGATGAAAGTATCACAAATGTACAGTTGTTCTACAAGTGGCCAGAGGCAGCTTTACTCATCAGTAAGCTTGAAAAGACAATTTAAAACAGTAAGTCAGCCATACAGCAGACAAGCCATCTGATTCGTGCTATCTCACCTGCAGTCCTCACCATAGCCCATGAGCCCAATGCTAGCATGCCTCTCTCTGAAGGGCATGCTGAGGCATAATGACCTAGGGTAGCTTGCTCAAGATCACATGACTAATAAGGATAAAACCAAGATTCAAACAATGATTGGTCTGACTCTAGAGTGTGTGCTCTTACCCATGATTCCATGTGTCTACATGTGCCCTGAGGTAGACACCTGTTTGAGTCTGAGATCGAAGAGAAGCTACTCTTGTTAGATTTTCGTTTGTTTGTTTGTCACCCTAACACAAACTAGAATTGTTTGCGAAGAAGGACCTTGGTTGAGAAAATGTCTCCATCAGGTTGGCCTATAAGCAAGTCTGTAGAGGGATTTTCTGATTGATGATTGCTTTGTGAGGGTGCAGCCCACTGTGGGTGGTGTCACCTCTGGGCAGGTGTTCCTGGGTTATAGTGGAAAGAGAACTGAACAAGCCACAGGAACAAGCTAGTAAGCAGGATTCCTCCACGGCCTCTACTTCAGTTCCTGCCTTCAGGTTCCTTCCCTGAGTTCTTGCCCTGACTTCCCTACATGATGGACTACAAGATGTAAGCTGAAATAAATCCTTCCCTCCCCAGTTTGCTTTTTTATCATGGTGTTTATAACAGAAAAGCAATCCGGGACAGAAAAAAAATAGGAATTGCAGTTAAGTTGGAGTAAGATGAGGCAGCTTTGCTTTTATTCCCCATTGTTCAAATTTTTCTCCAATGTTTACTATAGAAATATGTATTTCTCTTTCAGTCCCAAGTACAGGTGAAATTATTACTCCACAGTATGGAAGTCTTGGAACTTTTTGTGAGGCAAAAGAAAGGAGAAAAAAATGAAAAAATGCCCCAAACATAACTAACAAGGTTTGGTGTCATCTTGGCTTCAAAAGATAAGAGGGCAAGCAGACACAGATGATATTAAATTAAATGCATCTTTTTCCATTCGAGCTTCTATGTCAGAGTGCCATGGGCCAGGTGGTTTATAAATGCCAAGCATTTTTTCTTGGGGTTTTAGAAAGTGAGCAGTCCCAGACTTAAACTCTGCTAAACTTGGGAGGCCCCTTCCTTGCAGATGGCACCATCCTGCTGTGTCTTCATGGGAGAGATTGGGTAAGATACTTCTCCTAGGCCTCTTTCACCCAGCACCTGCTCCTACTTGTGAGTCCATCCTCATGATCCAGTCACCAAACTTTCTGTCTTTTAACACAATCCTGTCAGTGGTTAAGTTTCAACGTAGGACTTTTGAGAATTCACAAATATTAGTAAGCTAGCAGGTGGTGACACCGCTCAGTAAAATCATTAATAGAAGAAGAGAAACAAATTCTAGACAGTGGCAGAGAGGATTTCACACTTGCCCTTGTAAGTTTGAAGAGACTTAGTGTCCATTTCAGCTGAGTATACCCAGGCAGTTAAGAGTGCAAAGGAGAGGACTGAAATAAAGAGACAGGTCATTATTTAATAGTGGCCTTAAAATAATGGGAGCTAGTAAGAAAATGATCCAGAGACAGGAAAATGAAGGGAGGGCAGCATATCTAAAGTGTGGCAGGCAAAATAGCAATTCATACATATGACATCACAGCAGTAATTACTACAGATCTATTGATAAATACCCAGATGCATAGCAGAAGCTCCAGGAGAGACATTACGTCTACAAGGACTCAAGATCCTTCTACAAGACTCACTCATGGCCAAAAAGAAAACAGTAACTTTGAAATTCACCTTAATTCTGTAGGGTAAAGGACACTGTCAATAGGACAAAACGTCAACCAGCAGATTGGGAAAAGATCTTTACCAACCCTATATCAGATAGAGGGCTAATATCCAGTATATACAAAGAACTCAAGAAGTTAGATTCCAGAGAATCAAATAACCCTATTAAAAATGGGGTACAGAGCTAAACAAAGAATTCTCAACTGAGAGATACCAAATGGCCGAGTGAAGGAAAGGGGACCAATGATGGAAGGAAACCAATGATGGAAGGGGATGTCTCAGGGGGTCCATGTCGAGGCATCTCTTCCCCCCTGAGGGACCAGCCACACGCAGAGCATGGGGAGGGAAGCCAGGAGGGTAAAAGAGGCAGAGAAGAGAAGAGGAGAGGAGGGGAGGGGGGGGGGGGGGAGGGGGC